>NW_020884886.1:7872677-8305659 GCF_003945725.1 Corapipo altera
TATATAGGGCGGCGCGTGGGGCGCTCCCGGCTCCGTGGGAGCGGGGCGAGGGGCGCTGTACCGGGAGAGGCGGGCGGGGGCGCCGTGCGGCCGCGTGGGGAGCGCTCGGCGGCTCGTTCGGCCGGCGGCCGCGCTCGGGGAGCACTTTCGGCGGGCGGCGGCAGGCACCTTGCGGCGGGAAGGAGAGCCGGCCGGCCTGCGAGCGGCGGTGCTATCCCATTGTTCAAGCGGAGAGATTCGGGGTGCGAGGGAGGGAGCCGGCGTGTCGCCTCCGTTCTCCCGCTCCCCGCTGCCCCCCCTCCGCCGCTTCCCTCCGCGTCGGAGAAGCGCCGCCACCGGGGAGCCGACGGTCGGGCCGGGCTGTTCGGCACCGGCACCGACAGCTCAGGTGCACCGGCGGGAGCAGGGGAAGGGGAGCCAACCCTTCCCGAGGCGCTGTAACCTCGGTGGGCTTCGGGAGAGGAGGAAAGTTGCTCCCTTTACTGCAGCAAGCCCAGGAGCTGCTGAACTGGCCTCACGTGGAAGGACTGAGCAGTTCCCACCTTTCCCATCAGGTGCCTTTGCCGCAGCAAAACCACGGTATCCGGGAGACCACGGGGAGCAGAATAACACCCCCTCTCCCCGCCCCTCCCGCTCTCGCTGCACATCGCTTGTTATCTTCTCTGTCTCGCCGTGCTCCCAGGATCACAGGAGGATCTATAACTGTGATCTGTCACCGAGGAGAAGGTCGTGGATGAACTCCCTTCCAGCAGGGCAACGAATCACTTCTCGGCTGCTTATTATTATCGTGTTCTAGGACCAGCCCTTTCCTGCTAAACTTGGCCTGGGAGCGTACAGCAGGAGGGGGCGCGAGGGGTGGAGAGCCAAGCCCAACAGCATCTTGTGTGTTTGACTGATTTTTTTTTTTTCCCCCCCCTTCCCTCCTCCTTCCTTGAGACAGTTTGATGAATGCTTGCGAGAGGGGTATGATTTGCTAAGGCGCCTCTGGCAGGGCGGTGTGTGCGCGGTGTCAGCCCCGCCGCCGCCCCCCGTGGGGCTGTGAGCGGCCCGCGGCGGGGGACGCGCGTGGGAGCGGCTGCAGCGCTGCGCGGGCCGCCGCGCAGGGAGCGCCGCTGGGGCGGACTGAGCTCCGCGGCCTCTCGCTGGGGGCTCAGCGGGGCGTCACGGCTTTGGAAGGGGCGAGGAGGAAGATAAGTAGCTCGCCCAACTCCGCCGCACCCTAAGCCTTGTGGGTTTGCTTCGCCATCGCAGGGAGTGTGTGAAGACGAGACCCCAAGTGCCGCCTCTCCCCACCACCGACGGACTTAGCAAGGGACGGCCCGGGCCCGGCCCCGCGCCCAGCGAAGTTGCATTCAGCCGCGGAGCGGTGCCACCCGCCTCACTTTGTCGGGGTTGTTTTCTTGACTTGGCTTTGGATAGAACGGACTTCGCTGTCTCCGCACCCTGAAAGTTGCCGGAGCGCTCCCCGCGGCGAGGAGGAGGGCGGCGCGCCCCGCGCCTCCCCGGGGCCGAGGCCGGTGGGCCCGGGCGGTGATGATGTGCGGCGGGGGGAAGCTCACCCTGTCCCTGGGGCTACTGCTGGCGATGGCGGGCGCAGTGGCGCCGCAGCCGTGCCCGGCGCAGTGCTCCTGCTCGGGGAGCACCGTGGATTGTCACGGGCTGGCGCTACGCGGCGTCCCGAGGAACATCCCGCGCAACACCGAGAGGCTGTAAGTAACCCGGCCGGGGCGACGGCGACCGCTCCTCAGCCTCTGGCTCCCCTCCGGGCTCCCGCCGGCTGGCCGATGAAGTGGACCCCGGCGCCGGCCGGGTCTGGGGTCCTGACGCCCTTTGGGTGGGGGGTTTCTGTTCCCTACTCCTGCCTCTGGCCGTGCCCGCTTCACGGCGATGCGCGGAGACGCGAGAGAGGTGTGCGCTGCTGCCAGCCGCTGCCTTCCATCCCGGGAAGCCGCCGTGAAGAGCGCGGTTCCCTCCTCCGCGGGGAGCGGGGGCGGCGGGCACCGCCGCGGCCCGGGAGGCGCCCCAAGGCGGTGGTGGAGCGGCCTCTCCCCCCGCCGGCGCCCATTTCCCGGCAAAGTTGGCTGTTACGGCTCGCCTTCCCCGAGGCAGAGCCGGGCCCGGCTCCGTGGGCGCGGGCGGTCAGGCCCCGGGCGCGCAGGGCTCCCTCCCGCACGGAGGGGCGGGCAGGGTCGCGCTGCCGCCGCTGCCCCGGCGTGACGCGGGAGCTCGCGGGGCTCGGTATCTGCCGGCGGGCGAGGGCGCGCCGGGGTGCGGTAGCCGCCTTCGCACTCGCAGGGCACTAAGTCGTGCCACAGCGGTGATCCCTCCCCTCCTGTCGCGCACTCCGCGGCTAGGGGTGTTTTCTACATGTGATCGGTTATTTATTATATCAGGCTGCCCTTCAGAGGTCTTAGGGAGTGGAAGAGGTGAGCGCATTATTTCTTGCTCTCTAATAAGTCATTTAAGTGTTGGCATATGAACGCACGTCTGAAGTGGTGGATTTCACTCAGGAAGAATATCAGGGACACATTTCTCCTGAGACTTGTGTGGTTTCTTTGCAGTGGTGTTTTGGCCACATGTGGTATAAAACACTAAAAAAATACGTTTTTGTTTTCCTGACTACGTTGGGAATGAGCTGTAATTGTTAGAGTAGCTTCCATGTAATACCACTTCCTAATGGCTTACCTCAGGAATTGCCAAGTCTGGTTTTATTTGTAGTGGTTGGAATTGGGAGAATTTTATATCTTGAACCCAAAAGGTTATGAAAAACAGGCATACACTCCAGAGGAAAAAGTAGTTTAGAAGTATGACCAGAAATGCTAGGGCCTAAATGCAGGTTTCCATTGCTTCTAAACATGCTTCTCATTGTGCAGTCAGTATAGCTTCCTGTGCAGCAAGTGAAGAGATAAGTTTTGGTAAAATCATATTTTCTGTCATTTACTCCAACAGTGTTATGCTTCTGTGAAACCTGATGTTTGTTATAGGAAATTAAGCTCTATTCCACATTTGTGGCCATACTAGGAAATCTGAAAGTGGCTCAAAAATTAAAATTGTCTTTGTTTCAGTCACTTAATTTTGTAACAGCCAAATAAATACTGTAGCATATATATATGTAATAGGTTTAGTGGTTTTCTAAATGCAGTTATAACCATGTTCCGAGAGTCTTGACTCTTCTGTTGTTAAAGATTGTTGTTAAAGTTAAATATGAGCTTTATAATTGGAGGCAGAATTGACTTTTTAAGAGTCTCTTGTTACAAAGTTTCAAACTACTGCTTTCAAGATTCAAAACCTTGGTTCAGTTGCTTGGAAATCAGGAACTCACGTGGTGTTAGTTGTAGGAACGGTTTGTTGTGTTCATTTGCGTCTCCTAACTTCTGAAAATGCTGTGCCTGTGAAAACAAACAAAACAATTTAAGAGTAGCTTTTGAATGTTTTAATTTTGCTGCTTATAAATTATTCTTCTTAGGGATCTTAATGGAAATAACATCACAAGAATCACGAAGACCGACTTTGCTGGTCTCAGGCATCTTCGGGTTCTGTAAGTTTTCTCTTTCTATCATTGATATCTTTTAGGACTGATGCTAGAGTTTGTAGTTACTTTTCAGTTCATTAGGTGGATGGGTTATTACTTTTTAACTATTGTGCTACTGCATCTGAACTTAAAACCCCTTTGCCATGTGTTATACACTTATTCATAAGTTAGCAATTGCTTTAAATATAATTTACCTAATTTTTTTAATATCTCTTTGAGGTTATGAGACCTTGAGGATTTAATTTGATGTGTATTACAAGTAAGAGCTGCTAAAAGTGGTTGGAGTTAATTCAGTTCGAGGTTTATGAAATTTACAGTTTACACTGAAAATGGGTGCTCTCAACCTGAACTATAGGGAAATTTATTAAGAAAAAAGTTATTCCTTTACTGAACATAAAGGCAAATCCCAGTCGATGATTGTTGTTTTTCTGCAGTTTCTGGACAAAACCCAAACACTTTAATAGTGAATTTGAGAAAGGAATTATTTGGTTGGTTTGTTTTGGTGGGTTTTTGTTTATTTTAAACAATTTTGTTTCAAGCATTCTGAAGGTTTTAAAATTTTGTAGGCTTTTCTTTTTTTCTGAGGACAAAATCTAGCTACTTATTTGATAAGGCTGGTTTAATTTGAGCAAGCAGTCTTATAAAATCCTTTTCTGTTTCTCTCCGAAATAGAATATAACATTGTAGTAATTTTGAATTTTGTTACGAAACAGAACTACTGTTATGGTTACAGTCTCTGTACAGTCTTTCATTGATGTTTCTCCCAACACCACGATTCAGTATTTTAGTTTTGTTATTCTCATGTGAGACTAATATCCCCTTCATAGTGTTCCACTGGAGTCTTGTAGCTTGCCGAAGAGCAGTGAAGTGTGTGCAAGCATATGTGTAGTTTTTTAACTTGGGACTCTTAAACTAAATGAGTGAATGTCCTATCAATTCCTGTTTCTTTTACCAAAGATTATTTTCCTTCTTTTAGGTATATGAGCCCATGTAAACTGTTGATGACAGGAGTCTGGAAAGTTAAAGTGGATGTTGCTCTAGAGTAGCTGTTTTAATGAATATGTGGTTGCCTATAAATGACCACTGTTAACACAACAACTTATCTCAGAGATATTAAAACTTATATGTAAAAATTTCTGTATTTCAGTCAGCTCATGGAAAACAAGATTAGTACTATTGAGAGAGGAGCATTCCAGGATTTAAAAGAGCTGGAGAGGCTGTAAGTATTTTTCATTCTAAAAGTGTTAACTTTTTTTTTGGTCAAATTAGTTGTGTGTTAAGGTACTCAGGCTTCAGATTTTAAGTTTTTGTTTATAAACTTGGGACTTCTAGCCTTACTGAGACAGAAGAGAAATAAGTTCTCAAGCAGTATGTATGGGACTCGGCTGGGAGGGGAGCATTCATGAACAGTCCAGATTTGAAGTGTAAACTGCAATTGTCCAGTAAGAAATAGTTTGAATACGATCAGATATTGTCACCTGAATCTTGAATGCACAAGGAATTTTTAAAACAGAAATACACCAAAAAAGCCTGTCTGGACATACTGTGTTAGGTGCTAGTCTTGGAGATGTTAGATGTTTCATGAAATGTCTTGTTGGACGTAACTACTGGTTATAAAATGTTGTCTTGTTATGTAGTATGAAAGCAGTAATTGAATTCTACTCCAGTTTTTATATGATTAAAGCTTTTACAAAGGCTTAGAAAAATTTAGCTTTCAAAAATTATTTGAATTTGGATTTAAAAAAAAAAGATTGAGTACTGTGGGGAGAGAAGATGGAGCAGAGATGAGGGGATCTTGTGTGGTGAAGCTGAAGTACAAACACCTGCTTGGTTGCAGTGAGACCTAGAAAATGAGTAGTTCCCAAACTAGCTTAGCTTTTTATAATAGCTGCTTAATTTTCAGTATGTGCCTTTTTATTTTGTTGCACTTCAAATGCAGATGTTTTTTAAAAGGTATTGTACAACTTGGGACACTTGTTAAAGGCAAGATGCTGATTGTTGGACGTAGTTTCAGTCTGGAGTCAGGAAAGTCCAAGAATGTCACTGTATTAATGTATGTTCATGTAGAACTTGAGAGTGGTGCCTTCATTCTTAGGCATCTTAGTTGCTGCATTTTCATTATATCACCTTTTTTTTTAAGAATGCCTCTGAGCTCTTGTTTAGTTTTTCATATGCTGCTGCTTTAACTTCATAAAAGTATTTCTACTTTAATCCATTGAAAAGCAGCACTGGCCTGAACATGGTTTGTCTTATTAAAGTTGCTTTGTATCCACAGCTGCTGTGTGTTTAAAACAAAAACCCCCACAAACCATTATGGTTTGGTTGGTCATTTTGACAAAGTTATTCAAGAGACTTAGTAACCACCAGTGTAATTATGATACTTCTGTAATAGTTGAAATATTATGTATTTGAGATAATTACCTCATTTTTTCAAATAAACCAAAGTAACTTTTTGACCTAAAAATGGAAGTGTTATTATATAGTACAACTTTTTTTTAATAAATTTTAATGAGATTGATTGCTCTTCAAAAAAAACCTGACTATGCATTTCTAAGTCGTATTAAAACACTTAATGCAATGCTTTTTACAATGTGTTTTAAACTTTGTACAAAGCATAGGGATTTAGTACAGCTTCTCATGCTGAGGTATATATTGGAATAATATATACACATACCTAAATTTGGTTTATAAGGTCTAGATAAAAAAATTAAACAACAGTTTAGTTCATATTGCAAAAGTAAGTACATGTACATGAAACATTAATAAACATTAAAAGACTCATACTTTCACTGTGAATCTGGTTTGACACTGAGATACCAAATGCTTGCAAAGTCTTAGAACAGTTTATAGTCAGCCTTATTTCTTGATTATATCGAAGTAAGATCTTGCTATCTGATTTATTAACAAATTTCGAAAAACTTTTAAACTTGTCATAATTTCAAGGCACTTACTGGTAATATTTTTGAAGTATAGAATTGTAATACTAGAGAAAAATGAACTTCAGTGGTAAAACTTATTTGTCTGATGTGCTTGTATTTTGCTGTTACATTTTCTGGTTTTTTTCTTTGGTTTTTCCGTGATAACTGGAGAGCTGTAGATATTTTCCATTTACCTAAGACACTAGTTCTGAAGAGAAATTATGACTACTTTTGTGAGTTATTTTTCTTCACTATTCAGCAGGCAAACTGACATTTAAAAATTTAGTTATTTAGACCTGTGAAGTCAGATTGTGTTTTGTCTTCAGAATTATTTTGTATCTGCTCCAACACTTCTCAGTTTCTTTAATTTGCTGGAATTCAGTCAGTGTTAGGTGTGTGGGTGACTTGTAATTTGAATATATATGCAGGATGTCTTTAAACCGCCCCAGCTGTTGGCTAAGAGCAAATATTTCATATTTGTGAGGAAAAGCTGAGAAAATTCTTCTTGTTTACAACTGCCAAGTCCATCTGATGAAGGCGCATTGTTATCTGACAGCCAATTCATCTCCTTGGGATTCTGAAATCCAAAATGATTTCTCAGGAAACCTGTGAGCACTTCCTTCAAGTATTTTCTTTTATACATTAAATAGCAAGCACTTTAAAGCTTTTTATTTTTTTTTCAATGTGTAAGTGTAGGGTGTCACATTTTCACTCTAAATGTAAAGTACCAAACTGCTCTCAAAGAATACCTGACACAGACTTTTTAGCGTGCCAGTAGAAGGTATAAGAGAAGCTTACTACAATTTAAATGAACTCAGTTTGGTTTATCAGATTGTTTACATTTAATATTTCTTATGTTGAAATATCCTGTGCTAGTGTACAAGCTGAATTTTAAAATATATTTCCCGTACTTCAGTACTTTCTTTAATGTGAAAACAGACTTTCACTGTAGTGGCCCTTTGGGGAAAAAAAATACCCATCTCTCTAACTGAAGTGGTGGGGTTTTTTGGGTTTTTTTGGGTTTTTTTCCCCTTTTAACTGGAATTTCAGTTACAAATTTTTTTTTTAGACCAATTACTCTGATTTCCAGGGAACTGTTTGGCTCGTCAGTGAGTTACTTGTGTATACTCCTTTTTAGAACGTGGAATCCAAAACACTGAATATCCTCAGCTCTCTCTAATGAAAGGGATGACTTGAAGCACTTTGCAAAATTAATCTCAGAGAGAAGAAACTCTCAACCTTCTCTTCAGAAGAGAGGAACTGCTTAGGATATGATTTGATTAAATCTGTATATATACCTCTCTCAGATGGTTTCTCCTGTAGCTTACCAAAACAGTAACAAATCTCTAGTATAAAAGGTAGATGTGGTAGTATGTACACAAAACTATTTAGACTTAATATGCTTCACAATGGGAAATTGTGTCACACCAGAGTAATTGTAGAAGTGCAATGGAACTGAAAGCTACAATAAATACTGCTGTAACAACTGATTCTTACTACAGCAGCCCTGTGTTAAAGTAAAAATGTTCAGTTTGCAATTAATGATTGTACAGGTATGCCTGCTTTGTAAGAACTGGGAGGGAAAATGAGGTGGAAACTAGCAACTTAGTAAGTTATAGGTCTGTGGGAACTTAGTAGCTGGAGAAACCCTGGCTAAGGTGATTTTCTTGTAAGCCTTTTAGTTGGATACTTCTGTGAGAAATCTTCAGTCAAATAAATGGGTATACACTGCACTGTTTACTTAGTCCCAGTCTCCAGCAGTCCTGAAGCGCTTTAAGGGCTGAAATCTTAAGGCTCCAGTCCAAACCAGTTTGGTGCAATACTGCCTGAACCAGTGAGTCTGCCACAAATATGGCTTTGTCATTGCCTGTATCTTGAATGGAAGAATCACGTGGTCTGTTGTGCTGTGTAGATGCTCTGTCTGCTGAAATAACCAACTCTCTTTGATAGAAAAACAGGCTGTAGGTGTTGAAGTTTAGTTGGGACAGCTTATACCTTTGAATACATCCCAAAGCAGTACCAAAAACTCTTAGATTAATTATGATCTTGACTGTCCTGTATTTAACATCTACAGGAGCTTCTATGTTAACTAGTTACTTGTATGGGCCCATGTACCTGAGCAGGGCCTCTAAAGAGCATGTGGATGTTCAGTACATGGCAGTTCTCACAGAGAAGGGATTGGGATATGACCTGTTATGTTGTGTGAGCCTCTGACATAGGCCACAGTGATGTATCAGTGTTGGGTATTTGTAAATATATATATATTAATATTTATATATCTATATTTGCTTCATGGCAGGGAAACAGAAAGGATCTAGGTATGGAGGATTTTGACAACATTTATGGATTTCCAGAGACCACTGCTTATTATGGGGGACAAAATGTTTTGAAACGATTTCTTTATGAGAATGTGGAATTAAACATTTGTTTCTTCTTTCTTCATGAAACTGTCATCTTGGGTGTGATGTTTATAATAGTTTGAAATAGTCTCTTAAGAGAGCAAGATAAACTGTACATCTCCACTTTCTGAAAACTATTAGACACAGCTTTAAAAATTATTTTTAATAAATGTAGGCCGTTTTTATCCCCAAGGCCACCTCCTTCTGTGGTGTTGCCGATACTGCTCAAAATATCCCAGTGTTTTTACAAGTCATTGCCATCTGGAGGGAAGTATAAAACTTGGTTGAAGACAGCTGCTATAGACTGAACCACTTCTATTATAAGCTACTTAAATCTAAAATTTCTGTACAGTTCCTTGTACTCCAGAAATACAGTGTAGTCAGATTTTGAGGGCTGACTATACTCTTATTTAAAAAGAAGAGCAGTTACCTTTTCATTTAGAAAAAAATTTTTTTTGGCTGACAGGAATGTTTTTATGATAATTTTTTCTAATATTTTTTTAGGTCTAGTAGTTGGGATTCCAGCTGTTATCATTCTAAAACTATGCTAAACATGGAAAAAACATGTCAGGATAGGAAGAGTTTACAGTAATTGTTTGAAAACTACCCACATTTTTTTTTCTGTATTTGTGAATAATCCATTGAGGCAGCAGTATGCCCTTAAAATGCTAATTTGGAGTCTGTTTCTGCAGACATTTACCATGTGAATAACTTGGTTTGCATGAGTAGTCCTACTGATTACTCCTGTGGCAAAGGTTGCTTGTGTGTCCTAAAAAGTTTCCAGGCCAAGACCCTACACTTTTGATACTTGACTAATAAAATTTATTTCTAAAATGTCAATTTATGATCTTAAGAGTTCTAAAGTGTTACCTGTGTAGACTTAAAACCAAGCTAAAAAGAAACAAAACCAACCCCCAAACAAAAAAAAAAGGCCACCAACCCCCATGAAATGTATTTCTGCTGTGGTGTGTAGATAAAACGTTACTCTCACAGAAACAACTGCAATCTCTGAGTTAGTATCTAAGCAAAATCTCCTCTCCTGCCCGTACTTCCCCCAAAACCAGCTCCCCTAAGCTGCATGGTGTGAATAAGTTGAAATCAGGAGGTCAAGAAAAGAATGCCGTAAGGTTGAACATCAAGTTGGTACATAAAATAGCTTTTAAATTGAAATTATTGATGTTGTATTTTCATGTTTCTTACAATGCATTACTGAGTGATGTGGCAAGAAATATTACAAGAACTAAATGTTTTGTAACCGTTCATTCTTTTTTCTAAATTTTTACAACACAATTCTAAATTGTCAAACTGAGGAATTGTCTGTACTTGCTATTTATTTGGGCTCCATATCCACAAATACATTCAAACAAGTTAATAAAAGTTAACATGACGGGAGCATTTACTTAGGTGTGTACTTAAGAGTGTTTGAGTAGTACTGAAAGTCACTATGGTTTTGTTCATGCTACATACGAACAATTTGAAATTTACAGATGTGTCACAGCACAGAAAGAAAAGTATATTTCAACTAAACAGTTTCAAGGAAAAGTTCTTTCTAGTTAGAAAACAACTACTTCGATTTCTGGATATAAATTTGTATGTGAAACTGCTGTGCTTGCAGTTTCTGCAGCAAGGGCTTAATTATAACCTCAATAAATAGGAGTTGATCTTGTTAAAAATATTAAATAGGATTCAATAAAATGAAGTGGGGTTTAGCTGTGTTTCACATATTACAGGGTTAGAGTTATCCATTTGAGCTCTAACCTTGTCAGATAAATGTAGTAAACTATTACGCTGAATTAGTAGGTTTTGAAATGGTGAAATCAAAAGTGACTTAGGAGTTACCATGATCTCTGAATGTATGGTGTTTTATGGAGCATCTCATCTTGCAGAGTCATGCATAGCAGGATGGACTAAGAAATAAAACAGTCCATCTGGGATAAAAACAAATACAGTTTATCTTGGGCAATAGTGTCCATCAGACCTGGGCATTTATTGAGGGAATTAACAGCTGCTTCAAAATAGACTATGAACTAGTACTGCTCTTTCTGCCTAGTCTAGAAAAGAGCTGCACTATATTATGTGTATCTTCTTTCTTAGGTTGCAGACTTACTGTATCACTGATGGGATAAAACATACTGTTCAGAGATTAAAATAAACCTATATGCTAACTTTTTATTATGTATTTATATGTGACATGAGACTGCGGTTTTATTCCAATTACTTGACTAGCTCTGTTGACAAAATGTAAATTCCAACTAGGAAAATACTAACTTCTAAAAGAGGAATAGCAGGATTTTCATGATTCTTTAAATGTGAACTGTATCAATAAATTAATCCCAGAATAATTAGTTTTGGCTGAACTTTGTCTTTCTGGGTTTTGAATCTCTGATAATATATAGTCATTTCAGTTACAGAAGAGAAGTGTAAGAAACAGTAGATTTTATTTCTATGAAGCTGTATGATCAAAATTCAGGGGCAGGGACTTCTGGAAAAAATGCCAAATGTCATCTGTTTTTATGGTGCAGTTTTGCAGTTTTAGCTGAAGCAAAATTTGATTTTTTTTTTTTTCTGATTTACAGACACTTAGGTGTGAAGTGTAAAGGCTATTGTGGAATCTTAGGACCCCTGATGAAAAGTGCCATATTAGCAGTGGAGTCACCACTACTATTCCAGGAATAATTTATATCACTATCATAGTTAAAAACACAACCAATAAATGAACAGTATTTCATCTTGTACTTGACCATATATAGTGTCAATGAAATCAGTTTTTTGGTCATAAGATCCTGTGTTATATAGTACAGAAGTTGTACCGAGCTCTTATCTTAGCTCTTTAGCTGGAAATTATTCTCCAGTTTCTTTTCTCACTGAATATTGGTCTTTATTTTGGTGTGGAAGTTCCTTACTGAATCTGAGAACTAATTTTTAAGTTGGGGTACATTCTGAACAGTTTTGACTGCTGCAGACAGGAAAGTGTAATTCAGACTGCCTACAACTCAGGGGGGTTATGCATGTGCTTGTTTTTTAAGACTGCTCGATGTTATGACTTCCTCCCCCCATAGCATTGATACTTAATTATCTGTCTGGCATCAGGCTGAATACATGAGCATTTGAAGAGTTAATGCCTTCACTCTTATGTATGATAGGTAGCAGAAGAATAATGAGTTCAGGTAACGAATACCTGTTTTTGAACAGCCCTGAAGGGGTGAACAGTTATTCCTTGTTAATCATGGGTGTGAAAAATCCTTTTCTTAGCTAATCCTACATAGTTAAGGGCAAAGCATAGCACATTCCTCATCTTGGAACAAGCAGGAGACTGAAGCCTGCAGTGCTAATCACTTACCAAGGGAATGTGGGACTATCTTATGTGAATTGTACTGGGGCACCTGTATTTATAGTTTAAAAAAATAAAAAATACTACAGTAATTATTCTGTATTAGCAGACTTTTGTCAAAGCAGCTTCAAATATCTTCTCTAAAAATGTCTGTTGAATCAGAAATACACAAAGACCGTCTTTGAAGACAGATTTAAAAAGATGCAATATTCTAATGGAACTTAAAAAAAATCAGATGATAGCTACATTTTGATGACAGAATACTACAAAATGTTTGATAAAACTATAAGTCCAAGAGCAATTTTCTTCTAAAAGCCTTTTCAATGCCTGCTATTATTTTTAGTATTTTTTATTCATCTGTCTGTCTTTTCTCATGGGACTCCTTTTATAGGTCTAGAAGTCAAATTGCAGTGAGAAGTCCTGTTTGCTCTTTGCAGACCTTTTTACGAATTCCAGGGCAGGAAGGCTGTTTATTTTTCCCACATCTGTTTTGTGCTCATCCTTTGTGACATTGTTTGCTGGATGCTCTTGTTTCTTGTTTCGTCTGAAATGGGTAATTTGCACTGTTGCAAAATGGTGAAACCAAATCTGAATCTGCAGAACTGTGCCAGTGTTTTTGTTTCAAATGGGGTTTTGTGTTTGGAAGCTATTTTAAATTGATTCTACAGAGCATTGATATTAAACTCAATGCTATATATTTTAGTCTGTAAAAATCATATTTATTTGTTGCAGAGACAGTTCAATTTTTTTAAAACTGATTTAATATTAGATGACCACAGGTGAAAATTGAGTTATCATCATTTTAATATAGAATACGTGAAAGAACACCAAAGATGCTCCTTATTTTAATAGCAGAAACCACACTTCTATCTGGAATTTTACAGTTAAACTCCAAAAATGTATGAGGAATCTGGCTGCAGCTTCAGTGACTCATAGTGTTATATTACCTCATTTACTATGAGGAGTCTGGTTGAAACTTCATCAGAAGAAATGTTTTTATTCTCCTTCATAATATGTAGTGCATTGTGCTGTCTTGTCTTTAATAATAGTCTAGACCGATAATCAAAAACAATGTGGCAAAGTCTCCCTTAATTTTTTTTAAGGAACACCAGCCTTTCTGACTTTGTTTTGGCAGGACGTCTGTACAGGTGCGATAGAAAAATACTTGAGTGAAAACTTACTGCGGTAGCTCAGTGCCAGAAAGACAGTTACAAGCCTATCAGGACTATCCCCAGGCCTTTCTCGTGTTTCTAAAGAATCTGTTCAAACTCTAGTTAAATTCCATATAATAGAGTGGCTTCCCCTTCCCTCTTTCTTTGCCTTTTTTTTTTTCCTGTTTTTTTTTTTTTGGCTTGGAAGTGATCCCAGGTGTTGTCAAAGATCATCTTTGTTTCATCTGATACTTGAACCTATATTACTCCATGGAGGTTTTATAACTTCTGTTTCCTTATTTGTGGTATACTTTATAGAATAAAATCCAATAAATTAGCCTCATGAGATTGTGGAGGTTTGAAGAAGTCTCTGAAGATTGTCCAGTCCCACGCCACAGATTAATACAAGGTCAATCAGAGCAGGTGGCTGAGGGCTGTTTTCAGTTGAATTTTGAATGTCTCCCAATGACGGATAATCTACAGCCTTTCTGGGCAACCTAATCCAGTGTTTGACTACCCTTGCAGTCAAACAATTTCTTAGGTCTAAGTGCAATTTTCCTGTACTTTGATTTGTGCCCATTGCCTCTTGTTCTTTCCCCGTGCACCTCTGAGAAGAGTCTGGCTCAGTCTTCCTTGGTTAGGAAGGAAGTGCATCACTTATTTATACACATAAAGTATTTATACACATTGAGATATCTCTGAGCCTTCTCCTCCTCAGGCTAAAGAGTCCCAACTCTCTCAACTTCTCCCAGTGTGCTTCAGTCTGCCTACTTACTAATCTTAGTGGTCCTTCCCTGGGCTTGCTCCAGTACGTCCATGTCTCTCTTGTAGTGGGGAGGCCAGCACTGGGCAGATCTCTCCAGGTGCCTCCCTAGTGCTGATTGTAGGGAAAGACTACCTGCCTTGACCTGCTGGCAACACTTACTATTACAGCCCAGGATGCTGTTGGCCTTTGGTGTGTGGGCACGTTGCTGACTCCAGTTCAATATCTTATTCACCTGGGCCTCAGGTCTTTCTCTATAAAGCTGATTTCCAACTGGTGGTTCTCCAGTGTGTGCTGGTGTATGATGTTAGTCTTCTCCAAGTGCAGAGCTTTGCATTGCTCTTTTGTTGATCTTCACAAGTTTCCTTTTAGAACAGTTCTCCAGCCTGAGTCTCTCTGACAGGCAGTGCACACACCTCGTGTATCAGTCATTCTTTCCAGTTCTGCATCATCTGCAAACATGCTGAGGGTGCACGGTGTCCCATTTTCCAGATTGTTGATGAAATTTTGAACAGTACTGGCTCCAGTACTGACCCCTGGGGTACATCACTAGTGACTGTTCTCCAAATGGACTTTGAACCTCTCATCACAGCCCTTTGAACTTGGCGCTTCAGCTAATTTTCGATCCACCTCACCTTTTGTAGCCTGTACTTTTTCAGTTTGTCTGTGAGGACAACCATTATGAATGTCGATGTCAGAAGCTTTACTGAAGTCAAGATGAACAACACCTACTGCCTTCCCCTCATCTGCCAAGTTCTTTATGCATTGTAGGAGGCTATCAGGTTAGTCAGGCATAATTTTCCCTGTTGTAAATCCATGCTGACTACCCCCAGTCATCATCTTGTTCTTACTGTGTCTAGAGCAGAAATAGCTTCTTTTTTGCTCTGTCACATTCCCAAGCATTGAACTGGGGCTTCCCAGCCCGTAGTTTCCTAGCTTTTACTTTGTTTTTCAGGCTTTTTAGTGCCATAGGTAGAATTAAGAAGAGTAGTGACCAACTATTTGTAGAAATATCCTTTCTGTTGAAACAGTAAGGAATACAGAAGCTTCCAGAAAACAAAAGCCTTAGTTTCTTTCTTTTCTTCTTAGTAAAACCCCCTCTTTTTAAAGGCAAAGTGAGTATAGACCTCTGACAGTGCAAAACGTTGTTCTGCATAATGTAGGGAGAATTGATTGTGGTAATTTCGGACTTGACATCAAACTCATGGGAGAAGAAAATGAAGAACAGAAAATATGTTAGGGTTCAAGCAGTGTACACTAGACAGTGTAGTACTGTAGTAGTACAAATAAGAAACTGAGTTTGAAGTAGTATCCTGATTCTGTTCAGAATTTTATTTTTTTTAACTGAAACAAATATCTAATAGATACTTGAAATTAAATGGAGACTAAGTTAGATATCTTTCATAGCTAGTCACTGTTTAGCCTGGAAAATGGAGCTGTGCTTAAGTGGTTTTTGACCTGGGGAAAACTTTCTTGGCCATCCAAATGCTGTAATATCAGTCCTAAACTTCTCAGATTCCAGTTTTTATTCATGTGGTTGGTAAACTTGATATTGTTAGGCTTAATGAGATTATGAATAGTTTGACTAGAGACACAAGATCTTTGCAGAGAATTCTTAATGGAAAAACTGGCACAGTCTTTTGCTTAGCTCTTAGTTTTTGGGCCTTTCTCTCACTTGATGACATGTTCATTCAAGTCACATTTATGGACAGCAGTTGCCAGATGTGTTGAAGTTCAGCGTATTGTGGCTTTGGACGTGGATACACAAATGTTTTCTGCCTCTAGCAGATACAGCAACATGTTTTTTGTAGCAAAGTAGTAAGACTTGCCTTCCTTTCAGATATAAGTCTAAGTCAAGTTCTCTATAAAATTCTCTGGTGAGGCAATAGGAGTCACGTATTCTGAACTCTATTATTCTGACCTTATCAGAGTCAGACTTTTAGGACTTCATGGTTAAATAAACCCATGGAGATGATTTCGATGCTGTGCACTAGCTTTTTGTTTTAAGGTTCTTGGATAATTTTGTAGGTTGATTCTGTATTTTCTGAGCTCATAACTGATGTTAGACCTTTCCAGAGGATGCATATCCCTGTAACATCTTGGAACTACTTAGGGAGCCTGGTGGGCTCAGTCCTTGTGAGTAGAAAGTACTGCTGCACAAACACACAGAGGTTTGATTACTGACAAGCATTGAAATTTTTAAAAATTTAACTGTAATGAAAAAAGGCTTTTGTGCTTTTAAACTTCATGTATATTTTGCAAATGACCTTCAGTGAAATGTTACGTGGTATTTTCAAATGACTGTGACGGTAATGACTTCTGCTGACAAACAGAAGATGTGGATGTGCAAACAGAAGATGTGGATGTGCTCCTTTCTAGAGTACAATTTCTAAGCTGTACAGTGCTGTGTGCTACTATGTGCAGATAGCGTATTTACTTCTCTTGGTTAACTTTGAAAGAGGAATGAAAAAGAATGACTTATGCTACCAATAAGTTTGTGTGAGTTGGAAGCCTTCTATCCTTCCTGAAGCAATGGTGGTAGAAGAAAATGCATCTGTGCCTCGTATTTAGAGTTTTGGAAGGCTGTCATTCTCTATGCACCCAATGGGATAGGCTGTTTCTAATTAAAGAGTACAGCTGATTTATAACTTACTCGGAACAGCTCTTAACTTCAATCAGTTTTCAAGTTATCTTTGAGTGCTTCTGTTGTTTTAGGGGCCTATGGGTAGAAGTACCTCTACTTGAACTAAAACCCACTGGAAAATTACTTATGTGGGACAAAATGGCAGCCTTCCAGTACCTGTGAGGTGCTTATGAGAAAGCTCAAGCCAGACTCATTGCAGTGGTGAGTCAACAAGTATAAATTGAAATGGGAAGTATGGCTGCATACTTGGGAAGTATGGGCTACAAATGGGAAGTAAGGGCACAACTTCTTCACCATGAGGACAGTCAAGCACTGGAACAGCTCACTTGCCCACAGAGGCTCTATAGTCTCATACAGCTTCTGTGGCTGTATGTAGTTGATACCACAGGATCAGAAACAAGTTACAGTGAAGGCTGTAACAAGTCTGTGAAACAAATAGAGACCTGCTTGGAACTATAGCAATTGCAGATGATTACATTCTACAAAGTATAATTAAGATTTTTTTTTTTCTCCCTTCTGCATGCGTGATTGCAACTGGATCATAGTTATTGTGGTATGAAAACTTGAGAGAGAGATCAGAACAGATTTGTGGCATGGCCAGAAGATACGTTCTAATTGGGACCATAATGTGCTCTCCCTGCAGTGTACCTCTCTCTCTGTCATCCTCTAGATATCCTCTGGCTGCATGCAGAAGACAAGTAAAATTCAGATATGTACCAATTTCAGCTAAGATAGTCTGTTCTCTTGAACCAGTAGTTCAAATCAAGCCCCTTTTCTTTGCTTACCTTACTGTTGCTTCCTTCACAGTGTAACTTACTGTTTGTCTGTACTTACTTCTTATCTGCCTGTTGGTATTGAGCTTCCTTTAAAGAGTATTTTCTCCCCCTCACTTGTCAAAGATTTTCATTCTTTGTCTTTAAACTGACCCTTCTGTATACTTCGTCCATCGTTTCACTTTGAAGATGCTTTTCCAGTCTTTATTGTGTTTAGAAGACTGAGCTCTGGGAGCTTTAAGCTGAGGTACGTGAAATACTTTGTGTACTCTAGATAGTATGTGAACTTTGCTTGAATTAGTCATGAAGAACTCAAAAATTTACCTGTGTCAGGGTGTCAGTTTGCCCAATCTCTTTCTTCCTAAAGAGGCATTCAGCAACAGAAGGAAAAAGTGATATATACTTTAGTTGCAGCTATGCCTCAGGGTTTATTTTTAATTGAAAGAATTATACGATATTGGACCCTCATCCATTTATTTTTGGACACTACAAATGCACTTCACAGTCCAAGCTATTGCAATATTAGAAGAGATTCTCCAGTACACTTCCTGTTGCTCACACCACGAACACTTCGTCTCTTCTGAGCTCTTTGCCTCTGCCTGAAAAAACACAAATATTTATAGCTCATTTGGAAAACTGAATAGTAGCAGTGTAGAATATATATTCGCTGTTTCTTCAATGCTTCACCTTGAACTTCATGCCAGTTCTGGGATACCAGTTCAATTCATGAAACTGAAATTTCTTGCATTGCCTCAGGGGAAACTCTGCCTGCTAGGTAGCTGTGGTGAGGTGTCTGCCAACACACATTGAAATAAAATGTGGTGGAGTGTTTCTGATTGTTTTTAGTCTGCAGTGGCTGTAGTTCTTTACAATCTACAGTCTTGGATTCTGCGATCCATCTGTGCTTACCTCGAGTTCCAGCTCCACGGAGAAAGAGGATCATGTCTTTCTCAGTCACTCTTGTTCCACTGCATTTGTGTTGTTATTTCAGATAAAATTAAGCATGGGGTCACCTGAAAAAGTCGAACTGTTGGGGAACCATGTATATTAGTGAACCATTTTAAAACAGTAATGTATTTTCTGGACTCCTTGTGTGACTCTGTCCAAAGACTGGAAACTCTTCATAGTGACTGTTGAATGGGAGGCTGTTGAGTCCTGTGGTATTAGACTGTGTGTCAGATTTGCTCTGCATCCTTTTTCCCATTCACATACATGTAGTTTCATAACTTTTTTTTACACGGAACTATCTACTGTAGTCCTGAAAAATTTATTTCAGTGAAGTTCATAAAATCTCCTTATAGGAAACTTAAAACATCAAATTCACCCCTTTAAAGGCATCTGCTGTAACTTACTAGATGTAAAGAATAGCTGAAGCCTCTTTCTGAAGTATGGAAAAGGACATTTTCTGTTATTGCCTTCATGAAAATTAGTAATGTTTTATGTTCTTAATCACAGGCAGTAAATAAAGAATGGTCAAATTTTTGGTAGAGAAAGCTTAGTTCTAAAAGAAACTTCAGTGAGTGGGATGAAATTATTCCAAGTAAAAGCTACAAAATACAGGATTCACAAAAGATCAGTAATTTAACTTGTGTATTCCCTTAATTCACTTAGTGTTCAAAGAACAAGCATTTTAATTTTGTAAAAGGCAAAATAAAAATATGTGTTGAAACACTAATTTAAAGTGCCAAGCTCACTTGGTAGAAACTATTGAGACATGAGGATAGTGCTGTTTATTGTTAGTTTAATGGAACTTGATTTATTGTCCAGAACTTAGATTTGAAAGTCTTCACAGCAACACGTGCATCAGTATTTTAATGGTATACTCAGTTGTGTGGGCCATGTGAACTGCAGGTAATACCAGAAACTCCTGATCTAAGGTATTAACTCTTTTTATATTAGAGCAAGTATTTTGCCTGTAAAGTATCTTTCGGAGTGATGCTGTGTGTTCCTATAAGACTCCTGTTGCATTTAGTGAAAGGCAGCCTTCCTGATGAACTTGATCATTGTACTATAGTGCCTTTTTTCTATATTACACAGAACTTCCACAAAATAACAGATACTGAGTAAATATATTGCCCTTTCAGTTACAGCTCACCATTTTTGTCTAGCACCCAAACTTGATAGAGTTCATAAGAAATACCAACAGACGTTTTTGTCCTGATCAACTATTTGGAGACTAACTTACCAAATTTTTACCCTGCATGTTTTTCCGTGTAATTTTCGATCTGTAATCATGTACTTAGAGGTTTAAGTCTTTATTTTGCTAAAAGAAGCAGTGAATGAATTTTATTTTTCTTTTTATTTAATTTGTTCAGGTTTAGTATTTCTTAATTTCATTTTCACAATATCTTTGGATCACAAATGTAACTGTTACTTTGACAGAACTTTCTTTTTCAGTTTTGTGGTCTTAGTATATACATTCATATACAAGTTTACTAAAGGTCAGAAAATTTGTATTTTTAAATGACCTCATCCACAAGCACTAAAATATATCACTTTTTTGCTTTTATGTAGGTAAGGTTTTCTTCTTAAGTAGTGTTCAAATCAGAAGTCTTCCACTATCCATTAACTTATTTATAGCTCTATCTTTCATTTATATGGAAAATTTTCTTTTGACTGATTTGGAAATGTGACTTGCAAGATCACGGTTCAGATTTTTTTTTTTCCTACTTACTTAGCTGCATTATCACTCACCTCTCTTATCCCAGTAGTGTAGTCCTTCCTTTTCAGTTTTTTCACTCTAAATTTTCTTTTAATCTGTACGTGCATGATTTAGATTTCTTCTACTTAAAGAAATCAGGATTTCTGATGCTTGCCTAACAAGAAGGAACCTGACATTAAGACTGGAGAATTATGGATATCTAGAACTCAAAAAGCTGACTTTGCTAATGGTTTGAAATGTGTGAACAGATCATAAAAATATTTCTAAGATTATTTTACTCTCATCAGTAGTCACACTGAGCTTTAAGGGAGCAGTAACTAAGTTAACTAAACCATGGAGCTATGTAAAATTGGTTTTTTGAATGTCTGTGTGTATCTACATGGGAAGTCATGAAAAAAATCTTTAAACTGGAAAGAGCTTTATGTAGAACAATGTTTATGCAAAACGAACCCTGAGAGGCTAAATAGACTTAATTATTTAAATTCAGCCCTAAGACTAACAAATAGTTAAATCTGAACCTGTATGAAATTCTAAAAATTAATTTTGCAAAACTGCTGCCCAATATATTTTTTCACCTTGTGGAGTGTCTTGGTAGGAGTCTATTGATGTATGTTGTGTAACCACTAGATAATATCTATCTATCTCTATCTATCTATATCTCAGATAATCTCATGCAGTCTGGTGTCTAGAAATGCCCTTAATTATTGTATTGACAAGCATTGTGCATTGCAAACTGTGTCTTGTGATAAGGTTTATGGAACAAAACAGCTTTTTCCAGTAGGTTGCTTTGCTTGAATGGCAGATGGCATGTGTGGAACATTTCTTGAAAACAACCAAAAACCTATTTTGAGCTTGACTTCTTGACTGGTATGACTGTAAGGTCCAGGGCTGTCACTTACACACAGCAGAGATAATAATCTGCATTGTAGGTTGAAAAAAGAGATCATGAAAATAAAATATATTTGTCTTGGCCAGTGGTTGTTCTGTTGTCTATGGCTATAATACAGTGGGCTTTGATCTTGTCACCTCAGTTTAAGCAACTGTGACCCTGGTCAGCATGCTCAGTGAGAAACTTAACAGACAAATGGGTACCTTCCAGATTTCAGTTGCAGTTTTTTATTTGTGCACTGTCTTAGTTACAACTAATCATGTTATATTTAACTTCCTCAAAATTCCTATATTTACAGATATAGAGAAAAAACCTGCATTAACCCCCCCCCCCCCCAAAACCCTGTAATTCCAAATATAAACTGTGACATCTTGATTTTTCTGGATTTGATTTGACCAGGATTTCTGTAACATCTTCCTTTGCTTTTTTATTTAAATAAATTGGTTATATGGATCTTTAGACATAATGTTATCATGTTGCTTAAAGTGTATACATTTCATACGTGTTCCCTTGAACCTCTTCGTGGTCACAAAACGTCTGTCTGCTTTATTATACTAAGAGGAACAGAGTTGGTAGGGAATTAAAGTTACACTGCTGATTTTGTACTTTTAGCTTTCAGGCTGTTTATGCAGGATAGGGTCCTGACTTAGTGATTGGTTCACACTACAGAGATTCAAAACCTTTCATAAAATAGGTAATATGGTCTGTAGGGGGAAACCAGAAAATGTAATTAGTCCATGGTAAATTTACTGCTGGACCATGTCTCCGCTAATGGACCTTTCTGGTCTTTAAAATCAGCTTGTTACATCACTGGGATGCCTACTCAAAGTGATTGCATTGCATTGCTCTGTAGCATTTGTAATTTAACACAACCATTTCTTTTTCTTTCTAAAGGCGCCTAAACAGAAATAACCTCCAGTTGCTTTCTGAACTGCTCTTTCTGGGGACGCCGAAGTTATACAGGCTGTAAGTAGACATAGCCCAATAACTATTGTTTGGGAACATTTGGATTTGGTCTGTTATTCTGTCTTGTATTAGGTTTTTTGTCATTTGCCTCAAACGGGTTAAAATGCATCTTGGAACATTGGTGTTTTGTTTAAGCTGAGTGCTGCTTTGCAAGACTTTTTTATATTTTATTTTACTTCTATGTCAGATACTGACAGTTGTATGAGACAAGTATTGTGTCATCAATTTCCACTTCTTTAAGAAAGTTTTGCTGAAAGAATCCTTTTCTCCTGTTTTTTGGTTGGTTGGTTGGTTGGTTTTGACTTTTTTTTTGTTTTGTTTTGTTTCTGTGTTAAAAGAAATAAAAATGCCTGTGGAAATTCTGACCCAGAGATGCAGTACTGTATAAGCATTTTGGTTTTGTGATGTTCTGCTTTTGTGGCTGTACACACTTACTATAAAAATTATAACATTGGCAAATGCTAGGTTTGTGGAGAACTCTCTCCTATGTCCCATCACAAAGAAAACAAAGGTAGTAACTCGAGCTCTGAGAAGAAAAAACAATGAAATTCTTTACCTTAAATAGAAATAACATCAACTTGGGTAATGGCTTTTTTGTTTTGATTGTATTCTTTGGTTTGATAATGTTTTAGCAATATTTTAAAAAAATATTTTGGCCCCTTGTCCTTTCTAAGAAACCACTTAATTCTGTTGCAGTTGAAATGTGGAATAAAGTTTGGATTCTGGTTTATTTTAACTAAATAAATTTTAAGGTACTTTTAGGTTACATTATGTGGTATTGAAGGGATACAACATGACATGCTTAAGTAGGCTTTTGTACAAATTCAACCCTGTTGTAATCAGATACGTATTTGACACATTTCTTTAGACTTCAGGTGAGATTTCTGCTGTTGAAATTGCTGGTTATATTGAGTTTCATCCCTTGTGTGCTTGGAAAAAGAGACGGGAAGGTGGAGGAAATTGGGATTCCGCCTATTTGTTTCCACTTTGGTATATGGAAATATGTTTGAGAAAAATGGTATAATGAAACTTTTATTTTTAGGAGTTGATTTTTGTTTTAATACTATGAAACAATAGTTCTTTTCTCCCTTCTCATAGCAACATAAAATGGCAAACTGGGAGTTACTCTTATTATTATAAACATTTAGTTCTGTGTATTTTATTTCATTCATTTGCTTTGGATGTATGCTTTGTTTCCAGAACTTCGCTGTAAATTCAATGAGTTGTTAAATGATGAGGCCAAAAAGCTGCTGAAGGCTTTTGTCCTGACAAACAAAAATATTTTGCTGTGCTATAATGTTATAATATATTCATATGTGGTATTATGTATTAACAATTGAGTCTTTTATAATTTCCCTCAGCCATGATAAAGAAATTACTTCCATCAGAAGGGAATATGAAAGAGATTTATTATCATTTTATTATTTCACCTATAGTGTAATGGTTGTTATCTAGATTCATATAAATAGAAATGAGCCATAGTTTGCAGGCAAAAAATGGGTGCACACTTCAGGCAAAATCATATTTGAGTATATTTATTTCAGAATTGTTTATTTGATAGATGCTAGTCTTAAATCTATAATGTCCTTTGACATAAAGCACACAACTGCTCATAGCGTATGTGGTGGAAAGTAAGAGGTCCCTGGCTTCACAGTATTAAATTTCCTCTGCCCAAGGGTTATTGTTGATCAGACCATGAAAGTGAATGTCTGGTTATAATGTATTCATGTTTAAAAGAAAATATGAATTAAACTGAAAATCTACAGCTGCTTAGCGCTAAATTTGTAACTGAAAAAATGTCAGGCCAACAAAGGTATTGATGCTAGCTAAAAGTTCTTGGTCAGTTTTCAGAAAATATGTAGTTTGATCACTTTGAAGAGTATAAAATTATTTCATTTTTTTACATGTATCATTTTATATGCTTAGATGTATTTACATCCAAATAAATATTTTTCTGAGGAGAGTTAAAGTTCTCTAAACATGATTAATAAAATGTATACTATGCTTTGGATTTAGTATTTATTTTTGGCATCTAACAGCTAATCAAACAATGTGTGTACTGCGAGGTTTCAACATACTGTTGAGCTTCTGTGAATAATAATTACCATTTGACCCTTGGCTGTAAATGAGATGCCAGGTGAAGAAGCACATATGCTTGTTGTGTAGCCTAAATGCAATATAAAAGAAAGAGGGTACGCTGTGTATGAATTATGATTTGACACAGTTGGTTGCCGCCAGCGGCCGGCTATGCTTTCCCTTTGCTGTCTGCTCCAATTTCTCTTTGGACGGGTTGAGAGAGCACTGCATGTTCAGGTCAAGATGTTTGCCTAGAAATAGTAGTACAGTTGCAGCTGTGTTTGCTGGAGCAGGAGACTAGTTTAAATAGCATTACCATTTATCCAGTCCATTAACAGAACTCTGTAAAATAATACCAACTCTGCATAAACTACAGGACAGTGTAATAAAATTACAAGCACTTGTTGACAGATGGGAAGTGTAAGTAAAGGAAAGCGATGGGTTGAGAGTTTAAAAGAGACAGTGCATTATTTTCTGTGTCTAAAGACACTTAATTTCAAAGGTAGTTAAACAAATTATTTTTCAGGCTACCTTCTTTCCAGTTTAGCAGTCTTCCAAGAAATCTCCTGGAACTAGTTAAAATGGATAATTTTAGTCAAAACAGAAACTGATTTTCCCATTAAGAGTTATCTACAAAGGTGGCATAAATATTTCAGTAGGAAGTAGTTAATGCTAAAAGTAGTATGAAGAGTGCTGTAGGTTATATTAATCTTACCTTGCAAGAAATTTCTCAAAGCACAATTTACATGAACCTCTGTTTTGATGCAATACTGTTAAAATAAAGGTGCCATTGTAAATCCCCTGGGGAAATATAAGTTCTTGTTCAACAAGAACTGCAGGAAGGAGATGTGTTGTTTTTGGTGACCTCTATGTCCACTAAGTTGTCTGTCAGCAATGGTACCTTAGTAGAGAGAACTACTACAGACTAGTGAGTGCTTATCTGAGGCAAATAGATTTTGATTGCTTACTTTGGCTGGTTAGATCACAGTTCGTTGATTGCTGTTTGCTGCAGGATACCAAGTGCTGGACACAAGCTGTTTGAAAAATCAGTTTTAAAAGATACCTTTATTAATCAGTGGCATGTAAAGGTTATTGAATTACATGCACAAAACTTGTCCCTTTAGATTTACATTTCTTACACTTGGAATGATGGTTAAGTTTCCCTACTGACCAATATTTGTTGTATAAGTTAGGCAGTATTGGCTTGGGAAAAAGCAACAATCTTTGTAGTGGGTGTGGTCTGATATGAGATACTTTTTCCTTCTCATATGTGTACTTGCAGGTACACACTATGAATATTTCTCGTCTAAAGGGAAAAAAAAATCTTAATATAGTCTGATTAATAAACATCACTTTTGAGATGTTTGTTAGTGACTTTAAAAAAAAATTCTAGCAGTGAATAACTAAAGGGAAAAAGTATTAAACATCAAGAAAACCTTTAAAAAATTCACTTAGACCAGAACAGCAGCAGCAGCAACAACAACAAAACATGCTGTATGGGGGGCCCTTGCAAAAATTCCTCCTGAATTAATTTCTGCCAGCTATGATTAAAGTGTGTGGTACTAGATGTGTCAGACACCATAGTTCTCTGCTTCATTTTACTCTTGGCCTCTTTGGCCCCTGCCACAATAAATCCCACAATGGTTAGTCAGGAATTGCAGGTTACAGTTGCCAGGGTTACCGTTGTCCGGCCGGACCGACATCATTACTCATCCCGGCCGGCAGCCCCAGCGCCGCAGCCGCTCCCGGCGCGGGGAGCCGGCGGTCGAGGGAACTTCTCCCGGTGGCTCTCGCTGCTGGTGCTGGAGCTGTTGCAGGAGAACCTGCCATTTGCATCGCTTGCTAAGCGTAGTTTTGCTTTTACCTTTGCCGAGAAAAAAACCCCAAAACAACAAACAAAACAAAACCCAAAACCAACAACACCAAAACCCTTCTCCACACTGCCCGTCCCACCCCCCCCCCCGGGAAAACCTGAAAAAAATCCCACCCCAAAAAAACAAACAAAAAAAAGCAACCAACAAAACCCCAAACAAAGAAAAGGTAATAAGACGGTGCATGTAAGATGCTGGAACAGGGACTTTGAAAATATTTTTAAGTACTGGGCTCCCTACTGTTAAGGTACCTGCATTTGAGGTGTAATTTATGGTTTTGTCTTATTCCATTTAATAGTAATCATGGCAAGTGAGATTATGATCGTAATTTTGTAGGAAAGATATTTATCTTCAGTCCGAATGTGTTTTAACAACTCAATAGAGAAACTGCTAATTAGAAAAATGCTCGTTATCCCAAAGGCTCTGAAATATTCCCACTGCAAACAGGTGGCTCTGGATGTTAAATCCAATGAGGAAATGCGTTTCCCCTTTCCAAAAGGCAATATCGATAAATTTCTCTCCTTTTGTAAGTAGACTGTTAATGGAACTACTGTTGAGTAAGCGCAGTGGGTTGGTTTTCACTGCTGTCCATGCTGTAGTAACGTTACAGTGTGCTCCACTTTATTGTAGGAGTGGGATGGATGGACAGCAATTTAACAAAGATTTATTTGAATATGAGTTATGAAGCTACCTTGTTGCTTCATAACAACAGGATAGTGTTTTGAGTTACTTCAGTCATATGTTCAAGTTTTTATGATTTGTTATGGGGTATTCTAACTGCATGCATACTGCGTATAAGGCAACTCCATCACTTCTTGGTGTGATAGATTTGAATCTTATCCTTTTAGAGCTAAATAGAAACAAGTCTTCCATACTGTCCATCCTGCTAGTTTTTTTACTTGTGTTTTTTTACCACTGTGGCTTAGTTCAAATACAAAAATGTTTAAATTGTTTTATCTAAACAATTCAGTTGGTAAGAATATAACAATTCTAATACTAGTTAGTTTTTAATTACTAGCATTATTTTATTAGTGTCACTCTTGAACTGTGACTATAGTTCTTAGAACATAACTGTATTTCAAAATTATTATTTAGAAATACTGCACATTAGTATGTGTATAAAACAAATATACAATTTTGGCTTTATGGTATTGTAAGCCAGTAGTTAAAAAGAAATCTCTAATATATGAGCAATTACTAATCTTTCTTACATTGTGGAAGAACTCTTAATTTCCTACATCGGTGCATTTTTGCTAGTACAAGGTCTTATTGCCTCAGTGTAGAATGTTTTCAGGGTGAATTTGGTCCCTTACACTGCATGGACACTGCAAGTTACAGCTCTGTGAGTTTATTTTTGCTATAATCCCAATCTGTGAATAGACAGGACATCTAAAAAATATAAGAATTAATGTGTATTAAAAATATTCTTGTTAAGATTCATTACCTGTAAGAATAAACCAAAATAACTAAGAACGTGTTGCCTTTGTGCTAGGTTTGTAATACCTCTTCTCTGGCATTCACTTCTTGAATACTTTATGCAATTTGGCTTGAATGTGCTTCTTTTGTCTGATTCTATCATTGCTTGCTTCTACCTTGAGTTTTCATTCTTTGCTATAATCTTTCAAAATTAAAAACTGTCAACACAAAGTACTGAACAAAACAAAAATACCACTGTAGCTTTGCTTCAGACATAAGCCTTACTTATATAGCAAGATGATACTTTAGAGATTTTTGGAAGTGAAATGTGTAAAATTCATTAGGTAATTTCTTTTTTGAGCACAGAAACAAGTCTTGCTTATATACATTTGGTGTACAACTTGCAGTAGCTATATCCAAGCAACAACAAGCTGAGTGGAAGTGTTGGTAGAACCAGAATGATCTTTTGAAATGCAGTCAGAAAAAAAAGTAAAATATATTATCACTTTATGCAATTATTGGACTTCAAACTTTCCACTATATTACTTTTCCTGCCCTTTATTATTGAATCTCTTAGTCTGTAGGCTTTCTGTCTGAGCTATGCTTTCTTTTGTATTTGCACATCACCTGCTATGATACTGTGCAGGAAAAAAATGGTGTACCAAATATACAGAAAGCAGGTGAAATGTTGTTACTTGAATTAATGGTATGAGATTTTTAAAATTGGAAACAAACTTTTTTTTTTGTGAAATGATCCTCACAAGATGGATGTTTATATTTTTTTTTGCATAATTGGAAGCTGTCTGAATTGTGGTTGAATTTGCCTTTATTTCTTTAATTATAAAAACATAATTTTGTGTATTTTTTTACAAGCAATTTTTCTTTTGCTGTGCAATAAAGTGGCAAATTGGATGGACTGCTGGAGCTGTAAACTAATTCTGATACCAGGCAGATTACTAACTCTTTATGTAAACTGCCTTACTAAGTGATGTAGTTGACTAATTTCAGCGAAAGGCATCTCTAGAGATATCCAGAAGTTGGACTTTCACAGAATCACAGAATGTGCTGAGTTGGAAGGGACCCACAAGGATCATTGAACCCAACCCTTAGCTGGCACAGGACTATCCCCAAGAGTGACACCATGTGCCTCAGAGTATCATCCAAACACGACTTTCGTCCTTGTGGGTCCCTTCCAACTCAGAATATATACTTAGAACTATGGATTTTTTCATTCAAACACTCCAAAGCTGTTCAGTCACTTTTAACCTTAATGGAAAATCATGTTAAACATCAAGCAAACAAAAATATGACTTAAGGTGATTCTTCTTGACCAATACAAATATCTGTTATTTAAAAAATTTTGCTATTAGCTGTTGGCATTTAAATATGTCTAATGTGAAAACTTGAATTGTATTAATTACTCAAGCCATAACTCTATTAAAATAGTGTTGTGGTATTCAGAGTAATCAAGATATCTACCTTAGCTATTATGGCTTTGGTAATTTGCCCTCTTTGACCCCAAGCATAAATAATTATATTCTGTATTTCTCTTGACGTGATAGCAGTCAAAGCAGAGAACTAAGATAGCTGCCTTTTAATAAGAAAATTAAAATAACTGGTTTTGGGTCACCTGTAAGCATATTCGTGTCCAGTCTGAATCAGTCCCTGGGTCATTCCTGGAGGGTTGAGCTTGAAAGCTTTGGTAAATTGTGATATAGGAAACCTTTTAGGCAGGATTTAAGTAGGAAACTGAATCTCAGTGAAGGAAGTAATGAAAAGTAAAAGGCATGTCAGAGGAAAGGCCATTATTATGTGATGCAGAAACATGGTGTGAAACATTATAAAGAGAACATCTGTAAGTCTCAGCTTGCACAGAGTGGTCATTTAAGTGCAGCCGTGTCATCTTGATTAAAAAAAAAAAAAAGAAAAGAGGAATAAATCAGGCCAAGGGAAAATCTGAAAGTATAGAGTCTTGTCCCTATGGTCGTAGGTTTCTTCTGCAAGTAGAAGATTAAAGCCTAAAGTAACTGAATAGCTGAGAAAAGTCCAAAGAAAGGTTGATTGCTTCCCCTCCAACAGTTCCAATTGATTGAAAAAAGCCTAATTTAAAGTTCTGTTTGTTCTGTGTCTTAAACCATCAGAATTTTCTTTTGGAACCGGGGGAATGCTCTGGAAGAGAAAGAATCCAAGGATAAAAAGTCATTGCAGGCCAACAATTGTTCCTAATCCTCACAAAATGCTGGAGAAATTAAATTTATTCTTTATTGCTCAAAGTGTTACCTAGGTCACTGGGTGATGGGAAAATTGAACTGGAAGTCGAGTAGGCACAATCTTTGTTTTGTGTCTAGATGCTTAACCTTAGACACGACAAGACATCTTAGTGTGTTGTGGGAACTTGGTTCAGAGTATTAACACCAGGACGTTTATTACCCTGGATTCATAATGGGCTATGCTGTCAGTAGATGAAAATGTTGTGTTTACATTTCAGTGTTAAATGATCATTTAATTAACACCTAAGGAAAAAAAAATAAGACCCTAGTGAAATTCTTTGCGGCTTTTATTGTTGGTTTCCTTGGAGGTTTTAATATCCAAGTTACGCTGCAGTTGCTTCTATAAGTAAAGCTAGAAAAGACATCTATGAATGCAGGCAAGAAGGACAGACAGTTTAACCCCTGTTGACCCTTCATCCTGAATGTTGATTTATATAGCATTTTAAATGCATTGAATTTGTTTCAAAGCTCCTCTAAAATTACTCAGCATTCAAACAACACATTAATTTCTCCTTTTAAAAGTATTTCCCAAAGTATATATTCTTATAAAGAGAATAGTTTTTTTCCCTAGGAAATGACCTATATATATATATATAGAATGCATCAACGAAAATTTTACTGTAGTTAAAAAAAAAAGATATTTTACCAGATTTGTTTATATGTTCTTGATAAGAATGTACAGGCTTTTATAAAGGAAAACAAAAAGGAGGTTTGAAGCAGACAACATATCGTGCACTGATTGCAGTAGCTACTGTCTGAATTCTTCAAAAAGTATAGGAAATTGGCAAGGGAAACAACATGACTGCAAAATTGCATATCCACTTTACCCAGCGCAGATCTCCTTTCATATGTTCCGTTGTATCAAAGAAAATCAAGGCTATCTAAAAGCTTTAATTTGCTCTGGGTCCTTAATAATGCTTTTTGTTGTAATGTTGATCTACAACTGCTTTTTGCAATAATGTTGCCCTGCAAAGCATGTTTGAATACTTTTTTTCCATCCCAGAGCTAAAGCTATATAAAATGCTCTTTGTTAAAGAGCAGATGCTTTTCAACTGATGTGTTTTTATAAACACACTGTAGTAAAAACTGAAATTGCATCTAGGTTTAGAGATGGGTTTCAGGGTTGTTTGTTTATTATTTGGTCTCTGCCTAGGGCATAAACCCCGCAACTTTAAATCATGTTAAGAGACTGATAATAAAAAACCCAACACAGCTTAACTCAATTATTGATGATCCACAAATTTTATTGAATACTTTTTGGTTTTACTGATGATCATATCCTTCACACATGTCAATAACTGAGCTGGAAAACTCAAATGGAATCTGCTGATACAGTAAATGTTCCTTTTCTCCACACAAATGACATAAACCATCCAGCACTTGATGAAATATTACAGCTGCAGTGAGACTTCTGTCTGCCAATAGGATCTTATGTTTTTCAAACTTCTCTGAATATATTTATGAAGTTGAAATTTAATATTCAGATAGAAACTTGTCAGAGGTACTTGCATTTGCTTTTGTCTGAAATATTTGACCATTTGTAGTTAAAGCAATGTATCAAAATTTCAGTACCTTTTTCTGTGTTTTTAACTGAAAAATAATTCTGCAATATTTATTTCTTAATTGACGTGTCAGATGAAGGAATACTTAGGATATGCTTCGGCTTACCCTGTACCCTGCTGAATTTACTCTCTTTACAGTCCTGGTAGAGCTTTTAGGTTTGCTGAACTGGTGAGTGATTAAGACAACTAATACATACAGGAAGACACAGACTACGCTTTCCACATGAAATCCAACTGAAACTACATTGAACTGTGTGGGACTCGGAGTCCTGGTGGGCAGGGTCACGTCAATTATCTAAGTACCAATTAAAGGTATTCTCATTATGTTATGGAAAGTGACCATACACAAAGTGCAATACTTGGTCTTAGAGAAACCAGGGCTGCAACGATGGAGAACCCAGAGTTTTGTGCTGATCCTTGTAGCTGTTGTGAGGGTATTGGAGCCAGGGCTGGAGGTTCTGCTTGGGAAAGGCTGCTTATGAATGCTGAGCGGAGTTTATTCTCCCCCTCAGACACTTGAGAGGCCTGTTCTGCTAATGGCTGTTCAGACCCACCTCATGGGGAATAAAGCTGGGACTTGCTGAACTCTTTTCATCTTTACAGCCAAGCCCAGGTGCAGGCCCTCCGTGGCTCTAGGGTGTTTAAAGGACCACAATCTGAAGGCTTCTTTCCATGGCCCTTAATCTTTAGGGGGAAGAAACAAGGGACTGAACTGGGGGGGTGAATCTTTTGGTTAGGCACTTCTTGAGGATTTGCAGGGTTATATGTACAAGAGACAAAATTCTTGCCTCTTTCTTTTAATTTCTCCTTTTGTCCAGACAGTTCAGTCACATTTTTATTTTTGCTATGAATGTGTAATCCATACAGTTGTAAGGAAGGGCTGCTCATACTTTATAAGGTAGTGTGTACAAGGAGAGGTTTGATGGCAGCTATTCAGTGTTTTCAGTACTTTAATATGAGGGAAATAGAAGAAACATCAACTCCTTTTTTTTTTCCCTTCTGTGGCTTTTTGTAGGAGTGGTGGTAGCTGACTGGGATTTAGATAGTTGATTGACCCTGAAAGTGCAAAGGTTGCATATCAAATTTGATAAGACCCACAGGGAAGAGTTGCAAAAAAGACAGGATAACAACTAATATAATGAAGGGGTATTGGTAGTAGCTGCTTTCTGAGTATAAAGATATGGAAACTTAATAGAGAGAAAATAATATAAATGTGCACCTAAAAGAGGGATAAAAGATTTTGAAAAGCTTAGCAGAACTAAAGGAAGTTATTTACAATAGCTAAAAGAATGACACAAACGCATACATATAGTGCAGGAAAGCAGTGATAATTTCTGACACTGGAGAAAATTCCTGTCTGGTCCTTACTACTTCTGCTTTGATGTTAAATCTAGTCAATGATTAATTGATTCTGTCATATTTTGGGTGTTCTTTATGAATTTTGCATTCTTTGTAAAAGGCAAGAGACGGAATTCCCTCCTTGATTTTATGTCTATAAATTAATTAGAGCAAATACTTTTGTGTAACTCTCCAATGCTATAACTTGTTATAGCAGCAGTAATCTCCTTATCTCTTAGGTGCCTACAACACAAGAACAAAATAAAAATTGCACTCAAAAAAACTATAATTTTTTGGGTCAGGGTCATTTCTAAAAATGAAGAAACAATTCCTGTGGAGAGCCTACCAAATCTATAGAGTGCTTTGCTTCTTGATCTTTAGTATAGTGTTCATGTCAGAGGTGCAGAAGCCAAAACTACTTGTTTGGCACAGAGTAGGGGGATGTCTCATGGCAAAATTTTAGTTTTGTATGTGGGTTTAACAGATGCTAAATTTTAATTTCATCTAGAAAAAAAGAATCATAACCATAGGTTACTCTTCCTTGGCTCACTAGTGAGGGTAGCCAGAATATTCAGATTTGAGGATCTAAATGCTGAGCAGGTCATCTTCAGTGTTATGGCTGATAACAGTAGGTCTGTCTGTCAAAGGAAGAGAGTCTTTTGCTGTGTTGTAAGGCTTCTTAGACTAGGAAATAATCAGAAAATTGTACAACTGATTTAGCATGAAAAAGAAGATTACTTTAGTAAAATTTGTTCGACTAGCATGCAATATTAAGATTAAAAAATTTTGTAACATGCAGTGTACTGTTGCCTTTGATTGAAGTCTTGCATACAAAACTAGGTTCAAAGCTGCTGGGGCATGGCCAGTTGTGCCACATACTGTTGAAGTTTTAGATAAGGTCCTGGGGTGAAGTATTTATTTGGTCTGTTGTTCTGTAATCTACTGATTGCTGATCTAAACTGTGTAAACAGCACACCAGTAAATTTTTTTTGAGGAAATAATACTAAGGGATTTAAGTAAAAAAACAGATTGTGCTGGAGTTGTTTGCTTTGTGGATATGGACTGGAGAATGTGGGAAATGCAAAATACTTATGGCCAGTTAAGGATTGTGATTACTGGGGAGAAAACTACTGTAAGAGACATAATGATAATAGCTGGAAACGTACAGTGCATCATGGAACAGTAAGATCATGCAATTTCATGTCTATGTATCAAAGACACTGCAGGAAGTGGAAAAGAAAATATTTTTAATTATGCTATGTAGTTTTGCAAAACCAGTGCTGAGGTGGCTTCTCTAGCCAATGTTGTGGGATGTTCACTTCAAACATTTTTTTTTTCCATTTTGTTGCAACATTAAAAATATTTCTCTAGTATTTTGACTAAACTGAGTTTTTGTCTGTTCTTGTTAGTCAGGTTGCAAAACCTATTGTATTTTTTCCTCAGTCAGATGAAAGAAAAGAGAAATGTATTTGAGTTCTAGGTAAGGCTTTAAAATTAGTATGTGCTGTTAGCCTGTTTATGTAACAGTGGAATACCAAAATAATGGCAGTATTGTGTGTGCACCTATATGGGGGGAACAAAGAGCAAAACCAGGAGAAACGCAGTTGAATTAGGGGTTGACTGGTCAAGAAATGATTTCTGCAACGAGATTCAAGTCTTTGAGATAGGTGACCTAAAAATGATCATTTGGTATATATTCAGTGTTGAAGTTAAAATACTAATAATACTTCCAGATATACAAATTCTTATTATAGAAATGGAACTTAAGAGTCTTCTGGAATTATAAATTCACAAGATTTAACATTTAGAAGTAACAGGGGGTGTTGGATTTTCTCTGTAGTAGCAGAAAATCAAGCTCACTTCACAGTAATTTTATCCACAGAGGTTCCAAGTGGGGAGAAGAGCCTAGTCAAATACATTACATGGAACACAACAGTGCAAATGCATTAGTACTGATAATTCTTTGGGGCTTCACTATTTAAGATGTTAACATTTTAGGACAAACAAAACAACAACCCCCCAAGAACTGAAAAGAAATTATAGTCTTTGAGAAGTAGTCAAAGGTGGAGATGTCTGTCTTGAAAAGTTTATTCAAATTTCTCCCAAATAAACTAGTTAAGAAAAATATTATCTGTATCCATTAAATGTTACATTATTATTTGGTGAATTAGAGGTATGAATTTGGAGCTTAATATCTTCATATATTAAACAAGAATGTGATGCTATAGTTTAAGTGTATGGTTCCTTAGAAATGTAAAACTATTTGACTGTGTACTTTGAAAATGAAACTTAATCTAGATTCCTTTAACAGTATTCAGAGCTTCCTTTTTTGCATTATCTAGCTGTGGGTGGGATTGTTGTGTAAGAAAGTCTGCTACTATTAATGTGTTGTGTTCAATTTGCTTGCATTTTTTAATTATGATTGTATGACTGTATTTGTCCACTGTATTTTATTTCAGCTCCTGAACTTAGTATGACTTTTCAGTTAGTTTGCTAAATGTGAATGTTGCAGGAAACTCTTTTTAATGGTGTAATCTCATTCTGCACAGTAATAGTGCAGGTCCCATATGAATTTGGGAAGTAGTTTTGGTATGCCTGGAGGAAAATACAGACAGAAGATAATCAGTGTATTCCTACTGCTCAAGCATATGACCATCATCATTTTGGTATGCTAAGGTTAATGAATTTGCCTGAGTCTGCTAAGAACCTCTTTCCTTCTAAATCAAGATATGCAAAACTCTGGGTCTTTTTTTTTTTTTTCTTTTTTCATATAGAAAGGAGAATAAACACTGTACACAGAAAACTATAACCAGTAACTAAAAAAAACTAAACAACTTGAAATATGTTAAATGTTTCGTTTTAAGTTGGGTGGTCCAGAAGAAGGTTAAAAAGATGTTCTGAATTTGGTTTCTGTTCCTTACCAGAGGAAAATATTATATAACCAGAAATCACATTTTAATTGATGCTTTGTTTTGCTTTATTTGCTTAATTACAATATCCTGCTGGGTGTAGTTTTATCAGCAGTTCTTTTGAGATTGTGTAATGTTTAGGGACGATTACACTATGTAAAACTTTCCAAATATGAGACTTTTTTTAAAAAGGAAAATGTGGTGTGAATTAGCTCTAGTTTTGAAAGGAAATATAGTAACCTTCAGGGGGAGGGAGGGAAGGGGAAGAGTGGTTAAAGCATGTATGATAAGTATATTTTTGGTCTGGTTTATGCTTTTTTGTTTTGTTTTTGGATGTAACATTGAATATGTGAATCTCTAGGAATTACTCCAGAAGGTATGAACTGTAAAGGGAAAGTAAGGAATTACTTGTTTGTCCTGAAGTTTTATATAGAAGTGGTACTCTGAAATAAGCCTAGGTAGTGTTTGAACACATGGGAATTTCTTAAAATAAACACAACCATGAAGGGAAAATGTGATAATGACTTGATGATGATGAGTGTCTGCTGTTACGGGTCCAGTGAGATGCAAGTGCCAACACCCCAGCCTCTACACCATGATCCAAATTGCAGTGAAGGAATTTGGCAGCTCTGATGCCTTTATGTGAATGTATTACCATGGCTATGAAGATAAATAGTTCCAAAGTGGAAATAGTAACAAATATTTAGTCATTTCCAAGCAGATTAGAAGTGAAAATAGACATACTATAGGAACCAAGATAAAGAGGAAATATATATTTTCTGAGTATATGTGTTCCATTCCTGCTTCCCTGGGCTGTGGTTCTTCCTTTTAAAAATCAGTGTATTTAGACAGATTATATATATTCCCTTTGTAAAAGTCATCATCCCGATTTCTTGATTTCTTCCAGCTTCCTTCCTGCTCTCCCTTTCTGTGACTCTCCTCTTATGCAAACATCAACCCTGATTAAAGCCTAAAAATTGCAGAAAAGGTACTGTACCAAATCGTAGACTGGTGAGCTGTCTGATAACCATAAACTGTCTAATGAAGTGCAAGAGCACAGATTTGCTCCCAGGGGCAGGCTCCCCCTTGTGGGTGCTGAGCCTGTTACTTACAAGCTTCTGTGAACTTCCTAGCATTGCACTGACTTAACCTATAATTCCATCTTATTTTTTTTAAGCTAATATCTGTATATCATTTGAAAGTAATTTTTTTTCTATTCTCAACTGGTTTTTTTTTTTTTTATTATTCTCAAGTAGTTTTCAAGCCAGACTGACCTGAAAAGTCTTAACTCAGGAAGAAGTTTTGTAGAGTGGGAAAATTATTGCCAGAACACAAAAGTCTTAACTTTTTTGTTGTTCTGGTTTTTGATACAACCCCGTCTGCTGCTTTTGGATTTAAATGATTCCCATATACTCAATATACTTCTTCTAAATGTACTGCTTAGCTTCTCTGTTAAATAGGGTCATGTCCTGTAGTGGATGTCTAACATATGGTACTGATACTAGTGTGAGAATCAACACTTTCCATCAGGTTCTCGACGTTCCTCTGCTGAAGATTAGGGAGAGCTGTATTGCTGGGATGGAATAAAGTGTCTTTTGTTTGTCTTGAATGATGGTGCAGGACTTTGCAATGGAATCCAAACTGTGGCATGTTTTAGAATTTTGAAATTTAAAATTCAAAATTTCAAGGTTAGAATTCCAAACTGTGGTAGTGGCAATTTTTCTACTCTCTTCACTTTACTGACTGTTTCTTGCAAGGTGTTTAATGCAACTCACTGAGTTGACTTCTTTACGCAGGCTTAAGAGACTTTTCTGCTTGCTCACTAGCCCAAGCTGAATGACTCATCTGAGATCAAGCTGTTGACAGAGGAGGTGCTTTTGGAGCTGCAGATGGCACTGCCAGCATCTTAATGAAATCCAGTGCCAAGGGAAGCATATGAAAAATGTAGGAAACAATACTGAAAATCGCATGCAGATCTTGGAAAATAGGGATGTGTCTGTATATGGAAGATGTGCATTTTTCATCATGAAAACAATTTTCCCTACATTTCCACTTCCATCAGTGCCAGCTCTAGCCCTGAAGATTTCTTATGGCCTACGACTAATTGGTCTGATGGCTTGATCAATGTTCTAGTGGTTGACATTTTCTCTGAAGTGAATGACAGTCTTGTGGTAATATGTGTTTTGAAATTCAGAAACCTTCTGGTCCTTCAAGATTCCTTATTTCCTATCACAGTACTAGCCAGTACTGTTATAATGTACATATGGATTCTTGGCTGAGTGAGCTAATTGTTCATTCTTCTCAGATGGTTCTCATTCACTGAGTTGTTGTTTGCTGTTTTCATGCATTTTTCAGTGTGAAATGGGTAAGAACTAAGAAGGAAACTGCAGACTATACCACCAAAGACTGAAGCTTGCATCATGAACCAGGACCAAGAAATCTTGCAAATTATATAACTTGCTTTTTTATATATTGTCACTTGACAGTGCAGATTATAATTCTCAGGAATGTCCTTTAGATATAAGATGAAGAATTCACCTTGCTTGTCTGAATTATGATGAACATTACTTACAAAATACTCATTACGTTTATATTGGGAGAAAGATGCTACTCTTCATCCTGTTTTTGTGAATAGATGTTTTATTTGGCCAGCTGCCAGAGTTGTAAGGGATTTGGTTTCTTCAGGAAGTGCAAACTTGCCAAACCTGAACCTAGAGTTACAGGACAGGGGGTATTTCAGTACAGAAATTATCTCCTCACCTATACAAACTCTGTCTACATATTGCAATAAACCCAAAATTTGACAGTGTTCCAGATTAAGTTTCCTAGGCAGTCAGGAGGAGCTTTGTACTGGTCATATCCCCTTTTTACATGTCATGGATCAATGAAAGAAAAAATTGTGGGCAAAGAAATAGAGGATCATTTAATGATAAGATATCAGCAATAATTTCTAAAGACACTTGTTCTTGTATAACTTGTCAGAGCTCAGGGGATATCATATTTAGTCATGCTTCTTCCATACTTAAGTTATCAACTTCATCAAATTCTTGGGTACAGTGGAAACTTTTTGTCTTCTCAATTTCTTCAGCATATTATTTCTCATCACTGACCTGAACCTCAGCATGACCTTAACTTCTTGGTGACTTGCACTGTGAGCTCAACTGTTCGATATTGTGATGTCTAGATTTCTGTCTTTTCTGGAGAAGATGACTTTTTCTCCTGAACAATTCTCGTCTGCATTCTTAATGGGAAATCTAGCTTTCTTTACTGTAAATGATTCCAAGATGCTTTGTGTAAAATCAAGTTTTTCTTTTTTTTTTTGTCTATGAGAAGCATGCAGTGGAGGAGAAAAACAAAAATTACCTGCTCACTTTGAAGTCACACACACACACACACACATGCTTATTAATAAAATATTAAAAACCAAAACCAAACAAAGCTAAAATAATACCTGAAAAATAACCATGTGTTTTAAATAACTCTGGGGGATTTTTACATCTAACTTTCCTGGTTGCCCAAAGGTAACCATGACATTACTTTTTGTTCCTTGTGCATGCTAGTGGCTTTAATTTAGTAGATTTGCTAAATGTGTCTGTCATTGTGTTAAAAATTTTAATTACTGAGGTTTGTGAAACAGCTCCCAAATACAAGGAGTATTTGTAGAAAGCTGGATAGATTGACAAGTGATTGACAGGGTAAACAGTCTCACAGTGTTCTGATATCCTGTGCTGTGGTGCAGTGCTACAGATACCGCATAAGCCTCAGGAAGTAGCTGCAATCCAATTTTTATTAAACTTTAGTGCCAATGTATCTTGAAATTATTGTTAATTGGGAAACTAAATGTGCCACTGTTGTCTTATTCTTCCTTTCTTTAGAGAGCTTCATAGTTATGTTGCATTCCTATAACATTAGTATGATATAACCCAAGAGTGATATATTTCACAGGCAGTGTTAGCAAGAGGAAGTTCAGACGTTGCACTTTCGTATTTGTTTCCCATAACTTTATTCAATTATTTTTGTAATGCAAAAAATCTTTAAGTGACAAAAGCCTTGTTTAATGTAATAACTGCAGAATATACCTATTGTCCTAATGTACCTCCAAAACAAGACCCACCTAGAAAACAGGTATCAAGTCTATGTAGCTCTTACTCTTCCCCAACAGAGACAGGCACAGTTCTACCTTCTTCTCACCCTCTCCTTTTCCCTACCACCCACTCTCTGCCACACATAGAAGAAAGAGAAGAAGCAAGCTGAAAAACCCACTGGAAAGACAGATAGCTTAACTGGTTCGTTCTTGAAGATGTTTGTTTTGTAGCATCAAGGCGAGATCGGTAAATCCCAGGATCAAAGGATCATAATGACAAATGCTTTGTTTTTCAGCTCAAGATGATTATTGACACTTGAGCAAAGAAAGATAATTCACATATTTTGAAGGCTTTACAGTTTTAACTTAATACCTGTCTTTTTTCGAAGAAGGTGGAAGATGCTGTAAATTTTGGGGCAATGCTGCAACTTAATCTTCAGGTGTCACATGTGGATCACATAGACACATCTGTTCCATCATTCATCTCTCAAGTTAAGGGGGTTTGTGATGTTGCCTTGCTAACTGGAACTTTTGCTGTTAAATAGGCTCCTTATCTGTTCTTAGACTAGGCTGTCATTTCAAACAAGTATCCCTCTTTCCCATGTTGCTTGGAGATTTCATCCAGTTTGCCAGCTTACTTTTCTTCTCTTACTGAACGTGAACCAAATGGACCATGGCCAACTGTGTTAAAGTATGTTAAGACCATGACAAGAGACATTATAGTCTGGGTGAAAACTTGTCATCTTTTTTTAGTGCTGCGAAGTCCAAAATGTCAATTAAATAAAAACTTCCAAGGGTACTACTCTTTTTTTTTTTTTTCTTTTAAAGTAGCTTCTTTAGGTTTTTACCTTTAAGCATCTCTCTGTAAAAATAATTAGTGTTTTCATTTTACTTCTTCATAAAATGTCAGTGTGCTGCTGTAATCTTGCCATATAATTTAAGAGATTTCCACCTGCATAGTGGACTTTGCCCTAAAATTACAGCTTTTGTGGTTCTGTTAAATGATCCAGCATAGGCTGGTGAGCTCTGAGTATAGTACAGAACTTACAGCTGCAAAATATGTTGTGAAAATGGAAAAATGTATTTTGGAAAGGAAATAAAAGGATTCTTTACATAGTGTATGCTACTATCTTCAACTGGACCTGTGTGTTACCTTTCCCGAGTGCTTTGTCAAGGAGCAGCCACACCTGTGGAATTGGGTCAGGCTCTTTCTGCTCATCCTCAGGAAATTGCCGAGCAGCAGAAATGATGTTTGGAACTCTCTGGAGGATGGGGGATCCAAGTAGAAAGTGAAGAAGAAACACACTAGCATTCAGACCCTCTCCACTCTTGAAGAAGCAAGGATACTTCTGGCAACTGGGAAGAGAAAAAGGTCATGAGCACCAAAAAAGAAGAGAATAATTGAAATAAATAAATTGATAATACAGCGAGGGACTTTTTAGGAGATACGAAAGAGAAGAGACAATAAGACTCCATCTAGGAATTACTGAATTGAGAATTTACTAACTTACATATGGCAGTTAAGTTCTGGGTGTATTTTTTATGCTTTAGCAAGAGTCTTACATCTTTGAATACTTTCCACTTTGGCAGTAGATTTTAGGAGAAGTTTTATTCAAGCATTGTTAAATTTTTCGTAACAGAATCCAAGTACTTGCATGACAAAATTCTATACTTCCTGTAATAACCTGGACAAAAAAGTAAATGTTCCTTTTCCAGAATCTAAAAATTCCTCATCAAGAAAATTTCCAAAATAAGAAAAACTTCAGAAGCATTTTGTATACTGTTTTTGAGCATTATATGCTTTAATGCCTTTACCATCCAAACATATAATTCAATATAAAAAATTTTCAAAAGGTTTAGGCCATGCATCCGAAATTTTCTGTAACCTTTAATAAAGAAAAGGAACTAGAGACACTTAAAAAAAAAGGTATAGAATTAGTATGAGTAATTGCTTGCATTTCAAAAAAATGCTGAAAATACTACTGTTTCTTGACTCTGATTGCATTGGTTATGTTGGGCATCTAATTGGAAAATGAATCCAGAATTCACAAACTGGACAAAATTTAAAATACTTCAGAAACTATTTTTGAGTTAGTGAGATCGTGTTGCTTGATACATTATCTCAACAAAAGCTGTTTTCTGAGATATTTTGCTTTATTTCTTTTAGATTACAAAATGTTTTAATTCTAGAATTTGTAAGCCAGAAAGTGTTCTTCAGAACTGTGTTCCTCATTCAATGTTTTTCTTTTCAGTCTGTATTTTTGCCTGTGGAGAGGGTCTAATAGGTAGTAAGTGATGTTCTGTTCTAAAATAACAAAAATTGCCCTACTATATCACGAGTTCTGTTAATTGCATGCCTTAATGTAAAATTGTGTTGTCTCTTAATGAAAGGGTTTTGTTTGTGCTATAGTTAAGTGTTTTGTGGAAAGGTAGCTATGATTACAGGAGTATTTAATCTTCTGATGACTTGTGTTAGTCTGCTGTTAGTTTATTCTTTGTGCTGTAAAACTACCTTTAATAAAACATGACCCTAAAACTGCCTTTTTTTTTTCCCTCCAGTAGAATACTCTAAAATTCATATATAGGTCACAGATTTTTAAAGAAAAATGTCCTGAATTCTAAAGAAGTGGAGAATAAAGCAGATTGTAATTACCAGTGAAGGAGTTGCATAGTTTGAAAGGGGTGGGGCAAAAGGTTAAAAAAAAAGTAATTGCATTTTCTCTGGTCTTCATGGTTCCCCATTTCCTTTTGCCTGCTCCAGGGGCTAATATACTTGTCACCTTTCTGGAAGTCTATAGGCAGCAGAAAAATTCTTTGTAGCCCTCTCTCCAAATTTGGCTTTCACTGCTGTCTCCTGATCTGCTGCTGCTATCATACTTCTGCTACCCTGTGCTTTGAGTTAGCTGACTGACTTAAACTATTTTCTATGTGTATTTGAGAAATCTGTTCTCAGAGATCCAGATGAAAAGGGCAAGGATGAGGGGATCATGTCATAAAAGCTTCTTTCTGACTCTTTAAATGGATTTAAGGAGATGGAAGGAGAGACAAATGGGCTATTCCTGACAGTATATTACTTTGATCAAACTGTCTTTGCCACCATCTATCTAAACGATAGTGACATATTTTTGAAATAAATTGTGGAACTCAAGTACTTCAAGTGAGTTTGGTCTGCTAATGTCTGTATTTCAGTGTGCATTTCTACTAGAAGCTCAGTAGGGCATTCAGGATGACTGTAAGGCTGCTGAGAGCCTGTGTTGCTACTAAGTTTTTCTCTCCAGGGAGATGCAGCATAATGTTTTTCAAGTGTTTGTCTTAACAGTGCAAGGCCATGTTACACTCCAGGAAACTGATGTACAGTCACTGGCATCAGTAGTTTATGCCCTACTTTTAAGCATGTATTGTGTGGGAATGGGACCAGGAAACCAGCCTTCAGGATAAATGTTGAGCAATGAATGTGACTTGCGTACTGTTTATTTGTTGTTCTGTTTTCCACTGTATTCTCATAAATGATGTAACAAAATTAGATAAATTATTATCTGCTGTCCTCCTAGTTGAAACTTCTTTCTTGGGAACGGTTAACAGCCTTTCATTGTTAGGCTGACCAGGTGTCACAAGTGCAGTCCTAGATCCACTTATGCTTTAACTCCCTGGGTAATGGCTTTGTAACATACAGGGTTGGGGCATGTGGACAGAGTGGATACTGCAAACACCTTGGTTGAAATTGGAGTTCCTGGTATCTGTAGCGTATGAGACAGATGATCTTCAATCCACTCATAAAATACAGTGAAGACTAGCACTGAGAAGGAGCAATTAAATGCAGAAGGCATAGACAGGTACTATGGCAAAATACATCTTCTGAGTGGTTTGGGGTTCACAGAATAAGTGGCAAGTCATAACTCTTTTGCAGAAAAGGCATATACTCTCTCAGACGTACTAAAGCTCCTTACTAAAGTGAGACTGGGTCTGATTTATCCTCTTCTATTTGATGCTCATCTGTGTCTACTTTGGGAAACTTTTACGGATGATTATAGAATTATAGAAATTCTATAGATTATAGAAAAACAAGGCTTAAAAAGAATCATAAATGGTACTACAGAGTTTAGGAAAAGTAGCTTGTGAGGAAAATCTTTCAATAATTAGGTGTGCTTATCCTAGAGGGGAAAAGACTGGGCAGTAAGTGAAGAATATTACAAAGTTATTAGCAAGTAATTGTTTGGAGTTTTTTGGTTTTGTTTGGGGTTTTTTGTGTTGTTTTGTTTTGGATGTGAGGTTTTCTGCTTTGTTTGTTTGTGTTTGTTTGTTTGTTTTCTTTTGGTTTTTTTCATTTCTCTCCAGCAACTTCATTTGGAGTGATAAGTGTAGGTTAAAAACTAGGAAACATTTTCTAATGTCTGAATTACTGAAAGTCTACCAAGGATCTTGGAAAACATACCTCAGTGGATGTTTTAAATAATGAGTTGATAAGCATCTGTTAGTGGATGGTTTAACTGTGTAAGCTCATTCTGATTCAGAGTGATGCTTTCACAAGCTAAGCATTTAGACAGCTCTTTTGAACATATTTTTTTTTCGTATTTGTAAGAAAATTTTAGTAATTTTAATAATTATTGATGTTACCATATTTAATATGAAATTATATTTAATCATACTTAATGTGAAATGCTCTCTGTAAGAAATTCAGTTAATTCACATATGAAACCTCTTAGATGATAAACCATTTTTTCTTCTTTTTAGTTTCATCTTGCTTAGACACAAACTAGGTTACAGAAAAAAGCTAAATTATTTATACTATTGTGACTTCCTTCTTATTGCTCCTGTTAATAATGTAACAGAAGAACACAAATGTATTTCTTGAGCTTTTAAAAAATCTTCACCAACATTTTTCCCCTCAGTGGCTATTCATTTTTGATCTACATATGTTACAGTATCACTATTAAGTGCTCTAGTCTGTCGTATTTTAATTCTGTTGTTGAATAAATCAACTTCTACCCTCACAAAGTAAGAATTAGTTTAGTAGATACAACATTTCTTTCATTGACTATAACTATGAAAAGCTATAGAATGGCATTTGACAAAGCTAAAAGTAGTGTTCCAGCAGCATCACTGCAGTGGTCTTCCAACCCATTCATCAAGCTCCTGATTTTGACAGAGGAAGCATCATTGAAAAGGAAGAATGCATTTTACTCAGAGCAGTGCAGAAATGGAAACCTTCTGAAGTACTTCAACAGTGAAAAAGAGGGTGAAAGTGGAAAAAAAGACTTTATTAATATTAAAAAAGGCAGAGAATTTAGTTGAGTTATTGTACTAAAGTTTATATTTTCCTGCTATGCCTATTATATGTTAGAAAAAAAATCATTTAAATCAACATTAGAACTATTAAAAAAAAGTGTCCTGTGGTTTTCATATTTACTGGCCTCTTCCTTTTAAAATCCTGCTCCCAAATAACACAATATGTGCTACTGAAGATTTTTTGGTTGTTTTAAGGCTGTTCTTCACTCAGAGATGTGACAGTTTCTGTAATAAGGAAAAAAAAACCCAGAACACAAAACATAACACAACTGTTCATTTATATCTAGAGCATTCTATTTTCATCCTTCAGTATATTTCATTGAGAGACATGCAAATGCTTTATGTTCCTCCTCAAGTGCTTTTGAACTGTGTTATATCACTTGTTATATCACTTCTTATCTATTTCAGATTATTTATGGATTAACATGTAGGACTGTTTTCAGAAGAGCAGAGAACTCAGTGTTTCCCCCTCTATTTATTTTGCTTTCTTACAGATTCATTAATTTCCTTTACTCTCTGTAGAACTTTTACAACTTTTTTCTCTTTTCTGATAGGTTTCTGTGTTTGAGCCTTTATTTTAAGCTTCTTAGAATGCTGAAAGAGAGGTGCATGGTACCTGTCTCGTGGGCTTCAAGTAAAATTTTTTTGCAGCAACTATGGTATAACTAGAGCTTTACTTGTGGTGTTTTTATTGAATTGTGATTCTGGTATATTTTTTACTAGCATGAAACCAATTCTTCTGTTTTCAATTCTTAATAATTATTTTAGGTTACGATCTCATTTTAGCGTTTAGTCTGCAGAATACCTGAAAAGATAAAATAATCTCCCTACCACCTTGTTTTAGCAATAGTTGTTTCAATTTTTTTGTGGAAGAGTTAGGGAGAAATTGTGGTTTAGATAAGTAGTTGGCTATTACTAGAACATACTTACAATATACTTCTGGGATATTAATTTTACTTTCCTAAAATGTGAAGGTGAAGGAGAATTTGTTGTCATGGAGTAATATGGAGTAAATAAACCAGAGGTATGTAGCATAACTGAAATAGAGTACACTGATCTAGGATCAATGTTTTAGTGTACAGTCCAGAAGACTTGGACCATGTTCTTCGGCTTTTTCAAGGCTGGCATGACTCTTGCCGTTAAAAAGGCAAGAGTGTCATTGTGTGATATATTACAGGGAGTGTGGTGCCTACAAAGTTGAAGTGCCAGCTGAGAATGATTTAGGTTTGCAGTTTGCATCTACGTGACTTTTTCTGGAAATCCTGTATTTTTATGGATTTAGCTTCTCACAAGTCTTGACTTGGTGCCCAGGTCCCCATGTTTCTTAGGAACTTGCAAGCTGGCAGGGAATGAATTAAGAAAAACAGTAGGAAGGCTGAGGCAGCAGCATCGTTTAAGTCTTCTCCCACTACACCATTCGGGTGACTCTCCCTCCTTTGCTTTCTACTTCCAATTTCTTTTGGTGTTTGGATAGCCAGGCTTTTCTTAAAAGAAATGAGAAAGCTAGATAAAAGTTGTCTTAACAGAAGGGGATGTCTTTTTAGATTTACTCACGAGACAAACAGGACATTGCCATTGAAGGCTTGTTTACAGATGTCCTTATATCTTGGTAGAGATACACTGTGCTTACCAGCATGTGGTTCTACTCACTCTATGATTTGGAACTAAGTTCTCATAGTGTTTGGTTTTGAGAAAGTTCTACTTCTCAGCAAAATGTAGTTGTGCCTGTGGTTTTAATCCTATTTTCTGACATTGCAATACCATTGGTGGCTCCTTTTCTCCGTTCCTTCTTCTGAGTATTTGGTTACTCTTACAGAGTAAAGAAGTTTGTACAAAAAGAGGAAATTTAGCTCAGAAGCAGCCTGATGGTTAGGGCACCTCCAACCCTAATGGATGAAGAATATCCAAACTTAAATAACTTTTTGAAAATACCACTGTGAGAATGACTGCACCCTTTAGAGTGATCTTCTTATGCTTTAGCTATATTTTACACAAAGGTGGTAATTTGGAGAGGAAGTTGCTTCATTTTATCAGGCATTAGTATAGGTGCAAGTGTCTGAATGTTAGAACTCAGGTGGTCTTGTACATAAATGCCCGTGTCGTGGAGGTTTTAGTCGTGTAAAGGATTATGTTGCAGTTGAGCGGGAAATTCGAGGATATCAATGACATCTGACATTGGGGCCTGGAACTAATTTTGCAGATTTAGATCTTGGTGTTTCTTACTAATTGACATTATTCTTTAAAACCCAGGAGTTGGAGTCCTTTTGTGCCTAGGAATCTTCACTATTTTGTTATTAACACTAAAAGAGCTTCTGCAGTTTGTCGTCTTAGAAGCTTTAAATGTCTAACCTGTAAGATGATGCCATCTTAATATATCACGGCTTTAAGATACCAGATTTCTGTCTTACGTTTATTTATTGAGATGGAATAGTATTGGTATCTACGGAGTTGATGACTTATCAAACTATTATCATACACTGATCAGCTCTTGGAAGAATATATTTAAGAAGAAAAATCTCATGATCTAATAATTTAGGTCCAGATTTGTTTTACAGGAGTAAGGGTTTTTTTTCTCATATCTAATAAGAACATTGCTCAAAGAAAACATATAGAACTTACTCATAATGACAGTTTACTCTGTGTTTTTTAATACTACTAATAAAATGCTGCTATTTGACAGAGGGCTTTCAGGTGCTAGATTTATTAAGAGTGAGGTTTTTTTGTTTGTTGGGTTTTTTTGTTTGCTTGTTTGTTTTGGTTTGGGTTTTTTAAGGCTAATTTTGGAAGAAGGCCATCTTGAATTTTGAGAGAAGAACTTTGGTATAGTCAAAGCCAAAATGTAATATCTGTGATGCGGTGTTAGAAATAGAACCATTTGATAAAGTGTCTTACAATATCTTTAAGGAATTGAAAGGGTTGGCATTTTTAAAATATATATTAGAAATAACTTTAAATATCTAAGATTTTGTATGAAATTAGGTGCCTGAAGTTTTTTATAATGTCTGAGGATTTAAAGAAAAGGTATAGAGTTTCCCTCCCTCTTTCTCCCCTCTCAACTTTTTAGTGCTTCTTAAATAGCATCACTAAAAAGACATCAGAAAAACAGAGGCCAGTCCTGACACTTGACTTCAAAAGTAGTCAGCAGCTCCCATCCTCACTCAGCACAAGCTGACAAGTTTTGTATTTAAATTGCAGTTCATTCTGCTTATGTGAGTTAGGCCATTATGTGTCTACCTTCATACATAATAACTCTCTTAGTATAAGCAGTCCTATTCAAAGTTGTATCAATATAATTTTTCCTCCCAAAATTGGAAATACTATTCTCTTGACAAAGGATAGTGTTTCTGTATATAAGTACTGTATCACGTCTGGAATTTTTATGATGGTGTGGGATAACTGTGCAGAGCCAGTTAATACAGAAAGGGGTTGATATTCACACGTTTCAAAGCAAAAGATACAGCTTTTCAAAGCCTAGAATAGCTTTTAAACTGAACAGTTAATTATGCAACTGCTACTTTGGACTTATGCTCTGCCTTTCATCCCTGGATTTTCAAGCGTAGAAGCAACATTAGCCTCACAGTACCCATGTCATTGATGTAGGTAACAGTAATAAATCACTTTGAGGCTTGATTTGCTTATTGGGCTTGACCAAAGTATAAAGACTTAAGCATCTGAACTGCATACAGACCTTATTCTTAGTTTCATTCTGTAAAACTTTGTATTATATGTACTCAAAGAAAGATTTGAGCACTTTGAGAGGTTGGCTGAGTTGATCTCCTCATGTGTTCTCAAGCTGACTTCAGGGTATCTCTGCTTCTTGAGTATTGGAAGTGCAGCTTCTCACACTGTAACTTCCAACAGTGGGAAAAACTGTTTTTGACTTCACACAGATGCATTGATTTTTGTCTGGTTTTTTGTTAGTGGAAACGTTTGTTAAAAAACAGCAACCGATTTAAGTAATAAACAAGTTGACATGTTGCCTGCTTAGACCACCAGAGTTGCCATGGTTAACAAGCAGTCCCTCTGGGTTCGTGCAGGACTTGACAAACGGTAACTTGTCATAATATTGATTCTCTCCTGCTAAAAGAGAGGTTTCCTATGAATAGATGGTGGTTAGGACCACACCTGGAAATTCAGAATTAATTTAGTTCAGTGATTTATTCAGCTTTCTAGGTTAAACTGTAGTATTTTGCAATAGATATTTCTGGATAAGTTCCATTGTCTTGAAATGAATGTATTTTGGTATCTTATTATCTTATATCATTTTGCTGTTCCAGTTACATATCCTAAGGTATTATCTGGCAATGTTTTCATGTGAACTAGTGGCTTAAATAAAATGCTTGTCCTCACTGGAATTGCATTGCAAATTGACCCTTTGTGCCCTTTTCAATAGGAACAAACTGAAATGATATGTTGATAGGATATTGATTTTGGCTGATTCTTTCTCTGGGGCATAAGATTGAAAAAAACCAAGTTCTTCTCTGAAAGGCTCCCCCTCAAAACAAAAACCCAAACCCCCAAACAAACAAAAAACCAAACACCACAATACCCAGAGCATTTTGATGTAAAATGAGCAGGTAAAGTGTAGAAATGCAATATGTGGAAAAGATGTGCTTCAAATCCAGTATCATGTACAGAGACAGCCATATGAGAAAACATGTGTCTGGTTGTAGTAAAGATTAGTGTTTTCAATCTGAGAGTTCATCTTTCTTTCTCTTCCTAAATTAACTGAGAATTTTTAATTGATATTATTTACTTTATTCAAAAATGCCATCAAAATTATTTTCAGGTAATTGTCACTCTTCAGCGTGACACAGTGAAGCCTAGTGTCATGGAAATTGCAAGAAATACATTTGCTTTTCAGACATCACCTTCACTTGTACTTGCCAATGAGAAAAATCGTATGTATTGCAGTCTTTGCTATGAAGTCTTAGGATAAAGAAATAATTCATGGAAATCTGAGAAGTTGTAGAAATACTTTCTGTTAGTAGTGTTAATATGTCTATTTTCTCATAGCTAAATGTGTGTCCCCCTGTCAAATTATTTCAGATTGTTCAATTAGCAGGAAATTGTGGAAGTAGATGGATATTTGTGGATCTCAGTAAATACCCGCCATTTCTTTGCCAGATGATTCTATTTTTGGATGAGTGAGATGAGTAATACCAAAGCCTGTAAGTCTTCTCAGAGCAGGTTATATGTCTGGTCTGGCTTCCAGCTTGCTTCTCTGCCACATACTAGAGATTCTGTATCTCCTTCTGCAGAAATTTGCATACTTTTAACATTTTTAATTCAATTTGCTTTTAAAAGTGCTGCCTTCAAATTATTTTGATTGAAAATCCTCACTTCTGTAGGGCTGTCAAGAGCACAATACAAATAAGGACATACATGAAGAGTAATATGAATTTTTAAAAGGTTTTAAGGGAATGAAAAAAGCAACTGTCATTCTTATTGCAAAATTTTACTCTTTTCCTGAGAGAATTTATTTGAGAATGCATTATTTCTATGGGCCTGAGCACAGATGTGGGTGTTTTATTGTTTTATTATTGAAACTTGTAAATGCATAAGTATCTTTGTGCCATGTAGTGTTGTATGTCAAATCAATGAGACTGTGTAAGTTCTTTAAATAAAAAAAAGAAAAGAGGAAAAAAGTAAGTACTATCTAGATAAACATTGTGATTCATGTTGTATTTTATTCTAGTCTTTTTCTTCAACAGATTATTTCAGTTTTGATTGTACACTGATAAATATTGAAGATCTGTCTGGACACTAGGGACCCCAGAGCAGAAGGAGGATGCCTTTCTCTGTGTGTTTAATGTCTGGACGTAGCACTCAGTGCTATGGTCTAGTTGACAACGTGATATTCAGTCAGCCATTGGACTCAGTAATCTTAGAGGTTTTTTCCAACCTAAATGATTCTGTATTCTTAACTGACAAATTCAGTTTTATCAGTGGATTGCTTGTGGAACTGTAATGCAGAAATTTACTTTTGACCACTTTTAGGCTGCAATAATTTGCATGCACGGAACACGAATGGAATTTGTCATTGGTGTATTCAGGGCCAGGTTCTTGTTGGATGTATGTGGTTTGAATCTTTTTGTCTCTGACCATTGTAGAATCATAGAATGGTCTGAGTTGAAAGTGACCTTTAAAGGTTGTCCAGTCCAACCCCCCTACAATGGTCAGGGACATCTTCAGCTAGATCAGATTTCTCAGAACCCCATACAGCCTGATCCTGAATGTTTCCCAGGAGACCTACCATCTCTCCAGGCAGCTCATTCCATTGTTTCACCAGGTTACTCGGAATTTATACTCTTTCAATTTAAAATTATTTGTAGGAGAGGTGTTCTATCCTTGTGATCGATTTTTGTGACCCTCCTATTCTATCTGGACCTTCTCTAGCAGGTCCATGTCTTTCCTGTACTGAAGACCCCAGAGCTGGATGCAGTACTCCAGGTGGGACCTCAGCAGAATGGAACAGAGGGGCAGAATCACCTCCTCAAACTCAGTCATGCTTCTTTTGATGAGCCCAGGATACATGTGGCTTTCTGGGCTGCAAGTGCACATTACTGGGTTGTGTCCAGCTTCTCATCCACCAGTACCCCCAAGTCCTCTGTAGGCTGCTCTCAATCCCTTCATCCCCCAAGCCTCTATTGATACGGAGGGTTGCCCCAACCAAGTGCAGGAACTTGCACAGTCTGCAGACCTGTGCACTCTACATATGCAGATGCACTGAAAGATTGAGAGATGTGTAGTAACTTTGGGATAAGAATCTTCCTCTCAGCATGTGTGGCCAGGAGCCAGGTAATGCGTTGACTCTCTTGGAGTGCGTAATTACTTGAAAGAGTCAGATAGTTTTTCTTATGGGCTGAGAACTTAAAAGATAATTGTAGTGTTTATTGCATGACTAAAATCAGTATTATAATCAAAATAATGCCTTCACAATTGTACACGTAAGTGTGTATGCATGCACACACAGTATTCATTGTATTTCAGGAAACACAGCACCTCTGAACAGCAAGTGTGTTTTTATGTCCCTTTTTCGCATTAGAGTCAGTTAACATGTGACCAAAATTTTCAGGAGTACTAGTGACTTGGATATATTGTCACAAGGCAATTTATATTCAGTTAGTATACCATGAAACTGAAGAGAAGACACAAATGGAAAGCAGGGAAGTTATGGCAACATGCTTTGTGTTCAAAGACTAAGCAGCTCAAAAACAACTAGGGGAAAAATATAAAGGATAAGAAGAGAAGAAAGGTAAAAATGGTTAGTTCTACTATATAAATATGAAAAAGATCACATTTTCAGTCTGATGTGAGAATTTTGATTAAAACCATCTAAGGAATGCTGTAGAAACATTAGTACTTGAAGGTGGTTTGGTTTTTTAAACACTGTCCAATTTTTTTTGGCAGATACCTTTGTTTGAAGTTCAGAGATTCTTTTATATTAAATAGTAGGTGCCTAATTAGAATGGTTTAGGATTGGAAGGGTCTCAGTGTAAGCAAAGAAGAAGCTTCAAAATGGTAAGCTATTCATTTTACTTTGTGCAAGGTCTTAAAGCAGTAAAAGTTGAAGATGGAACAATTTCATTTTTTTAATTAATTGAACCAGTCCTAGTTCATGAACATTAAAATGGAAATCACTGAGAATTACACGTGTGTGAATTTATGTACATTTATTTATAGCCTAATGATTTTCTTTATCCTTTTTACATTACATGATAAGCAATCTCATTTTGTGACTAACTCCTCTATTTTAATTGAATGTTTAATTTTTTATCAAGCTAACCCACATTTCATTTGTTGCTTATACAGTGTCATTGTAAAGTATATTTGTAATAAAGACTTGCTTTATGAAGGCAGAATAACTGTTTCTTCACCATCACTGTGGAGTGTCTGAGTACCATTTGTTCTTCAGACAAGAACCATATTTCAAGAGTAATACTTTGTGTTACTTTAGTGGAAAATGTTTTCCATAACTATTTTATCCTTGACTAAAAGGAAATGTAATCTTGTATTGATATTATACCAGTTTAGGAAGGAAGTGAACAGCATAATTGGATTAAAGGTAGCATCATGATGAAATAAATTGGAATTCACTCATTTCTATTATAGTCAAGAAATATTTTTCTTTTTAGTCTGTTTGCACCTAATGTCTGTATTATACATTTTATTGTTCAGAAGAAGAAGTTGCAAGTAATATTTAAGGCTAATAGAATATAAAATCAAAGCAAAGCAAGTGAGTTTGGGTTTATTAAATGTTGTTGAATCCTGCCCACAAGCAATAGAGCAATCAGAGAATTTGTAGGATAAATTAGGTGGACCTTTATCCTACAGCAGGGCAATCATTGAACTTGAAACAGTTTGCTCAAGGCTGTGCCCAGGCAGGTGCTGAGGACCCTCATGGCCTGGAGCTTCCTGTGGCAACCTGGGCCAGTGCTTCATCAGCCTCATCCCCAGAAGCTTTCCCTACACAGATTTTAAAAAAACTACTTATTTATTGAAAGTCATAGTGCATGAGTGACATGACTTGCTTAAAATTTGCTCCAGTTTAATTTGCCTAGCTATTAATGTCCATGCTTTGTTCACTTTGTAATAATTCAGTAAAATTCAGTGCTATGCCAAGATTAGGGAATGTGTTTCCTCCCCTTCAGTAGTAATATGTCTCTTTTCATGAATTTTGTACTTATTGATCAAAATACAGTTTGAAATACGGTAGAGTTTAATAAACCTGAACTGAAGAGGATGAAAACCACTTAGATTTTCCTGTTATTTTTCCTGTTATTTTCTATTCCTTTGTATGGAACAGCATGACTTGAGTTTTCATTTAACACTTTGGACTGCTACTTGAGTTCTGAAGCGAAGTTCAAAGTTGTTATGAACTGAGAAGACTTTTTATCTTTACCATCAGATTTTTCTTTGCTGTAAACTGTATATTGAAACAAAATCATTGAAATTTACTGCAGATATGGTTGGGTTCCTTATCAGTGATTAAATATGCTAGCATTGTTTTTTTTTCCTCATTGCTTAGGTACTTATTGTATTTATTGCATCACTTCCTGTGGTGAATGTAAATCACTGTTTTGATATATAGTCTACTATGAACCAAAGTCTTAAGTTGATACATGTTTAGGCAGAATTTGAGAAGAAGCAGTGCAGAAAACTTCCGTTTTATGAGTGCTTCTTTAGATTTTCGCCCAGGACACACCAGGGTGTCAGAATTTAAGCAAATTCTTAGCTTAGAGTGGAGAAGAAATTCTTTGCTGATGGGATACCCTTTTCTTCCCTGATTCCCCTTCTTCCAGCAGGAAAGTGAATATTTCAGCTTGTACTTGTGGTCAGGTGCTGATTTGGATCCACAATCCAAGACCTTTGACTTAGAGATACTGGGTTATTTCCATCCTGTTCTTTTTGCTATCAACTTGTCAGTTTGATCTGTGGGTACTGGAAAGAGTCATACTGTAGTTGTTTCTGTTCAGTATCTTTATTGAGTTACTTTGGTGGCTTGTGCCAAGGAATCTGACAGCAATACAAGGGTTTTTTGCTCTTCTGTCCTGCAATGTGTCAATTGATTTTTGTCTGTATTGTTTATTCTCTTCACAATTCATTTTTTCATTTCAAAGACAGTTTTGTCATGTAGAACTTGTATTTCTCTGTGCCAAGGCTTGTGGAGGAGCTGCTTGCTCTTTCTCTCCTTGTCAGAAATAAGTTAACGTGCTGAGCAGTTAACAAAGCTCAGTAGGTTCCTTTTCACACTATTGCCAGTTCAGTGGTCAGAACATTCTCTAGTTCAAAGAATTAATATCAGATATTTGATAGATATCTAAAAAATAGGTGGTTATATGCATTTTCCCACAGAAGCATTTTTCCTCTATCCCTTTCAGGTATGCAAAATGTGTACTGTTCCTCACCTCCTTTGGAGATAAGCATAGTAAATAAGGTCACACTTCCCTAAATGGTAACATAAATGAAAGTATAATTTTGCTTCCTCTTGCTATCACTGAAAATGTTTTAAGTTTGGCCTCTCTTCTTGCCCTTGTAAGCAATTAATGATTCCATTGAGGTGCCAGAGAGGGATCTGTACTACCTCTGCATGCCAGTTCTACTTCTGATTGAAAGAGATTGGGAAAGAGAAGTATGTTTACTCACACAAGTATTGTAGAAATGTTAAATTTTAAAAGAGTGATAGGAATACTTGGAGGAAAAAAACATCTTAAGATAATTGTGTTTTAAAGTCAGATGAGTGGAAATTACTCTAGTGTAGAATTCCATTTTAATATTACTTTCATTTTTAGACAACTTGATTATTTTTTCCATGTTAACAAATAACAAAAAGATTAGTGAATACAGTAGAATTTAGGAAAGGATGTGAAGAATTAGTGAATCTAAAAATAATTACAGAAGTTTTTTAGAGTTTTGTCAGTCCATGTATTTTAGCCTTTTCTGTGTTACTTGGAGAGGGTTAATATGCTGCTTAAAGCCAAAAGAACAAGACTCCTCAGGTACATTGAAGAGGAATATATAAAGTGGAATATCAATAAAGCAGGGAGTAGCTCTCTGTAGAGCCTCTTGCTGTCTTGTCATAGGTCCTAGCTCATTCTGTTCGTAGGGACACTACAGCCTGGGATCACTGAAGATCTGTGGCTGTCAGCTTTTAAGCCTCATAGGTTATGTGTGAAAAATTGTTGTTGTGGTGGAATTATTGTTTATTAACATTAACCCTGAAAAGTACAAAGTAATTTTATTATCTCTTTTTGTAATCTATGATTATGTCTAAAAAGTGTCTTTGAAAACCAAGTTTAGGTATTGTTCTTCTGGAACAGCAGTGCATTTCTGCTTCTCAACTCCTACTTACTGCAGTATAGACAGCTTGTAATTTCAGTTTCCTTGTTACTTTTCTGAGTTTCTTACTTTCAAAAACTATGTGCTCCACAACATAAAGTGGATCTGTAATCAGAAAAATGAGGATATTAGATAAGTGTCAGTGACATTGCCTATTTATGTGTGTACTGCATATGAGATGTCAAAGTGGTCCATAGGTCAAAGAATTGATTACATGTCAGAAAAAATTCTTTTGGCTACTGCAACCGGTTTATTCTGTTCAGGTTTTTAGAAAATGTTGCAAGAATAAAGGAAAAAGGATACAGTGTAGACAATTTTTTTCCGATTACTTGCCAAAAACTTACAGGCTTTTAAGAAATGGCAAATTTTTTTTCCCTCTCTTTTTAAATTTTTTTTCCCTTTTTTTATTTTTTTGTTTTTTAAATTCTAATTTGTTGTGTTGCTTAATTTATATTTGCAGTGCTAGCAAAGAGACCCTTCTGAACCATGAAATTTAAGCCAATGAGATGAAGCCAAATCAAAGAGGTTATATTCTGACTTTCCCATTTTCCTAGGTAGATTGTTCTCACAGTTAATATTTATCTATCAGTAGAGGAAAGGGTAGCTGGGTGTATAATTTATTTGTCACGCATACATGCAATTTTAAAGAAATTTAATTGTGTATGATCTTTCTGCACAACTTTTTTTCCTTTTATTGTTAGTTTTTCTAGCTGCTCGTATAAGTACATTTTTTTCAAATTTGGGAAGAGCTAGCATATTTTAAGAAAATACCGAAAAATCCTTAATGAGAAAAAGGTAGGCCTATAAATGCAGTTATATCTCTTCCCATCCCTTAAGGAAGAAGAAAGTCACCAGGCAGAAAAAGGGCAAACCTTAGTATATATGTTGAAAATACCAAGATGAAGACCAGCTTTTAAACTGAGAGAGGGCAAAAATGTGACCAAGCCACCTTACCAGAGATAGAAGGAGAAAAAATGTTGAGAAACCTGTATGTTCTAACTTGCTAGAATATATGACTTTGGTGACAGTGTGGAACGAGTTCTGTTCTGGTTTATGCTGTCTATCCTTCAGAGGATCCAAAGCCAGAGATGCAAAATGTTATTGGGGATACTAAGATTGGCCTAGTTTAAAAGCTTGGGAAGTTGGTATAAAGATCTTCTACCCTTGTTTAAATTAATTGCCCAATTTGCAAAATAGCTGTGAGTTTGCAGTACTCAATCTGAGTCTTGCAAAACAAACAAACCTCTAAAAACTAACAAAATTCACTAAATTAATTTTTCCTCTGCCTCGAAAATTACTGTTCCATGTGTGAACTTTATTACTTGTGGAGTCATAAAAAGGATCATTTAAATAATGATGCTCTTTTTAAAGTAAACATAGAAGACAAATGTCTTAAAGTCTGTTCCTGTTAACAGTTTAAAAACACTTCAGAAAACACAGCCCATCTGCAGGAGTCTGTTTCAGCTATGATTAATGTTAACTCTTAGACTTGCACAACTTTCAGTAGCTGATCCAATTTCAATTCACTGAGACAGAATTAATACAAAAGCAAGCTATATTTAGAAACCTCAATTGCAGAAATGTTGAATGATGCTTTCCCATTTAGTAGCATCTTGGAGAAGCTTAGCGTGGGGTTTAAAATAAGCTGTTTTGTTCTATTAATATAAACTAATCTTCACTGCTGAAGAATAGGGTTTCTGAAGAAAGTTTGGGTGTTGTGTGTAGTTTAACTAGCATATGCAATGATTTACTCATAAATACATTACATTAATTTACTTTCTTAACATCAGAATGTTTTACTCTGCCAAGTACTGTGTCAGAAAACTTAAATTCTTATAGTTACAACTGGAAATAGCAATAAGCATCTTCATCCATTGGAGAGTGTTTGGGAAGAGGTACTTAGAAACAAACTGGGATAGCATTCCAGCTAACAAAGCATGCTCAGCCTGGGATTTTTTAATTTTTCTTTTCATTTATTAATTTTTAATTTTGTATGATGAGACGAATTTTTAGTGATGGATTCAGGGAGCATAAAAGGAAGTGTGGAAGAAAGCCCAGAGGATTCTGTTAATATTTTCAAACTTGAATTAATGAGGTTTGAATTCTAACTGGCCAGATAAATGGATATATGTCGAGAAACCTCAGATTCCACTGACCTTAATAGAAATTTGCAGCATTTAGCACCTTTGAACATCAAGCACTTAACTGAGATGTAAACCCCCAGCTTTTAACAAGCATGCTTGATTCTTCTAGTTTTCATTCCTAAATTCAAGATAATTAATTTGGTTGTGTCTAGAATAAAAGAGAAGACAAGACTTCCTTTATACCATTTGATCACTTACAGTTATCCATTTTGTCCTTTTCTTCAAGTTTGCTGATCTTGTCAGGAGTTCATGATGAGCTTTTTGGGGAAGCTATTTGTCCATTTTCATGTATTCTGTATGGCTCTGAAAATGTGAGTCTGCATGAAAAGCATGTAGTGTTTGCCTTGTTCTTACATCAGAAGAATTTTTTCTTTTGTCCATTTTATGCTTGTTTCCAAAGGCTTAAAATGCAAGCTTTGTTTCTGCAATAATGGCTTAGTGTAGGCTTACATTGTTGATCCCCTCAGTAGATGCAATGTAATCCACTTCGGTAATGTGAATTTTTAAACAATTATCAGCCTTTGCTATTAACCCTTCTATACTAATGGTAATACCCTAGAAGAACTACAAAGGAATTTGGTGCTCAAGCTTAACATAAGACTTGAAGGACACTTAGTGGCATTTACATTCCTTAGTCTAGTCACAGTGAATTGCGGAGCTGATGTTGAACTTGATTGGTACTATATTCAATATAAAATAGTTGATTGTGAAGTTGATGCTGAAATACAACTTTGCAGAGGATTTCTTTGGAAAAATATATAAAATTCCTTGAAAGGTTCTTTGCAATTAAATGCTACTTGATGATTCTTCTGTCCCTTGCTTTTGTTTGCTATTTAACTAGGTCAGTTGTGTACTTTTCTCAAAATACTTGGGTTTTTTTCTTTAAACCTGGTACAAATACCTGCTTAAAAATTATATGCAAGAATTATTCAGTCATGGTTTTATTTGTTGAGTAATTTGAGAACATTGTCTAAAAATAGGACAAATACTTAAAGCATTCTTTTTCCTTTTAATTAGTCCTTTTACATCTTACTAGCAAATAAAAAACTTTTTCTTAGTGTGTCTAATGCGGTTTTTTAAAATGCCATTTCTCTCCATTTTTTTATTCTTGCATATTGACTGTTCTCCTTATCTCTGTTCTTGTTTGAGAAAACTGATAAGCCAAATAAAAACTGACTTGATTACAGTGTGTATGACCTTTATTATCAAAAGAACATGGATGATTGAATTTTGTGTCTTAGCAGTCAGAATTACTGCACTGGGTATCAATAATCCCACTGGAAAGACCTGTCAAAGTTAATCTGTGCTTACTGTCTCCCCTTGGAGTATTTTGGGCATCTCTTGTGTGCCAGTAAAATGAAGAGCTCTCTTCTGTTTCAATGCACTGTGTGAAAACTGCTCTGTGTTTAATGAGACCCAGGTTTTATGAGGAATCACTGAAGGACTATTAACAGTGTCAGTAACTTAGCTAACATCCTCTCTGCAAAATTAGTAGCTCAGTTTGGTGAGTTGGACTATGTCACTATCAAATAAAACCAGCTGTCTTTGTTGAACATCTCAATTTAGTTGGTTTTTTGTGCTTTGGAAGGTCAGAGCAAAAGATTAGGACCAGTGCAAGAGGGAAGACTAATTCATCAAGAAACTTAAGCATAGAGAATAACTCAAAACAATATGCACTTTCAAAAACTTTAAGAAAAACCATTTTTGTAGTGTTTTTAGAAATGAGTATAAATCCTTAGCAAGGACAATGCCAGCCTGAGCAGCTCCAGTCTTACAGTACCTGAAAACAACTGGACAATTGAGAAGACACACAAGAAATGCTAGAAATAAAGCTGCTTTTTTTTTTTCCCTCCAGACTGCATCAAAAAGGACAGTCGTCACAGAATAATCAAACAATCAAGGAGTCTGCAATAAAGTTAACTAATAGGTTTTATTTTACAGCCAATGGAATTGGAACAGCTGAAGGCAGAAAGAGGGAGGTCTGTAAAACTGTGCTCCGTAATACAGGAGTATTCATCAGTGGGAGATTACTTCCTGGGTGAGCAACAAATTTTTTGTCCTCCCGTAACTATGTCTACATGAACTGACTTGACTATTTGCTACTTGCAGTTATAGAAAACTCAAGTTCCCTTACAGTTTGGCCTTTAATTCAAAGGAAAAAAAAGGACTATAAGAAGAATACACTGGGTAGGATTTGTTGTTTGTAAGTTCCGGTGTTGTTAGTTGCTCTACAAACATGTTTGAGGAACTGTGTAAAATGTTAATTTTAAAAGGAAATATTTTCTACCTATTTTCTACCATTCATTTCTACTGAATGGTGTTGTGTTGCTTTTTTTGAGCCTTGCTTAAATGTTTTGAAATTTTTGTTTTATAGTAAGAAATGGTACATTGCAAAAGTGTTTTGCCTCCTAAATCCGAAGGTATCTTATTGTTTGTGTCTTAGACCCTGTGAATATATTTATATAATGTTAGTACTATTCTGTCACTCAGTTTCAGGAAATAATAAAATGGTGAACTGAGGAATTTTCAAAACAAAAAACGAAGGATGGGTACCAAAGCAACAGAGTATTTTGAAAAGTTTTCCATACTCTTTCATTATTGCATAGTGACTAATATTTACAATTTTGTCTAAACTGTAAGACTGAAAATTCTTTAAAAAGCATGAATTGAAATAGAAGAAATTGCATTTAAAGGTTATAAAGTTCTTTACAATAAGGGTGATAAGGATTGGAAGAGGTTACCTAGGGAAACATTAGTCTCCATCCTTGGGGATATTCAATACCTGAGTGGATCCAGTCCTAAGAAATGTGTTGTAGTTGACTCTGTTTTAAGAGGGGTTAACTAGATGATCTCCAGAGGTCCCTTTTAAATTCAGCCTCAATCCTGTGATCATAAACAAAATACCTAACTTTGTAATGAACTAAAGCAGCCACAGTTCTATTTCAGCTCTAAGAAAAATGATTTCGTGTGCTGGTTTCAGGCTGTTATGTGCAGATTGGTTTGAGGCAATCCTTGAACTGTGAAATAAACCATATTACAGTAACTGTCTTTTCCTGAAATGTGTTCATTTTGTCTGTTATAGTAGCAAATACTTAGTTTTTTATTATTATAATAAAAATAACTTTTACAAAAAACAGCAATTATATTAGATTAAGGTACTAAAAGATCTGGATTTACTAAAACGGTGTAGGATTAATGTGGCTGAGGTATCTCAGAGGAAATGTGCAGTACTCAGCCAAGAACACAATTAGCAATAATTGTGTGCTAACACATCCAATTGTTGACTTCTGACTTCAGTGAGTAGGCATTGGAAGAAGAGAGAATTATTTTGCCAAAAGAAGAAACAGTGGCCCATCACTTTGGAGCAGCATCTTCAGAATCCAACTTGACAATGAAAAACTATCTGATAAATATATGCATTACATTTAAACAGCTTTTAAAACTAGTTCCACAGCATACTAAAAATATGTCAGGATAGAATTCACTTTTCAGATACCTGGGCAGAGTAATTTTACAGCTACTACTAGAAGCTGAAAAGGTATTAAAAAGCTTCTGTTTGTGTTTAATAAAGTTCTGCTGCAATAGATGGTTGTGTCAGGTGGCTATGCCCACAGTAAATTTAATGGAAAACAATTAGGATTTAATGAAAGATTCCACACACACACCCCTCTCCAAAGCCAGTTCTGTTTAGGACCATGTATACATTCACACTTGGGTGAAACCTGAGCATTCTGATGATTATGGAAAAGGAAAAATCCTTACAGTGTTAAGTCTCAGTAAATAATTTTGTTTCTGTTTATTCTTTGGAAGTTGTTAGTTCTAAGACAAAACCATCCATATAAGCCTCCGTGCATTAGTTGTGTAAATTTTATATTGTTAGCTAAGTAGGGTAATTAATGTTGTTGTGTGGGTCTCACTTATTTGAATCTCATGATTTAACTTCAGAAAACAAGAGAATAGTTTAAGGATTTTTCTAATGTTCATTTTTTAGACTTTTGTTTCTGAAATGAGGTGTAATTTGAATGCCAGGTAAGATAAAGGTGCCAAGCTGTTTTACAATGCAACCTGAAAGTATATAGGTTATGGGAACATTGACAGTAGTTGGAAAAACTAAAGAACTTCAGATCTGATGGCACTGGTCCAGAACAACTTAAATATGATAAAGATTGACCCTTGGAATTTTTGGATCTGTGTGAATATATATGGTGGTATTCCTGATTTTCCTGTTCCAATAAATGTGAGTATTGTACATGTTTTGTCCCCTGATGCTCCATCCTGTGTCTGAAGTCTATAAATTCTGAGTAAAGATTTATGGAGTGCCTCTCCAAATGGATTTCAGTTTCTTGAAGTCTTACAAGCTGTTGCTGTCTTTGGTGAAGGATGGAGAATATAGGGATGTTTCTGAAAATTACAGCCAAGAGGTGATGAGTTGTGAGTTGTTTCTAATTTTTTTATATATGTTCGTTAGAAACTGTGTATGTAAGAGAGACTGCAAATGAATGTGGTACTTTTCTGCTTTTTTTGAATCTCCATTCTATATTGTAATTCCTAAGAGCAATTATCCAAAGCTAACAATAGAAATAGTTAAAATGTGGTGAGTTTAGTTGCGTGGATTCAGCCTTGCATTATTTGCTAGTTATTGCCTAGACAAATTACACTGTTTAGTTGCCATCCCACACAAACAAAGGATTAACCACTGAGAAAATGTGATTACCTGAAAGTGATGCAACTCCAGTTGCATAATGTCAAAAAATTACTGGAGGCTTTAAAAGAAATGGCCAATTACTGGCTGGTTTGGAAGGGGAGGCCAGAGAGGGACTCTAGCTGCAGGAGCTCCTAAATTTAGAGTTGAATCCAAGTACAGAAGGGGTAAAATAACAAACAAATTGCTGGATTTTTGGAAATTTGTCTCAAAATATTAAGAGTGATATTTGATAGGAGTCAGAGAATCACAAAATTTTTATGCTGCTTTATGCTGCTCTGTTTCTTCTGCTGTCTAAAATTCTTCAGGAGACAATATTGGCAGAAAAATTACCTCATTAAGTTGAAACTATTAGTAGTGTTTATGAATGGAAAATACTACTAGGAAATACGTTCAATGAAAAATGCAATGTTTAAGAGGGAAATGCTAAATATACTTAAAATTAAAGAGATAATGCTTTAGGCAGCAACAGTTTCCAGGATATTTGCTGATTATTCAGCCAGGATGTTATTCAGAAGTACAGTGTTTTTTCTTAAATTGCATTTGAAGGCTGTGGAGTACTGTATGTGCATTTCAGAATAGGGTAGACACAGTAGGCTACTTATTTTGGACAAGTTGATACTGGGGAGTTGTCAGTCAGAATGCTGTAACTAGTTTCAATGCACCTCGAGCGGAAAGACGTTGACAAATCAAAGTGTCTAATGGAGAACAGAAGAAGTTGGAGGTTTAGTAAAGGCAGTGAATGAGATTAATTTGAAAGACATGGTTTTGGTTCGTTTAGAAAAGAGCAGATTCAATGGTAATATAGCAGCTTTCAACATGAATGCTTGAGGGAAGACTGATCAGGAGAGGAAGCTGAGCTAAGCTGCTTGTGAGAAGTACCTACTCCAGACACTGAAGGTGGACTCCTCTCAGTAGAACTGAGCTTAGAAGAGAAAGTGGGACAACAGAAATTCTGTAGAATGGATAAGATATACTGGGATGCACTTGAGTTCCCTCCAAATCCTTTATCTGCATACTTTTTTATTGTATTATAACTTAGGGGTCATACAGTACGATGCTGTTGCAGTAAAGATTTCATATTATGAACTTTAATTATATAAATATGTATTATGTGCCAGCACAGGAACAAATGAATTTTAAAAATATTACACAGGAAGAATATGAAAGTTTTTAAAGAAAATTGGAAAGAGATCTTCTTAGCTACCACTGAAGAATTACGGTATTAGAAACATTTGCAGAGCTCTCTGCTACAGAACATATGGATTCAACATGCCTACTGTTTGTCCAGCTGGGAGTTTGGCATGCTTATTGTGAACTGTTCCTAGCTACATGATCTAGAAGTCTACAGACTGGTTGGACTGATCCACAGTGTCCTTCCTTTTTTTTTCAAAATGAAACACTAGAAAAAACCAGCAAAGAATAGAATCAAAGAATCATTTAGGTTTGAAAAGACCTATAAGATCACTGAGTCTAACTGTGAACCTAGTACAGAGGCCAAGAAGGCATTAAGTATGTCAACCTTTTCCTCATCTTTTCTAATGATGTTCCCCCCCAACCTCCCCATCCAGTAAGGGATGGAAATTTTGCTTAGCCCTCCTTTTGTTCCTATGTATTTATAGAACGATTTTTTATTGTCCTTTGCAGCAGTAGCCAGATTAAATTTTGGTTGGGATTTGACCCTTCTAATTTTCTCCCTGCACAACCTCACAACATCCTTGTTTTCCTCATTAGTGGCCTGTCCCTTCTTCCAAAGGTCATAAAGTCTCTTTTTTTCCTGAGTTTCAGCCAGGCTATTCTTCCCCACTAGCTTTTCTTTCAGAATATGAGGACAGCCTACTTGTTAAAGATTTCCTTCTTGAAGAATGAAGAATGCTGTCACCTTGAAGAATAGATGGAGTTTAAAAGATGTGATGATGTTGAATCTATTTGAGGGAATAGGAGTCATCAAGACAAATAATGGGCTGGACATTTCATGCTTAGATTTTTGGAACTTTTTCATTCTTTTTCCTCTCCAACAACTTTTGTTCCCTTTAGTTTTTTAATCTTTCTTGTCCTGTTGTTACATCAGTCTGTGTGACTACCATAAGATCCCATCTGCTATCATTCTACTTTTTTTCAAGTTTTCCTTTGGAGTACAGATGCTGGAAATTTAGATAAATCCTGTGTATTCTGTGGCACTACTTTGTTCATTAACTGAGTATAGATTTTTTTCTTCACATGCCTTAGAGATCAATATTCCAGTGGAAAGGATAGAGAATTGTAGAAGTTCAGAATAGGTGCCCATATGCCATTGATACGAGTTTAGCTTGGTTGGAGATATTGATGTGCCACTGGTATACCACAGTATATCCAACATCTTCATACAAAGTTAACAAAAGGACTAGATAAAATTGCATTAGTTAAATATATATATATTCATATATAAATAATCTACATAGCTTATTCAGTACTAAATGTTCTGTGTCAGAAACTGGCAAGCTGCTGGTTTGTTTCACTTGCCATTCGTTATCTTGGGTTAGGTATGAGTGGCATGAAATGGATATGTTGTTGATTTTGTTAAGGCATTGTAGTGGGAACTCTTGTTTAAAGTTGTCCTTAGTTGGAGAAAGTGCCAATACACTGAAAAGTCTCATCTCTTTTTTTTTTTTTCATTTTTTTGAAATAGTACACCATACAGACTGTCAAAGCTTAAAAAACAAAAAGTACTTTTCTCTGTATTCCTGTGCTGAAGTACTGCATGTTAACGATGTTAATAATTGAAACATGATAAATGTAATTAAATTGATAAAATGGGTTTTCTATACCTGTCAACCAGAAGCCCACTAGGAATTCTGATCATCGTTTTAATTCATGGTTTCTGAATGAATGAGAAGTATCACAGCAAACTTTTAGTAAAGTAGAAAAGGTCGGTTTTTTTATGATAGCATGGTGGAGTAGTTCCTTCATGCGTCATAAACTCAGTAGAATCACGGAATCTTAGAATATGCTGAGTTGGAAAGGACACACAAAGATCATCAAGTCCAACTCCTGGCCCTACATAGGACCGTCCCCAAGAGTCACACCATGTGCCTGAGGGTATTGTCCAAACACTTCTTGAACTCTGTCAAGATTGGTGCTCTGACCACTTCCCTGGGGATACTGCTCCAGTGCCCAACCACTCTCTGGGTGCAAAACCTTTTTGTAATATCCAACCTAAACCTCCCCTGACACAACTTTGAGCCATTCCTTCAGATCCTGTCACTGATCACCACAGAGAAGAGATCAGTGCCTGCCCCTCCTCTTCCTCTCAAGAGGAAGTTGTAACTGCAGTGAGATCTCCCCTCAGTCTCCTCTTTTCCAGGCTGAATATAACAGAGGAATATGGCATCTGAGTGATTTTAATTTTAAAACATTAAATTAATTACTACCCTTTCTTTTGGATCAGTATGATTGTTTCCAGTAATGTCCTGTGCCAACTCAGCACTTGTTTATTGGAAATTGAACAGTTCTGGACAAGTCTCAAATTGCCCAGTATTCATTTTTTTGTCCAACAGGAACAGTTCTTGATCACTTCTCTAATCTCTGTCCAAACCAAACCAGCTAATTTTAGATAAAGAACCGGTGCAACTGATGAAACTGTGACCTCATATAGCAGAAATAGTGCTAGTAGATCATATCAGCAGTTGTTATTCAGCAGTTGAACACATAGAAGAGAGTTAAGTCTTTGCTAAGAAATACAGTACTGATAAATTCAATGTCAGACAATGTATGGTATGATTTCTCTTAAAGAAGTAAATACTAGTAAACTACAGAATAGCAATGTTTTTACAGTTTCTTCTAGCATGACCTATTAATTAATCATTTTCATGTTAGAAGTGTCATGCAGATTTTCTGGGCACACAAATAAGGAAAAGCCTTATCAGATGGGTGGCATATGTACCTGATACACAGTGAAGAGACAGGTGTAAACATCAAAGGCTTGCCAAAGCTGACTTCCATGTTAATATTTTTAAACAGAAATTTAACTCTTGTCTACCAAAGATGTTTCAGAAAAATAGAAAAGAGAATTAATCTCTTAAATGTGCATGAGGTTTTTTATCTGTCAGGGATGAGAGTTCATTTACAGGGGTAATTGTGTAAAGAACCATTATTTATTTAGGGCATTTTCACAGAGCCATAGAATCATAGAATCAACCGGATTGGAAAAGACCTCCAAGATCATCAAGTCCAACACTTGATTCACTACCACCGTGGTTACTAGGCCATGGCACTAAGTGCCACATCCAATGTAATCTTAAAAACCTCAAAGGATGGTGAATCCACCATCTCCCTGGGCAACCCATTCCAATATCTGATTATTCTGTCTGTAAAAAATTTCTTCCTAATATCTAACCTAAACCTCCCCTGGCAGAGCTTAAGACTGTGCCCTCTTCTCCTACTGCGGGTTGCCTGGGAGACCAACCCCCACCTGGCTACAGCCTCCTGTCAGGGAGTTGTAGAGAGTGATGTAGAGGCTAAACAACCCCAGTTCCCTCAGCCTCTCATAGGAGTTGGGCTCAGGTCCCTTCACCAGCCTTGTTGCTCTTCTCTGGACCTGCTCCAGCACTCAATATCCTTCCTGAACGGAGGGGCCCAGAACTGGACACAGTACTCCAGGTATGGCCTCACCACTGCTGAGTACAGGGGAAGAATCACTTCTCTGGATCTGCTGGTCACACTGTTCGTGACACAGGCCAGGATGCCATTGGCCTTCTTGGCCCCCTGGGCACACTGCTGGCTCATGTTCAGCTTCCTGTCAATCCAAACTCCCAGGTCCCTTTCTGCCTGGCTGCTCTCCAGCCACTCTGTCCCCAGCCTGTAGCGCTGCATGGGGTTGTTGTGGCCAAAGTGCAGGACCCGGCACTTGGCCTTGTTGAACCTCATCCCGTTGTAATCAACCCAACTCTCCAGCCTATCCAGGTCCCTCTGAAGAGCCCTCCTGCCTTCCAGCAGATCAACACTTCCCCCAACTTAATGTCATCTGCAAATTTGCTGATGGTGGACTCAATCCTCATCAATAAAGATATTAAATAGAACTGGGCCCAACACTGATCTCTGGGGAACACCACTAGTGACCAACCACCAACTGGATGCAGCCCCGTTCATCACCACTCTCTGGGCCCGACCCTCCAGCCAGTTCCTGACCCAGCACAGAGTGCCCCTGTCCAAGCCGCGGGCTGCAGCTTTTTCGGGAGCATGCTGTGGGGGACGGTGTCAAAGGCTTTGCTGGAGTCCAGATACACCACATCCACAGCCTTCCCCTCATTCACTAGGTGGATTTTGCTCATCTATAAATCTTAAAAAAGTACTGAAGCTACGTTTTGACTTTTTATTGCAAAATATAGACCTGTAAGATGATAACCTGTTTAGTGTGCCTTATTCTTCTGATGCCCCTCTCTGGGGCATCAGTAAACATGAATACGAGGCAAAAAAAGTACTAAATACAAAATTTTCATAATACATTTTCAAAACAACGTTGTGGTGGTTTTTTTGATAATACAGGTTTGCTATGAATTTATTGCATATTGATATGAAATGCAGAACAGTTTCAGCAATGAATTGCTAGACAGTGTGTGTAATCTTCACCTTTACACTCTACTGTCTCAAAAAGCAGGAGTGAAACTGTAGAGCTCGTGACTTTTCACACTAGCCAGCAGACTTCCCAAAGAAAGAAATTCAGCTGTGACACCATCATAACTGTAATAGCTGGATGATTTGGACACCACTCAAAAATGTTTCTTAGTGGCATACCACAAGTGACTGTGTGTTGGTGACTTGTATTTGCATGAGTGCTGCTTTGTCAGATGTAATTTATCTGGACATACTGGGAATAAATGTCTTGCATTGCAAGAATGCAACCCAGTTTTTTTCCCTCTTTTAAGCACGAGTAATTTCTATATTATCTGTATTATGCTTTAGACACCAGTGGTTTTTTAGAAAAATCCACTTTTCTGAGCACTTAGCAACCATACAGCAAGACTGCCTATGGTCTCAAGAGTGTGTATAGATGATATGGGAAGAGGAGCCCAGGGAGACGTGTTGATTTGTTCAGTGTCATCCCGCTCATTCATGCTTATCAGAAGTACTCATGTTCTCCACTGTTTCCTACCATCGTAGTCTACTGTGGTGTCAGATTTTCAGGCAGAAAACAATTTATTTGAACTTAAGTAATGTGGCTCTGCTGACACGATGAAACTTTAGGGTCTGTTAAAAAAAGTGCAAATGGAAACAGTAAAGCTATGCAGTTTAAACATGCACATTTTTGAAAGTTGAGGACCTATATTCCTTCAAGGAGAAAATGATTTTGGAGTGGAAATTCGTAGTTTTCAAGACACTACACATGGTAGTGGTCTACTAGTTGAAAAGTTATTTCTTCTCAATTCCTGTTTCTTACTCTCCATAGAGACTGAAATACTTTCTAAAATTTTTGTTTGTTTTTATTATAATAATAATTTCAGTCTTTCTTTGGAAATGCAGCCTGGAATACTTCTGTGTTCTGAGACTTTAATCTCTGTCTGCATGCTTCATGTTTTGACATGTTTTGTAAACCAGTAATGATAGTGGCATCATTTGGAGGTGGTCTTTATTGCATCTTGAAAAAAAGTCAGTGACTTGCAGCAGATTGGTTAAGTTGGTCTGACATATGTCAAAAATATATTTAGGCCCGTGTCCTGAGCTAACATAATAAAAATCTGGATGTAGCAAATATGTAGGCAAAGTAAAAACAGATAAATAAAACCAGCCAACCAAAACTGTCCAGCGCAGAGAGATTTTCTATGTGTTTGACGTGTTTGAAATCATTGCACTCTTATCAAAGAAATTTACAGGGGCCTGATTTTAGTCTCCGACAACTGATAAAATCTCAATGACTGAGTTTGTGGAATGTGGATGTTGTTAACACTCAGTACCCCTAATGCATTTACTTTTCTTCTGTTTTCTTTACTTTTCTTTATGATCACGGTATTTTGTACTTTTGGGGTTTTTTTTAATACCATCTGTACAGGTTGGGGACCTGGCTCTGAAATCTCAACTCCATTATTATTAATAATCTTTTTATTCTGATTCACTGATCTCTTTTTTAATTGTTTTTTCTTTTGTGATATATGTTGGCAATCTACCTTTTTTTTCTCTCTGTGTTACTATGTCTTTTCTTGTATGGACGAAGGAAACTACGATTCTCTCTCTTATTACTGATTATCTTCTTGGATCTAGCTTTTAGCAAATTATTCAGGAAATAATTTAACTTAACCTAATCTCTCATTTCACTTACATTCCAGACAAAAAAAATTTGCAGGATCCTCTGAGGAACTCAAGAGCAGACCTGGTTATACCAGTGTTCTCATTGGTGCAAAATGGGAAAAGCTAATATAAAACATTACTGATAATTAGAATTACTATAATTTAATGTGTCGTTGAAATAGTCATATTTTCCTGCCTGTCACTTAAGCATGTTAGCCTTTAATAACCAACTAAGGCTGATGTTCATATTGGCTATTACATCAAACTGAGGAACTTTCGATTTGTTTAGGTGAAATATGCTTTCAGTGCTACAGATGGACTTTATTATTGCCCTAGATTTTTTTTTTCCTAGGTCTTGGTTGTGAGAGATATGTTAAAATTTCCTCAATTTAAAGCCAGTGAAGCAACCAGGGCATAAAAACAGCTATGTAAAAAAAAGCTTTGGTTCTTAGAGCAGGAAGCTTTTCATCAGGTACAAACAGTAATAGTTTTGATAATATTCAGTCATCTATTAGTTCCGACAGTGAAGACATTTCTTGAGTATGTTTCTTTTTTGAAAGACAATTAATGAAACATTCAATGTATTAATCAACCAAAGCCTTATGGTTACAACTGAGGTATGGTATATAATTTTGGAATTTTGACTAAACATTTGTGTATTTAAGTAATGTTTTTGCTTGCATATCCTTTCTTCTTGAGAAAATATACCTCTTTGATAACAGTTTTATAGTTGATTTATTTGCTGTAAAGTTTCATTAAAAATGTATTTGATCAGTCTTTTTAATACAAGAAGAAAAGAAAATAAATACTGGAACTTTTTTTACTTTTTTTTTCACTTTTTTTTTCCTCCAGTAAAGGAGTGCTAAAGAAGCAGACCATGATTGAAAGGCACTGTGTGGCATAATTTACCCCCTTTTAAATGATCAGATTAAAGAAAATTTATAATTGCCTTTTGAGTGGTTTTATATTCATCTCTGGAATTGGCAATGTTGTGCTTAATAAGTAAGTTTGCCATTCTTAATGGATCTAAACGCATGCATTTTTTGAAGGATTAAGAATGGCTAGGAGGTGGAAGTAATAGTGGATCTCAGGATCTGAATTATATTTTTAAGGTAGCCTCTTAAAGTTGATGTTTGGAGACAGACAAAAGTCTTACCACTGCGGTTTAACTTAAGTAAGTGCTAATAGTGTCGTTACTGCTTTCTGATTGCATTTATTTAGGGAGCAACAAATCAAAATTTAAGTATTTTGTCTTGTCAGTTGGCAGCAGTTGGTCAGAATGACTCTGTCAATGCTGTTTTTCTGCAGAACTTAGGGGATTTGGAGACTGCCAGTAGCAGGTGCTAAGTTTATAACTTTCTCTATGGCCTTCTTACTCTTAGCCAAAGTGTGTCAATTTTGTACCCAGATATTTTTACATGTTTTCTTTTGCAGCCTTCATTTGCATTCTTACTTTATAAAACCACCTGAGTTGAAAGAAGGATGAGGTTCTCCTGGTGAGGATAATATTTCTCGATTCAGTCTTAACTACATTAGTTTTTTCTCTTTGATCATATGTTTGTTATTGATTCATAGAATAGAACATCTTCTAACAGCAGAACAGTCTAGTGTTTTTCAATAAATCAATGGTTTTGCCTTTTTTAGCAAAATAAATGTCTTCTGGTAAATTGATTTAGAGCATTCGTATGGCAGATCGCAGAGGTGGTGCAAACATATCCTTGATGTTGGCCAGGATGCAAGGAACTAAATGGGGCTTTTGATCTGTCTGAATGCTGGTGGGTCCTCTCACATACCCCATCACCATAGTCTATTGCTTGGAAAAGATGGTATGGAAAATGGGCAGAATTCTTAGCTCATTCAGCTGAGCCAACAGTCTCTTTTGATGTATTGATCACACACTCATGCTTTCAAACATTCATTAGCTTGCAGCATGGCTACCTAGTAACACAATTTAGAGCATAGCAGAGCTATTTCCACAGGATGAGCTTTTTAGGAATTGCATGGGGGAATTCTTTCTGGAGTTTTTGTTTCCAACACATATAAAGCATATAAAGCATATGTGCCTTTAAAACGCAATTAAATCTATAAGAAATAAACAGTATAATTGCATGTAGTGATTTGGCAGTGTACCTGGGATGAAAATAGCTCATTTTAGCATTTACTTCTATTCCACTAATTCTGAATGTTTTTGATTGATTACTTTGAAAAGTTTCTGCTTCCAAAACACTATTTTAAACGTTTTATGGATACCTTCTGAAAGGGTACTATCCAATTTATTCTCTTTATTTCCCGTGAAAACTATTGACTTTTATAACTTAATACTGCTGTGTTTTGATTTCTTTTACATAGATGAACTTCAGTGTTTTATTTCATAGAACGTTTGAAAGACTGCTTTCAGTGAAGTTTTTTTTGTCAGCCATTTGAACTCACATAGCAGATTCTAGCATTACTGGTCTCAGAACTGTTGTATTTTCATACTAACTACTATAGAGAAGTAGATACATACTGTCAGTCTAGTGTGCCGGGTATAAATAATGTAAATATTAAAAGTATAAATTTATAGAGATAGATCTTAATATAGATATAAATAAAGATTAAGGACACATCCCTCTCAACCCTTCTTACTGTCTCCCTTCAAATAATATTGTATTGAAATCAATGTTAATACGATACTTATAGTTTATACTCCTAAAGCAACGCATTCAAAATCTGACTAATAAATGGCTTGCTATGGAAGGGAACAATGATCTAGGTATACCCCTCCCTGCCTTGGGCAGGGTCATCTTCCATTAGATCAAGTTGTTCAAAGCCTCGTCCAACCTGGCCTTGAACAATTCCAGGCACAGGCTATCCACAACTTCTCTGGGCAACCTGTTCCAGTGCCTCACCACTCTCACAATAAAGAATTTCTTCCTGTTATGTAATCTAAATCACTTCTCTCTCTCCTTTTCCTAACACTTTATTCCCATGTAAAGTGTCAATCTCCTTTTTTTGAAAACTCTCTTTGTGTACTGAATGGCTGCAGTGAGGTCTTTCCAGACCCTGCTCTTTTCCAGGCTGAACAGCCCTGACTCTCTCAGCTTGTTTGCGTGGGAGGGATGCTCCATCCTCTGATTATCTTCATGGCCCTCCTCTGGACTTGCTCCAATAGGTCCATGTCTTTCCAGTGCTGAGGACCCCTGACCTGGATGCAGTAGTCCAGGTGAGGTCTCACAAGAGTGGAGTAGGGAGGGAGAATCCCCTCCCTCCACCTGCTGGTCACACTGCTTTTGATTCAGCCCAGGAGGCAATTGGCCACCTCAGCTGCAAGCACACACACAGGCTGACTCACATCCAGCTTTTCATCCACCGGAGCCCCTAAGTCCTTCTCCGCAGGGCTGCTGGCAATTATTTTTTCTCCCAATCTGTGCTGATCTCTGGGATTGCCTTGACCCAGGTGCAGCACCTTACACTTGGACTTGTTGAAGTGCATGACTTCTCGTGAACCCACTTTTCAAGTTTGCCCAGGTCCCAATGGGTGGCATCCCATCCTTCAGATGTGTCAGCTGCACTGCTCAGCTTCATGTCATCTGCAAACCTTGAGGGTACACTTGGACCTCACTGTCTGTCATTGGTGAAGATATTAAATAAAAACCCTTCTGAGATAGAATCCTGAGGGATGCCACTCATTGCTGGTCTTTTTATGGTTCATGATCTTGCATCTTTTTTCCTATTTTCAAATCTTTGATTCACCCCCGCCCCCAACAATATATTACCAATTATAATTCATTATTTACCTTCAGATTTTACATTGTGCGCTTTCATCCGGTTGATTATTACCTTCCCTTCTTTTGCTTTCTTTGTATTTTAATATAATTCTTTGTGTGAGTTTGGAAAATAAGGAGTTGGTTTAGTATTTGTCATTTTTTATTTAGACAGGAATTAACTTCAGTAGAATAGCAAGTGGATAAAATGAGCTGTTTTCATCCAGCTGAAAGTTTAATCTAGCGGAACACTACTGATTGTATTAACTTGACAAGGTTACTAATTATATTTAGAGAAGGCATATTGTTTCTTTCTGCCATGCTGCCATAAAATAAAGGTTTGTTGATTGTTGTTGCAAAAATGGGACCCTCTTTGTATTGCAATGATCTGAAAATAAAAATGAAGTTCCTAGTAGAATCTGATACTCTCTGGGCTACCATTATGGTTTATAGCAACTGATGTCACATAGATTTCTGAAATTATGCCCATGTGTTGAACACCCAGGGTTTTCAGGCTTTTTTCCATTTTAATCAAAACCAACTGTGTCATTATTCTGTTCCTTTTCCCTTTTCCAACCAATATTTGGTTTCTGTTGCATGATTTATGAGTACCTGTTGTAGTCTTTTGTGTTGATAGTGTTTACCCATCTGGGCTGTCTTAATTTTAGTCCAGCATAATGTGTCTTTTGGCTGGTTTGCTCTGTGCTGTCGGTCTCTGCTTCCTGAAATCAAAATGTGCAAGGAATTTAGCACCTGTGAAGTGATTCCAGAAAGGAGGTAACATCAGTGAATCCATTACTTGTTCTTGTTGTTGCAATAAAATAATGTTCAAGATCAAGAAAAAGCCCCGACACAATGATTTAACAGTCAGTAGGAGTAATTTAAAAGACTCAAGATTCACTTCTTTTTTAACATAACTAAAAAAGCAAAGCTCCTTTCTTCTCATGAAGTTAAACCCATTTTGTCTGTACATTTTTGCTTTTTCTTTTTTGAAGAGTGTTTTTCTGTTCTGTGAAAGTTCCATTTTACTAAAAAATGGAAGAAATTTATATAAAGATGGAATGAACACTACATTACAAAAGAAGCTTTTCACAGACGTGAATTCAGTGAGACAAATTGCATTTAGAAGCAAAGAGCTTTATATATATATATATATATATGTATATATATATATGCACATACGTATATTTCCCCTAATTCATAAACTTATCATGGGCTCAAAAACGATAGATAAATCACCCCTTCTTCTGTTTGTGTCACATTGCATGTCAGAAGTAATTCCTGATGATGTGGTGGTAGATAAATATAATTTGAAATCGTTTGTTGAATGGCAGTTTTGCCTGTCTGTATAGGGTTTACGTGGCCAGGTTTGGGTAGCAAGGGGCAGGGGGAGGGCTACAGGGGTAGCTTCTGTTCTTGCAGAAGCTTCCCCTGTCTGATAGAGCCAGTGCTGGATGGCTCCAAGACTGACCTGCCATTAGTCAAGGCCAAGCCCATCAATGACCCCATGTGAAGCTTGTCCTGGAGTGGCCTCCTGACGGGACCTGTGACCCTGTGGAGAGAGAAACCGACGCTGGAGCAGGTTTACTGGCAGGCCTTGAGACCCCACGGGGGACCCACTCTGTTCCTAAAGCACTATGCCCTGTGGAAGGGACCCACACTGGAGCAGTTCATGTAGAACTGCAGACCATGCAAAGAACTCATGTTGTGGAAGTTAATGAAGGACTGTATCCATGAGAGGGAACCTCTGCTAGATCAGGGGAAAGAGTCCTCTCTCTGAGGAGGAAAGCAGAAGCAGAGACAACATGTGATAAACTGACCACAGCCCGCATTTTCTGCACCCCTGTGCTGCTGATGGAGAGGAGGAACTAGAATTTGGGAGTGAAGTTCACCTGGGAGTGAAGAAGGAAGTGGTGGGAAGAAGGTGTTTTAAGGTTTGATTAGATTTCTCATTATCTACTCTTATTCAGTTGCTAATAAATTAAGCTAATTTCCCCCAAGTCTAGTCTGTTGTGCCCATAACAGTAATTGGTGAGTAAATTTCCCCTGCCCTTACCTCAGTCCAAGAGCCTATTGTATTTTCTCTCCTCTGTCCATTTGAGAGGGGGAGTGATGGAGTAGCTTTGGTGGGCACCTGGCATCCAGCCACTGTCAATCCACCACAATGTCTTACCTGGACCATAAGGTTTTTCTTCCCCACATTTGAAATCTTTGATGAATGAAAATGGACATGTAAGTAAGGTGAATTAGATTACACTAAAAAACTGTAGTACTAAAGAAAACATATAAGCACTTCCTTTAGTGCTCATCACCATTCAGTTTAAATAGGTAGAGATGACTGACAATTCAGGGTAACACTTAGTGAAGAGCTGACGACTCTTTCTGGGAGAAACTTGGCAGGGAATGTGTTTTTTCCTCCTGAGTGCCCCCAAGTTACATCCCTCCAGTGTCTGAACAAGGAGCCTTGAATATTTTTGCTTGGTGTTCTTGACCCTTTTGTTTTTTTTAAATTACCAACCTCCTTTGGTAAGCTAAGCATTTTAATGTTTCTTTTAAAAAAAAAAAACTATGTAAGTTTTACACATTCTACACATTTATTATACATATAAATGGGACAGAAATAAGAAATATTTATAGAACCTATTGTGACAGGTCTCTCAGTATCTTTTCATTTTATCAGAGAAGCAGTAGGTCTGTGCTAGTAACTCCTTTTTTTCATTGCAATGTGGAAAAGATATAAGAACTTTCGAATCATAAATTTCTTTCTTTCAGAAGTTGGTTGCAGGATTTGATATTTGATATTTTGGTATATTTGCCCTCTATGTTTGTTTTATTTCTACGTTATATTGACCTGTAAATATGCTTATCCATCTTTGCCTTAATTGTGTAAGTTTTTCCATCTTTACTGTCTTCTAATGGACGTGTGTAGAAACATCTTCACTCTGATATATTTTTGGAGTGTTTTATTTAAAATACTTTCTTATTTATGTAAGGCTGGACACCTGGAGGGTAGCACTGCATATTACTGGAAGCTAACATGATTGAGTGTTTTTTTGTATACCTGAAGACGCAGATAGGTTGTGTGAGGAATCCAGTGACTAAACAGACTTAGAAATAGTGCTGTAGTGATCTGACTTTGATTATGTGAACATGATTGTTGATCTGTGTCTATTCAAGAGGTTTATAAAATTTTCTAATTATGCCATTTGTATGAAAATATTACATTTGAGACTTATCTTAATTTATAACAGATGTGCATTATCAAAAGATAAATATCTGGGATTATTTCTTTTTCAAAGCTAACAGGTTGCATTAGGAAAATGTTTGAACATTTCTGACATTAAGTATTTTTTAAAAATATATTTCAGTATTCTGCATTAATTATCCTAAATATTAAGATACATGAACACTGGATAATTGATACTTTTATCAATTACTTTCAGTGTATGAAGACATAAAAGATGAATTATATCACAGTTACAATTTATTCTCAAGAAATTAAGAAATTAAGTTTATAAATTCAAAAAACATCTACTGAAGTTAAGAAATGCAAGAATTTTACAGTAGAACCATGATGGTAAATTTGGTGCCTGCAACAGACTTAAAAAGTCAAATTATATTAGTATAAAGTATGGTAAGAGCAGGGTGTACCTCCCAGTCGACTGTTCAAGGAAATATTATAAAGCTTCATAAATTGTATCAAGCAATTCAAATTAAGTCCTCTTTTCCCACACCCAGCAGTGTTTGTTGAGGATTCAGTACATGGCTTTTTCTTTAAATTTCTTGACTCCTTTGTCTTTCTCTGTTCAGGTCATGGAGCTTGTGAGCAGTAATCCTTCTTTCTGGTGTTGGAGGAAAGCACATTCTTTATCAGTGTGGCATGTAGAACAAAGCTTCCTTAGTGTAGGCCCTAAACATGAATTTTGCTTGAAAGCATCCTATCATTTCATTAATTATCACTAGTTATTTCCAAATAGAGACCTGTTGAAAACCATGTTCTTTTAATCTTATTGAATATTAATAGCTCCTTGACAGTTTTCCTTTCTGATTTCTGCAGAAAAGGTGTGTTTCGTCAGTCCCATCTCTCTATCTTGAAATTTTAAATTTATTTTAAGGCAGAACACAATGTCATCTATCATGTGAAAAATAACGATAGTATTTATTTCTTGTAGTTTGCTTTTTAGTGAGTGCCAACACAACCTTACCCTTTAATGTGACCTTTCTGCTGAGCACCTAATTTGGTATTCAAACATCACTACTTGGACATGGTGTAGGATGGGATCTTTGTTTCCTAATTGCCAGTTTGTGGGCTCAGAGCATGAATGAATGACTAAAAGTCTGTGAGATGAGGCTTCACTGTCACCTGAACTCTGTCACACAGAGGTAGTCCAAAACCTTGCCTTGTTCTGGTAAAGCATCAATGAAACATATTTTGACTTTGCTTAAACTGAGATCCCTGCAATCAGTATTTGTATTATGTATGCAAAGTGCCCTACTAAAAAAATAACTTTTGATGTAATTTCTGTCTACACTGTTTTGATTATAGCACATCTTAACAGTGATGTTGCTCTCAATGGACTTTGGAGAAAAGACAATTTGCTTTCTATGTTGACATACTCAGTCAAGAAGTTTCTGAACCTTCTTCAACCTCTTTGAGAACCTGACAGTAATATCTATCATTGTGTTGGGCTATCGCTTTTGTATTGTTCGTATCTTTTAATTTTTGTACGAAATATAAAGGATATAACATCTGCTCATACCTGCTGAATGGTCTGCCTATTGCTGCTGGCACAACATAGGCATCTGTGAATGATAACTGTGAGATTTTTATTTGCTTGTTCTCTATCGATTTCCTTCCAGCTTTTGGTGCTTGATTGAACCAGTGTGTCACAGTGATTGGTACTTAGGGTCAGTTCACAGATCTGAAAAATATGTTGCTGTAGCTCATTTTTCTCTTGCTCTGCTGAACCTGTCTGGTTCCTGCTCAGAATGTAGGAGAAAGGGTTTTGGTTTGTTTTTTTCCCCTCCCCATTATTGCATTTATTTTTTCAATGGATTAAGGGTCGTTTAATACATATTTCTTCTCTGATGACATTTTTATCATATTCCTATAGATAGTCACAACTGTACTAGGTAAAAGTTTAAAACGGGTATGTATTTTGTTAGTATGTAGAATGAGTTGTAGCTATTGTGCCTTAAGATTATGTGCTATACAAGTATGCCAATTTAGAAGAAGAAAATTTGTTGTTCTTAAAATGTATTGTTCCCACGAATGATAAGCTTAGACCATTTCTGTGTTTTGATGCTGTTAAACAGCTTGCTGATAACATCTAATATCTTTATTTAATTCTGAGCATCACATTATCTTTTTCAATACTTACTCAATATTAGAAAGGAGATTTGTTTGAGAGCAAAGGTAAGCAAGTCTTAATTGGTTCTCATTACTTGACTGACTTCTGACTGGCCTTGAGTACCCTCTGTCAACCCATGTCACATGCAGATACAAGAAGCACGATAGCAGGAGGGTCATCACAAGAGAAACTGTTTTGTCTTTTATAAACAGTGTGCAGAAAATTCATTATATGCATTTGTAGAGCTTCAGATTTTTAATGATTTTGATGACCTAGCATGTCTTACTCCTCAGGGTAAGTTGGCTGCCTGACGTTTGGTAGGAGGATATAAGGCAGGGGAGTGTAGATTACAGTTCTCTTCTGGGAAAAGAATGAGGAATATAAATAAAACTGACTTTCGCAAGATAGCATTTAAAACTCAAAGTAAACCTCTGTTCTATTTATTTTGAAGAATCTGAGGACAGAATTGTTGTCTTCCCATATTCAGTTCAAAGCAAAGCTTTGAAAATATTAGGCTTGATTTTCTTGTGTTTTGAATTCAGCTGACATTTTTATGTTTCTTATAGCAAGACATTTTTTGGCTTTAATGATTAATTCAGATTCAGTTCTGAAGGTAGTACTTCCTTATGTGTAAAGAAAATAATAGAGTATGGACAAAAATGAAAATGTCGTGTTTTCTTTTATAATGAGAACTAAACATGACATGTATTTGTAAAATAAAGAATAGTTCTTTCTACCCTACACAGCGTGTAAGGACTGTTCATCATGAAGTATCAGAAATTAATTTTGAATAGTGCCTACATCTTACAAAGCAAAAACAGATTCAGAACTGGTAAGATTTAGTTGTCAGTATTTCTGAAATAAGAGTAATTTTTCCTCTAACTTTCACTGAGGTACTTACACATTTATGAATGCAAATACTGGAGATCAAGGGTTACCCTGAAGATAATAAAAGCTTAGATGATTAAATGAATGTATTGCAAATAGATATACAATTTGGCTGAAATTTTGCTAAATAGATATTATTATAGGGGACTCCATTGCAATTACAAGACATCCAGTGACACCTTCAGTAATCAACTCTAATACTTAGCTAGTCAGTTCTGAAGATAAAACAATACTATAGCATCTAAATGAGCAAACGTGAAAGTGAACTTACAGAAAATCAATGGTCAAAGGTGCTGTTGACATGCACTATCCAAGCAATAAAGCATTTATTTCTGATTTTTTTTTTACAGTAACTTATTAGGCTGATCAAGCAAAATCTGGAAAAAGCTCTTCCACTTTTGATGATGGCCATGGGAAGCTCCCCACTTCTGTTATGTGTTTTCCCACTCCCTAAACTTTTTAACTGTGAAGTACTCTGCAGAGAAGAAGCAGAAAGTAATGACAGGAATGCCACACATTTTGACAAGTATAGCAGGTGTGGAGCAAAAGTGCCTACAATACCTATTTCTTTCTTTATTTTTCTTACTTTTTAAAGTGGAAGACTAACAGTAAACACAGGTAAGCACTTCTAGGTGGTGCACAGAAAGTAAGTACAGCTACAGATGTAGTTATTTAAAGAATGGGATGCAGCTGCCTTTCTAGTCTTGTCCATGCCAGATTAGGAAGTGGCTTTCCTTGGAAAAGAGGATTAGGAATGTATCTTCTAAAAAGGAAAACAAGATCCCAACTTCTTTCTTATAGACAGCAAGAGCTTGCATTGGATGTACAACCCTCTCCTCACTACTCTGAAGTAAAAGCTCTAAGCAAAGCTATAATGCCGTATATTTTTATTCTGTGCCAGGTTTCAACTTTCTAATAAAAGCTGTGGTAAAGGTGCCATTATATTACTATAATTTGATAAGACAGTATGAGTTGCCTAACATATGAGTTGCTTAACATATATTTGTGTCATTTTAAGTTTGTTGCAGTGATTTTATGAGTCTCTCTGAGTTACAAAGGAATAAAGAATCTATATCTTTTTCCAAACATGGAATGTAACTTTAGTGTGTTTGACAAAGAACATGGTACAGTGGATCACTAGGCCAAACAAGATGTCTGTATATTGTAAAAATAATTGAAATTGTGTAGGATGAGTCCTCATTGAGTTTTTCTCTTTATATTGTGTTATTTGCTCTTCTGGGCCTGTGATAACAAAATGACCTTATACATCTAATAAGTTTGAGTAATTAAAGTTGCAAAATTATTCTTGATTTTGTTCACGATATCAAAAGTAGTTCTGTAGGTGTGTTTGAGGGGGAGGGAAGGAAATATTTAACATTTTGCTTTCTATTGTCTTTTTTTTTCCCCCTTACAAATAATTTGTCATCACTGGGACCCAGCAAGGAGTCTCCTTTTCCTCCAGATGGTTGTGACATTTGAGTAAACCTTGGAGGATTAAAGGCACTCCAGTGAGCACTCACTGTAAACTCCTGATGCAGCATGACAGTCCTAATCTGGGTTCTGGGCTGATTAGGTGGTAAGAGCTCAAAGCAGGGGAAAAAAAATTCCAACTGTGCAATAACCATTTACACTGATGAAAGACACTAAAAAAAACCTTGTATCCTAAGTTTAGACTAAAGATTCAATACATATACAAACTTACACAAGTGACGTTTTCAAGTATCATAACTTATTAACTGGCTGGCCAATAACTTCAGTTTGTGTAAAGCTCTTCTGTGTGTGACTGAATGAGCACAGCTTGATGCAAAAGTCTTTTCTGTATATTAAAGAGAGTTTGCAAACAATCCAAATGGTTAAATGATGGTAGAAAATACAGAAATTGATCTGAATGAAACTCTTAAATCTGATTAGGCATCATCACCATCTATTATAATAGGATAATAGAAAGGTAGAGAAAAATAAATTCTACCTTTATTTGGAAAAATGGAAAAATTTCACTGTATTGCATTTGTTATGCCAACATAATGGGAAACTTAATCGGAAATTATGCTCTATTACTTAATATAGTTCTAAAGATGTAAAATGTATGTGATGAATTATTATTTGGATTTTATTAAGATAAAACAGCTTGATTTTTTCCCCCTTCCTGCATTTTTGAAAGTAGAATATTGAATTTTCAAAAAATGGTCTGGCATCAGGTGTAAGTATTCACCATTACACATCTTAATTTATTTGTTTTTGCTGAATGAATATTCAGTTGTACTGCTCAACACCTCTTCTGGTACAAGACAGTGCTTGAAGCGTGGCTTGTAATTGGCCTTACTTATTGATAGATTATTTTTACTGCACAGTAGCTGAGTAATTTGTTCCTTTTCTAAGTCTATCCGTTCAGTATTTTATTTTCAAAGGAGAATCTGTGATATTTTTAGTTTTATAATCTCTGCCTTTCACAACTTTTTTTTTTGTTCCTTCAAAGGTATTTTAGTAGTCTAGTAAGATGTATCCCAAAAATATCTGCTGAAAACAGGAATTATACCTGATGATTTATTCTTGAAATTGTAATTTCATTGACATTCTAGGAAATAAGCTACATTGTTTAATGCCAGTTATGTAACTCATGGTAGTACCAAACGTACTGTGAATTTTCAGTTCTTTGGTATTACAAGATTCTGTGTTTCTGCAAAGCTCAAAGATCCCTTAATTGTGGCTGCCTATTTGCTGAAAAGAAAATCAGTTGCTCAGAAGCTGTGAGAGTTCAAAGGAAGTCCAGTCAGATTAATTTATTTAATGAAATCATCTAAATTATATCTGTATATACTGAATTTCCTTTACAAACATTTTAATTAAAACATCAGGCTTCTTTTTAAAAAGAGAGAGACCAGCTGGAAGGCTTATGTAAATGGATCATAAATGCTAATGGTAGAAAATTGTAGAATTTCATATCTGGTTGCCCTACATAATATAAATCACTTGGATGCAGTGTTCAAAAGGAAATGCTTTGTTAGCAGTTTCATTAAAAACATGGCTGTAAGAAATAATCATACTAAAAAATATTTCACCATATCCTTAATTTTTCTACCTATCTTGCAATTTGCAGTCTCAAACCACCAAGTAGCTGTCTGGCATCCAAGTTGTGTCTCCTCAGAACCACCTCCAATTCACTTGGATGTGTGGGCTGGAATTCTTAGATTTAAAGAAAATCCTCTGTAAGCATGAGATAAGAATGTGAAAATGACCAAGCTTGACCTACCTTAAAGTATCCCAGGAAGGATCTAAATTATAGCTTTAAGGGTTGAACTTGTTACATGTTGTAAATGACTGGCAATCTCACAACACCTTGTTATCTTGCTGTATGTCAGGACTGTGGCTAGACCAGAACACCAAATGTATTAGAAATATCACAATACAAAGTTTAGTGCTCTAAGCAATGGTTTTTAATACTTTTAGTATATTCTGCAAGAGTTGGAGTTAAAGCAATACCAGAAATTAGTCAGTTTGCCCAGCCTTCTCCTCACCATTCCCAGGTTTGTTTTTATTTTATTTCTTATCCTATTTAATGTAGCCTGTATTTTTAGCCACTGGTGATGGGAATACAATGGTGTTACTGCAGGCTTCCCTTTAATGGATCCTTGCCAGAGATAGCCATTGTTCCCATTGCTTGAGGCTGCTCAACTGTGCAAGGTTGCTTGGAAACCCTCTCCTGAGTAAAACCTTCCAATCACTTTCCTTTACCTCCCAAGTCATACCAGTTTAGTGCTTAGGGATTCAGAGAAGGATCACAGTCAGTGTGGTTGCTTTTTGTGACCTTCTTGATGCTAAACCAATGACCTCTTAAATGCAGGAGTGTAGCTGCATATTGTAGAGTGCACGACTATCTTGATAAAAAACAAACATTGCATCAGTTAAGAGGTAACCTCATTGGATGTCCACAAAAGCAGTTACCTGGTGATTTAAAAAATCCTGGAACAAGGAAAAAGCCTGACTAATAGTTAGCTTCTGCTTTAGGCTAAACCATTGACAAAGGCATTACCTTGAAGTTCTGCTGTGGTGCTTTGTCTTACATGGCATATGATTAATACTAAAACAACTTGATGCTCTGTATACTTGGATATTCCCTAACATGCATAAAAGGAAGTCCTTTTATCATGGTGGTTCCATTTCTCACATTGCAGAAATCAATTGAATTTGATACAGCATTTCAGAGTGAATTGGTCATTTTTAGCTTGAGCAAACTGGTGGACAGGACATATCAAATCCCATGCTTACTTATGCCATCTAAGTTGATCCACCTTTGTAAATAAGTGATCTAAATAACCTTACTTGCTCTTTGTTGTCTTAAACCTATGACTTTTCAGCAGCTAGTATGCTAAATCTTTTCAGTTGGTTTATAGAGCATGTTATATATATGATAAGTGCTGAGGCACGTCATCTGAGCATGGATGCCTTCTTCATAGTAGATATCTCCCTAATACAAAGAATACAAACAGTCTGGTGTAATATTAGGTGAAACATTGGCTGGTATTGTATTTTCTTGCTGGGGAATTGATATTGCCATCACTGTTCTCCAAGTAGCATGAGCTAAAGATCTGTGGAGGAAAAAAAAGGTTACCATTCCTACATGATAATTCAATCTGTTTTCTATTCTGATGGTTTTCAATTCTCTCTCTGCCACTATTTTGAAATAATAATTTAAGTATTGCATTATAAATATACATTATCCTGTGTATCAGAATGTCTCTAGTGACTTGGCTCCATGAGGTTTCAGGAATAATGTTGTGCTGGCACAGGCCCCAGGAAATTTCAGTTTCTTTGGAATGTATTTGCCCTGTGCCTTTCTCTTTTTCCTGACACCCAGCCTACTCCTTTCCTCTTAAGGCTAAACCTTTACTGATGTAACGGACAAATATGTATTTGTTATGCATCCCTATTCTTAATATTTTTGGATTGCTACATAATGCTGTGCATTGAGTTCTGAAGTTATAAAAAGTGAATAATAATTGAAGGATCGGAACTAAATGATAAATTACATGTATTGCCTCTTTTCACCTGTACCCAAACTTTTTCATTAGTTCTCAGAAGCAAAGGGATCAGGTCTTTCCCCAAAAGATATTAAGTCCATTTTTAAACATAAGATAGCAAGTTGGACTGAAACAGTAAGACTTCTCCAGGATATTAAGGAGAGGTGAATGTCTCTGAAATTTCTTAGCCTGGTTATAAGCCCTGTGTGAAATGAAAGAGATAACTAGACTTGGGATGTGCTTGTGACTTTGGGTTATTACATAACCATTTTTACATAATCTAAGACAACATATGAAGTCTAATCATATTTAAGCCAAAAACTATATAATAGAAAACAAAAACATTTAAAAATGTTAAAATAATTTTTAGAAAGGTGCATCACAACTACCTGTCCCACTGCTAGTATACTGGAAATTGTCTGGAAATTGTTCATTGATGCAATTTAATAAGATTTATGGACATCTGTAAGCAGACTAGATTCAGTCATGCTGCAGAATGAAATTCACAGCTGTTGTATCAAATACTTCTAACTTCTCAAATCAAAAACCTGTCTTATAAGAACATCTTTTGTGTCAGTAGGAATCCCAAAGTGATTTTGTAATCTACTGTCTGGGATATTGCCTGGAGCATAGCTCCAGGTTACTGGAATAACCAGCAAGTTCTTAAATGCAGATGGATAAAATACTATTCTCTGTTTTGGGGGTTTTTGTATTTTTTTCTATTGTAATTCTGCTCACTTTGGGTGTTGATTTTAGTGCTGTCTGTCTATAACTGTAGTGGCAGCATATTATTTTGCTTTGCTATAGATAAAAGCACACTTAGAAAATCAAGTCCTTTAAGTGTTCTTTTAGGCACTGTGAAAATTGTAACTTATCACCATAGTATAGCAGACTATTTGTGGATATAGCAGGTTGTGGTCAGCTGGGAAGAACAATATCATAAAATTTGGGACCTCTTCGTTCTTGAGTGGTGCCTATGAGAGTTCTAAAAAGTCACCTATTTCTCTTTGCTTGTTCTGTATGTTTATAAGATGTAACCATGTTTACTTCTGTATCTAAATTAACTTCTTAATATTGTTTTATTTCCTGAATTAGTTGGATAATAATTGCAGTGCAGGAAAATAGTAACAGTGTGAGCAAACTTGGAAGGATTCTATGACTACAGCTGCAAAAACCCACAGGTGCTAAATGCAGTTTGATACAGAAAATGTTAAACAGTAGTTCTAGGACCTGTAAACCTTTATCGTGGAGAAACTGGGCTAAATGGAAAGAAATTCACTCCATTACTGGGAATAAGGGACTTACTCTTGAGGGGGAAAAAAAATTCTACCCATGAAATGCAGACCTGGCAGGGCTCATTGGAATTGGGAAGTAGAACTACAGACATCTTGTGGAAGCTCCTTTTAATACTTCTATTGCTACTGTGGAGGCTGTGCAGAGAAGAACTGTCGTGGTTGTACTATAGTAGAAAGATTGTGGTATAATCCTATCATTCCAATAGGATTAGTTGTTCAACAGAGATTCAGAGGTTGGACCTTGAAAATAGAAAATTTAGTGGAGAATGGGCATGAAATTTTGAAAGATGGTCAAGGAGCAGTGTACTGTTCACAGTAGTCAAGGGAGATAATGCTGTAATGTAAATCCATACAGAAGAGTTGAAACTAAGAAAGGGGAAATAATTGATACAGAGGATTATGATTCAACAAGGAAATTGTTGAATAATTCTTGATCTCAAAGCGTAGCTAAATATGCCCTTAGATTTGAGGGAGTTGAGATATTTATGTAAAATCAGAAAACAGATCTCTTCCAGTAGATATTAAAGGAGATAGAGACTGTTATTTTGCAAAACAGTTTGATTTTTGGGGTTTGGGTTGTTTGTTTTTGGTTTTTTTTTTTGCAGGAGTATTCAGAAGATTATTTACCTCATATTAAAGCTGCTTCTGTTAAAATGAAATTTGTTTTTACAAATGTTTGTTGCCTTAATACCATTTTATTTAAAAATCTTTGGAAAGCTAAATGTAAGAATAAAGTTTAATTTTTTTTACAGTAACTATATCTTCGTGTTGTTTGGCTTGTTTCTTAGGATTTGTTTATTCTGTGAGAAGAGTTTAGCTCTACCCCTGATTTTTCACAAACCCCTCTTACTTTCAGAATAAATACAGTACAGGAAACTATCAGTATTTGGACTTTTGTATAAACTCATCTGATGGGAAAGTCCATATCAAAATGGCATATCTCCCCTCCAGAGTCACTCAAAATATTATAGACCATATACATACATAAAGTATCTTTGCTAAGATAATTCACTCTTGAGTGAGACAGGCAAGAGCTCAAAGAGGGGGAGAAGATCTCCAGGTCTTTAAACAATCTGACCCATTGTATAGACCGTCATTCTTGAACTATTTGTCAGGATCTGTCTTTATTATTATTAATTATGAAAAGAAAATCTGGGTGTACTTGATAGTTTAAGAAGCTCAGACTAATACATTCAGTGCTGAAGACTTCAACCCCGAGTTTAGAGACGCTCCATTCCTTATGCATCTGTAAGAGAGGTGAGATGATGCACTAAGAAGGTGCAACTGAGAGGAGTGGCACAGGAGGAAAGCTGACAAAGACATTTATATATTAGAGCGTAGGAGAACACACTGAAAAAGTCTGAGACGCAGAAAGAATGACAGTATATGCAAGAGAAAGGATATTAATGAACTAGGAATTAGAAAAAGCCAACCCCATGAGTGCTGAGGGGAGAAGTACGATTTTGTATTGGTAGTTGAGTCACTCATTGTGACTTCCCAAAAAGGAAACTAGTTTCAAGTGCCCAGACTCACGCTTTGAACACTGAATATATTTCTCTTTATTGATTTGTATGCATACATGTAAACACAAGAGGGTAAAAGCAGCACAGCTGTGTAAAGATGCAGGAAAATCTCTCTTTTTGCCCTGATTTGTGGCATAAGAATTAAGTCCTGTTTACAAGATAAAACAGTATTTTAAGGTGTTCTTTTTCGGTCACAACTTAGTCATTACCCTAAAAATATCTTGGCATTGGGTGATTGTTTTGAGCTATGATCTCATACACCTTAGGTCTTTTATTTTAAAAACTTGCTTCTAGAATTCTCACGGTAATGTGTAGTATATTACATGGTTATATATATGTGTTCCTGAGTTTCCTTAAGAATTTCCTGTCTTAAAGGTTCTTTAGTTCTCTGGCATTAGGTTTTAAATGACATATAGTCCCTAGATGAATTTACTTTTGTTGTCAAATACAACCTTTGAGTAGTACGGCATATATTTATACAAGCCAGCTTTGTTTCTGGTCATCTATCAAGGAAAGTTTTAACAATGTGCAATCACAAAAAAAAAAAAAAAAATTTCATTTCAGGAATAAAATCTTGAAAACCATGGGCTGTTCACTATGAATTTGAAAGAAAAATTAGTTACTCTGCACTCAAAAGCATATAGTTTCTGAATTGTTATGGGAGGAGTTTAAAGAAAGGCAGTAATAACTCCATGTAGTTACGAATGAGGTTACATTGATGCATTGTTTTTAAAATACAACTGCAGTTAAAGATTTATTGTGTACCAAATTAAAAGGTTCGTTTTTTAACTGGAGCGATAGATGTCGAAGGCCAGATCAAATAATTGTCATTAAGTATAACTCTATTCAGAGACCAGAATTTTATGAAATGATTCCTGCATTAAACTATATTTTGTACTTAACTGAGATAAAGCAATAGAAATGGACCAAGATAAGAGTTTTCAATTAGCCTCCTTGTCTTTTTGTCCAAATGAAGAGAAAAGCCAGTGTGTGCTTTTAGGGCTGAAAAGTGGTAGTTAAATGTGCACCAGCCCTTGAAACTGTTTCTGCTCTCTAAGCCTCCATTGTCTGAGGAAGCAAGATTCTCAATAATCAAAAGATGTAAGGGGGGAAAAAATCTGCATTAATATAGATTCCAAATAGCAGTGAATAAAAACTGAGCCACAGATTTTGCTCTTGGATTTAGCCTCCATTTGTTGGAGCCTATTTGAATTTTTTAATCTCATACTTCCATTTTTGTTGTCAGCTGTGGTATGGTGAGGAAACTTTCTAATGGAGAGTATTACAAAGACTGCATATTGGGAAAAATATCTTTAAATTCATATGAATGTAAAACAACTAGAAAAATGGATATTATGGACAGTAACGTGAAGTGAAACTTTGTGGATAGCTCTTGCTCAGATGTCATAGACAATTCTGAAAGGTTCTGCTTAAAAATAAAAGGAAATCTTTGGGATTAAGTTTTTTATTATGTGAGAGAGGAATATTAGAGAACTATTAGCTGTACAGACTAAACAACCATAATGCTATAAACTAGAATCCAATACGTGTGGTAATTTTTTTATAATGTAAAACACTTGCATAATGTATAGCATACTCTGTAGGTTTTAAAAATTGGAAAAAATATTTAATCTGCCAGTCTGTACACAGAAAATGAGGAAAGAATTTGGGTCATATATGTATCACCATTGCTTTAGATTTTACACTAGCAAAGAAAGTAAACTTGGAAGAATTTGTATCTGCTTTTCTTAATTTTGTATTATTTTTCTCTTGTGTTTTAGTTGTGTCCCAGAGCGATGAGTAAAATTGGGGCCACCTGTTTTCCACTGGGCCCTTTCTAGTTTCTGTAACTTAGTAATACAACATGCAAGTATTCCTATCACAGTTATTTGGGAAAGCTGTTGTGAGTTTATAAATATTAAATAAATGGAATAAAACCCCACTATTCTTTCTAGGTGGCACAGAAAACCCTACAAAAGTGGCTGCTTTATGGTGGAAAACCATAAAGTGATGTGTCGTGGAGAAACTTGTTCAGTGGCATACAAAATATTCACAGTGTTTAAAAAATTAGGTCAAACTATGTTGTTTTACTGACCTGGATTCTTTTGCTTTTATGTTGCCAAGACTGTAACATGAAGCTCTCAGCCTCCATAACTTGCCAAAGGGATATTCCATTCCACAGAATGAGAATGTCATGCCCAGTATAAAACCTGTGGGAGTTACCCAGAAAGGGGCCAATCGCTACTTGGGGACAGGCTGAGCATCAGTCAGTTGATGGTGAGCAATTGTAGCGTGCAGCAGTTGTTTTGCTTCGGTTTTATTCCTCTCTCTCTCCTTTTCATTGCATTTATTATTATTGTTATTATTATCATTAGCACGGTTTACTTTGTTTCAGTTATTAAGCTGTTCTTATCTCAACCCTTTTAGTAATTTTACTTTCTTTCCAATTTTCCTCCCTATGGGGAGGGCTTGGGGGGGAGTGAGCGAGTGGCTGCATGGTTCTTACTTGGCAGCTGGGGTTAAACCACAACAGTTATATTTTAGGCTGATGTCAGGGAGAAATAACTGGCTGTTTGTGAATGCTGTTGGGGTGGAAAGAGAACACTTAGAGGATTCCTGGTATGTCTTGACAGTTTGTGTTTCCTGGCTTTGTGAGCTTCAAGTGGATGCTTTCCTTGGCACTCTGTGGTTGTAGGCTTCTCCTGCCCAACACAGTGAAGAAGTAATTTTCTCATCTCCCAAAGTGTCCATGGAAAAGGAAGTCTACTATGAAATCATTCATGAAAAGGAAGAACTTGATCTGCATCCAGGAAGTTTAAATGACCTATGTAAGAATTCATGTAGGCTCACATCTTTATTGAAAAATTAAGGATATGTAAATAAATAATGTTGAAAGGAGTTTTTGGTAGTCTGAAACGCAAATATTTCTCTTGAGGAAGTAAGGAAGAGGAGTCATGTGCATATGATATTTATGTGATGGACACCAAGTCAACTGTATGCATGCCTTTTGCTCTAGTTTTTTTGCATGGTAGTTCTATACTCTGGGCATCATTTTCAAATGAAAGAAAGAATCTCAAGGAGTCAGGTAGTGTTACTCTGCCACAAACATGGAGAGGGGGAGGTGAAGAAGAGTTAAAGGTAGGAAAAATATAAATTGTGAGTTGAGAGAAAATATTTTTATATTTTCCCTAAATTTAGGTATAACGTAATTTTCAAAATGTTGTTATTACTGTGCTTAAAAAGAAAAGGATTGATCATCTTATCACACGGGGAAAAGAACTTTGAAGTGCGTTGGTGGTATGCTTTGAAACTTCCTGGAAATTTCACTGAAAATCTGAGTTACCCATCAAAAACACTCAAGTATTATTTTTAAATAAAGCTGGATCTAGTTTAAGAGAACACTTTTTAAAATTCAGACCTTACCTTGCGAGTGTTTTGCAGTTTTTGTTCCCATCAGTTATTGTGATTGAAGGATCACATTTTCTGTAGTGCTGTGGAATCATAGAATGGTTTGGGCTGGAAGGGACCTGTAAAGATCGTCTAGTTACAACCTCCCTGCTGTGGGCAGGGATACTTTCCACTAGACCAGGTTGCTCAAAGCCCCGTCCAACTTGGCCTTAAATACTTCCAGGGACGGAGTATCCACAACTTCTCTGGGCAACCTGTTCCACTGTCTCACAGCCTTCATCAAAAACAAAGTTCTTACTTTTATCCAATCAAAATCTACCCTCTTTCCATTTGAAGCCACTGCCTCTTGTCCTGTCACTACAGACCTTGGTAAAAAGTGTCTGTTCACCTTTCTTACAAGCCCCCTCTTTATTAGTGTTTGCGTCAGATGACATATGGGACATGGTGGCAGCTGCAGCTTAGCTAATAGAAGAGCTGAGGTACCAGCTTCAGCCAGGTGGTGTATTTCATTAATCTCTGGTCATGATTCCATTTTCTGCCCATGAGTAATGGCCAATACATTGTTGAAGGAAAGGATGTTGCAATTATCCATTTTGTTCTGTTTTGTACATCACTATTCAGTTTGATTTTCTTTCAGTTATATTATTGCATTTGGAAACCACAGTGAAACATTTCACAAGAATCCATATTATTTTGGGTGATAAATGACATTTTTAAAATGGTATCTTCAGTTAAAGTTGAAAAATATGTTTTCATTGATACTTATCACACGTTATTTTTCTGAAAACTTTTTTGAAGCGTGATTTTTTTTTTTGTTCACTAAACCATAGAGATGTGTATCTGTGTATGTCTAGTGACTAGAAATTCTTTATTTCTCAGTGAAATACTGTCATTTCCCACAATTTTCCTGCCATCTTTCCTGGTGAATTTACAGAGGAGTTCTACGGAAGTAGCTGAGGTATCAGTTACAGGATAGGATCCAGGTGCCTGTGCCATGCTGTATTTAGACAATAACACATCTTTATCTGCTGTTAGGCTATAAAGGTGTATTTGTACTGAAAGTTTTGCATGACAGGGGGCATTGTACCTCCTGTGAAGGTAATGAGAGAAGTACCACTGATACTTATATTAGCTGGAATTGACTTTAAACAAAAATTTATGTAGGACTATCTCCCTCTTGAACTCTTTCGAGGTTTTGTATTTTTATACTTATGTAATTGTAGTTTGGTTTTTTTCATATAAGAACAATAACAACCACCTATTTAGAGAGTTTTAGGCCATTTTTTTAATTCTCTGTGTCCTAAGATTTGCTGCTAAAACAACTGTGAAAACTGGTTGCATTAAGACCTAAATTTATTTACTTATTGTAAATGACAGCAATAAATATCCACGAACCTAAATGTGTTGAACTTATTTGAGAATTCGTTAGGATTAGTGCAATGAGAATTAGAATATTTAAGGAATTTCTGTATTTTCAGGTTATAAATAAGAACCTCTGGTCATTAATGCTCTCTAGATATATCCTTTCATCTACCCTTAAAAGTAGATATAAACTTCTCTTTAGTCCAGATAAGTGGTAGGTAACACCTGATATAAAGGTTGTGGTTTTTTTTCTTTTCTTCTTTACGGTTTTTCTCTAGTTGAATGTTACTCTCTTTGTTTCTGTGTGTACAGGACCCTGAACAGATCTGGGAGCTGATAAAGTTAGTGGTCTTGAAGTGTGATTGCACTAAGACCCGTAGATGTCAAAGTCCTATTGAAATCAAACAAAAATTTCCGTAACTAAGTGTTGTACATTGCAACAGAGTTTAATTGCTGGATTGGAAAGGCAAGCTCCCATGAAGCCTAAGGACTAAAGTTGTTCTCTACAACAAAGACATCTGAATCAGAGCTATTCATCTAAGCTCCCTTTAAGTCAATTGGGAGAAAAAGGAATCAAAGGTATACGTGAATAATGGATATAATTTCTCTGATAATGATAAAATCTAAAATCGCTTTGATCATTTGCATCCTATAAATTTCTGTTACTCTCTGACTGTAAAAGAAGGATAGATTAGTTACTTTATAGAAGTGCACATAACATTGACTGAGCTCAGTGAGCTGCCTTTGCTGCTCCTTTGTTTCCGTAACAAAACATTCTGTTTAACTCAGTTAACTCATATATCCCTGTATAAATATTTGCAGAGGTGTTTTTCTGATCTGAAAATTCATGCTTTTTTTGATTCTGTATAAACTTGATTTTTTTTTTTATCTGTTTTAAAATTTTCTCTTTGGAATTTATAAAACGTACGTACTCTTAAAACTTCCTTGTTTTCTTTCCTGACTAGAATGAAAACCATTTTAAAAAAGAAGGTTTACAGATGAATCTGTATTGAGTGCAGAAAATTAAAGTCCACCCAAGAAGAGAAAAAGAGGGATGATATACAGTTGTTGATGTCATGGTAGAAATACCATCTAGTGTAGCAAACACAAAGAGTTCACTGGAGCATTCAGGTATAAAGAGCTAGTCTGAATGGCTGTTGGAGGACTAAGTACTGCTGCCTCTGGGATATTTAATACATGCCTTGCATTTTCTCATTTCAGCAGTTCATATGAGCTATACCTAAACCCTAGGGTTTAAAGAGGGGAGGTTCATTCTAACTATCAAGTTTGAAGATTAACAGTCTTTTGAATTAGTGGATATCCTGAATGCCTTTGCCCTTTATATGAGATGTTTTTATTGCTCCATAGTTAAAGTTCCACTTGGTTGCATAAGTGATTAATTTACTTAATCAGCTCTTAGTTCTCTGCTCTGTATATTGTGCCAACAAAATCCAGTTTTCTTTAACCCTGATGTTGTTCCTGTTCTATTCATGGCTATTGTATGCTGATTTTTTTAATTGACATTTTCCAAAACTCTTTTTTTTTTTTGAAGAGATTCATACCTGTTAACTAGCAAACCACTTTACCAGCAATTCTGGAGGGGGGGATGGTTTGGGAGTGATGATTTACTTTTTGTTGCATCTTCACCTAGTTGTCATCAGCCTGCCCAGCAGTGAGTAGGTTGATGCTGTTGATAAAGAGCTTACAGAGGCTAGACACATTCATTTCATCCTTTTGCTCTTAACACTTAATAGAGCCGGGGGCCTATTTCATGGGAGCTTGCTCTGCAAGAGACTTTGGCTGTTTTTGCTTCTGAAAACTGGTTTGGGGAGAAAACAGAGAGAGAGATGACAACTTTCCTTGCATCCCAGCTCCTTTGTAAGTGAGCTTTCTGTCCTGACAAAACTTAATGCTCGAGATACCCAGAATAGTCAGCAAAAGATACAGCAAGTGGCCTTCTGAATCTAAAATGAAATTGTATGTTTACTAGCCTCAGACAATTCAGAAGAAAATAATCTTGAAAGTGTAAGAATCTGTGCTTTAAATGGTTACGTATCATGTCAGAAAGTGGTTGATGGCTGCTACTACCCACTAAATTCCAACTGAGAACCTCTTAACCTGGTTCATTAAACATCAAAAAATCAGTGATGATCACAACCTGCTTTTCATTTTTATTCAGCTGAGGATGGTGGTAACCTACAGCTGCTAAAAGTAGTAATATTTAATCTGCAAGTAGATTAACTTGCATTTAAGCTTTTTAGTTCTTTGCTGAGGAGCTCTGTGGCTGTTGGGTACATCAAGAAACACTAGGAAATTGTAGTAAGAAAGCTAATTTTAAAAAAGATAAAATGGATTTGAACTTAAAATCAGGATTGTAAGTGGCACTTCTTAGGATTATGCAGTTTACAAACAAATCCTGAGGATGGTGATAGACAGGAGTGTGAGATAAAAACAGTGGTCCTTTTGGTTTTATACTGTGTGAGGCTGTCTTTAAGGATCATAGAAATTACATGGAAGACTTGGGATTTTTTTAATAAAGGCACTTAAACTACTTAGGAACTTCTTTTATTCTGATGAAGAGTGAACAGGAGAACTAGAAAGAGTGTGATACCTGAAACTGTCCTGCTATTAATTTGTGGATTTTTGTCTTACAGTTGACCCAAAGTTAATTTAAATTAATTTATTTAATGGTATTTCAAAGAATGCTTAATTGTCTGAGGGTTGCTGATCTTCATCTCTGTGTGGATCTGGCAGCCTTACAAAACATTATAACAATGTGATGAAAAGTTTGGCAGAAGAGATAAACTCTACCCCAGAAATATAATTTGAGGTTAAAAGCAATTTTTTATCTGGAAACCCTCTCACCACAGGGAAAAAACCCCAAACAAACAGTGAATAAAACAGATAATTAGATTGTATGAACTGACATAGCTCCAGCAAAGTCTATGAGGTGAAAGTACATCTTCTTATAGGACTTCAGTTTCTTACTTGACCTGAGGGAAAAAATATACAATGCATTTTCACCAGTGAAAATGTCATTATTTGCAATACTCCTAGAGCAACATTAGTTAAATTAGTTTAAAACATAAGTCCTTTCACAAGGTATCTACTGCCTCTGTGTTGTCAGCAAATTGTATTGACAAAACATCCTCAAATTTAATAAGTGCCTCAGATAGCCAAGAGGCCTCTTCAGCGTCACAGTAACATGAGATGCAATTTTTTTCCTGCTTCATGCTTTGTTTCAAATCATCATCAAATCTTCTCAAATCATCTACTCAGATCTGAAATACATTGTTTATGAATTCGTAAACACAGTAGAGCATTGGGAGACACCCGTAAGCTCCTTTATGGGTGTGCAAGGGCGACATTGAAAAGAAACGAAGAAAAGTATAGCAATTTTTTCTACAGTATTTCTCCATTACATAAGTCACTTTGACTTCTTTCAGACCCATGATGTCATCATTTCAGGGAAGAGGATAGAAGGAAAATAGAAATGCTTAATAAAAGGGCATTGCACGTATATAATTTGAGATAGTTTTTTTAACTTTTCTGTTGAAGGCATTCACATATAGGGCATAAACAGATACACCTCTCCTTGATGAAGGTTCTTAAAACTTGTAGTAGCTTCCCTGCTCTATGAGAATGATACTTTTTCATTCAAGAAAAGAATCTCTTTTTGGTCTGTAAAAAGAGTTCCTTTAGGTACAGTCATTCAAATGTCAATAGCATTTTACTTATGGTCTATCTATATTCTTTATTATAAGTAGCTTGCAGAGGGGAAGCACTTCAGTTATGAAATTGGAAACTTTATTCAAATGCATGCTTCTAAGTAGAATAATGTGATTTTTCAACATGACAGTGATTTCCAATTCCAAATTTAGATGTCTTTTAGTCATTTATTTTTTTAAGCATTGAATTCTTGATGCTAACAGAAGAATTTGTTGGTGCAAGGAAAAACCCTATCAAGCTACTTATATGTAGGCATCTATAAATATGCTGATGGACATGCATAAAAAATCTTTCACCGCTATACACTGAATTTCCATATTAATAAGGTAAAAGGTTAAGGATTTTGTGTAGCTTTTGAATTTAAATCAGAGACAGTCAATATAGTCATAATTAAGACAAGGTTAAGCATTTCTAATGTATGGTAATACCTATTAACAAAAATAAGATTGTAATTCTTAGAGACTTTTGCATATTTACAGGAAGATAATTTTCTTGTGGCATTTTATGCCAAGTAAGTTATTTCACTATTTGCGTTCTATTTCTCATGTCACATTTTCTGTGACTGCCTTCATTTCATGCACATACACAACACAACTCAGAATCAAGAAGTATAGATGCAACCGTTTATGTTTACCATTATGCTCATTCTGGCTGTCTGTGAATGTACTACAGAGTCATTTATATGGTTGTTTAATACCCCAGTCCTGGTCATTCCGTATAAAACTTTCTCAGATTGACAAATTTACGTTCTTTCTGTGGATGTTCCATTTTCAGGGTATCAGCTTGTGGAGAGAACACTTATTCTTTGAAAATCAGAATCAATTGACTGCTTTTACCATTTCACTTTTTGCTTAAAAAAGCGGTCAGGCAGAGCTTCTACACATGCTGATGTGTCATCAGGTCTCTAAAAGTATGTACAAGGCACAATCCTATGCTTCTGCTGCAAGCTCCTAGTCTTGTTTAAGTACAAATTGCTCATAAGTTGCTCTGTTGACAATGATGAAACGTGTTGTACATTAGTGCAGCAGTGATCTGTGGATTTAAATGAAGATCTTAGAAGTATCTTTTGATTTACATTTAAAAAAAAACCCACCAGAAAATGCAAAGTCTAGTGAAGCCATTGGGCATATTTATCTTCTTTTTTTTCCTCCAGCTTTCAAGTGGAGGCTTGAAAAGACCATTTCCACTTAGATTAAATAAATAAAGAAATAAAAAATTATTTGTAGAGTATGCTGTATTCCTATTCCCCGTAGACTGAGCATTTGAACTCAGCTACCATTGTTATGATAGCTGTGTCCCTCATCTGATTTCTAAAGGTTAGTTTGTGTTATCTTTATCTCTGCAGAGATTTCCTAGGAAGGATCATGACATGGTTCAATGATCACAGTGGGGTTTTTCCTTCTACAATTTGTAATATTAAAAAATACCAGAAGATTACTGTATAGACTTTATCTATGTCCCTTAGTATGTACAAAGAATAGCACAATTGTGGTTGTGCATTGGTGTGCAGTGATATGAAACATGAGCAGGATTTGAAAAGGTAGCACTGCCACAAGGAATCTATGAAAAAAAACTATGCATATGCATCAGATATAGTATTCTGGTAATGTCCTGTGGCACTAGTTTTCATCTCTGAATACAATGATTAATTAAAAAATAACTGTGAAAAACTCCGTTAATAATTTCATTTTGTTTGTTCATTCTACTGGGACCTCAAATCATTGAAATACAGTTTGTTAAATCCGTATTTGAGAGATGATTACATTTGAGTACTGGATATTTCCATTGTACCTCCTCAGGAGTTTAGATCTTTAAATGACAAAAATTGGTAATGATTGTTTAACCATATGACCAAAACCAGAGTAGTAAGTACTGTGGTTTTTTTCTAAATTACCCATCTTGTGTAGATGGTGTGTGCATTGAAAGCTTAACTCTGGAGAAATTATGTTGAAGTATACACAGGCTGCAGTTTTGGCTTTGTGTTTATTTTTAAAACTGGGTTCTCCTTTAATTATTTATTATGTATGTTTAAATCCTGCAGAATATTTTCAATATTTTCAAAAACTTTAATATTTTTAAAAATTCACAAGGAGATGATCATTCTATGTTAAGGATATTTATTGACCTTTTTAAAGACTTCTGAAGGGGAGTACAGCTTGAAAAATAAATAGATATATTTACACAGAAAATGTTCCTGAAAAATGCATGACTGTGGAGAGAAGGGCTTCTGGGATTAGTGGACAGCAGCTTTTTGCTTCAAGCAAAGCAACTGGGTTCTGATTTGGGTCAATGGTGACAGAAACTCCTACAGAGATCCCACACTGAGCCCATTAAAATCAATGTTACTGTGTCACAATTTAATTGGAGTAAGGATGAGGCCTCTGATGGCAGCACTCCCGTGCCTGTGTGCTGTTAGGTTCTGACAGCTCATCATGACCTTCCCTTTTTCAACTCTGCAAGTACAAAACAAACTAACACTGTAGTACATGTTAGCAAATCTAACATTTTGAAGCCAGTTGTTTCACTTCAGTGTGATCCTCTCTATATTTAGAAGTCTTTGGTGACTATAGCCATCCTTCTGTATTTTTGCAATCAGAATAGTTTTATAAGCTTCTATGACATTTCACAGTTTCCTGACCTTTCAATTTTCGAGGTGAGGGTCGGTAGTGGCACTGCGTTCTTGTGTGCATTTTGGTAGTGCCTTGGTAGTGGACAGAGGTTGGAGCTGGGAGCAGCTCTGATAAGAATAATGTGATGCGCAAGAGATAAAGCTTAAGACTTCCTGTAGACTTTTCTAAGAGAGGTAGAAGTGTGTCCGTTCTTAGGGGATAACCTGTCTCGATCAGGAACAGGACATGCTGGTTATTCCTGCAGCAAAACAGACCAGTAGCTGATTGTAGGGCAGATAGTGGATACTTGGTTACTATTCACTGAGTCTATCTTGGGTTATTTTGAACAGCTATGTTTGTTCTGTGGCTATCTGATGCAGAGCACTGAGTGCTTAGAGAGAGTTTGTTACTGCATCTCAGCTGGATGCCAAAAATTATACTTTGTGGATTTGTCTTCAACTCCACTGGGAGCTCTGTTGAGAGGATGTGTTTTGGGTTTCCTTTTCCACTTCAGTTTCTTGTTATTGCCAGTTTGTAAATTGCTGAGTACCCTCCTCTAGAGGAGATGCTGTGCTATCTTTTTTGCTCCTTTATTGATTATTCTATAATGTCTCTCCTATGAATATACTGGCTTAAATCCAGACAGCTGGGAGTTGAAGATAATGTGGTATTTTTATCTAGCTTATTGATATTAACAGTTCACAACATATGTTGTAGGTACTCATGCTGAAAAACCAAAACCTGTTACAAGTTCTGGCAGTAAGGCATAAGCAGGGTAAAAGCTGGATCAAGTTAGGCACTCATGGGAGAATTAGGTGTGCTAGTATTACCTGAATAATGTGATTTACAGTTAATTTCAGAAAGGAAAGGGTGTAAGTCTGTGTGGTCCTGAAGCACAGTGGATGACGTTGTTCTAATGCACGTTTTTATGAATAGCATTTCAGTGGATAACGCTGTGAGCACAGTGTGCATTAGCACATCATTGCTGTTGATCCTGTGTTCATGTGATTTACTAACACGTATTCCCATGGCCACGTTTGGTCTCCTGTTTGGTTTGTGTTTGCTGAGGAAATAATTTCCCATGGTGGTGGATCCAAAATAAAGGCATTTTGCTTCTAAATGCTGTTCCTTCTAGGTGCTGTTCCTCTTACTTCTTGAGCCTGTGACTGTGCTCCTGGTACAGAGGAGGTGGCACACACTGAGCTGGACCCACGGACAATGCAAAAGAAAACATCATTAGTTTTCCTATGGATCAGCAGTCTGATGGGACTGACCACCTATTTGTTACACCTGATGCAGGGGAGGTGGCTGTCCATTCGTGGATTGACACTGCAGGGAAAAGTCCACAGTGAGACTGGATTAAGTGGGGCATGAAACTTTGCTGTCTGTTTGTTATTAAATAAAAGCTGCAAACAGTTCAACCCCAGTGTGACACTCTCTATCTTTATTAGCAAACAAGCAGATAAGCTATATTTGTGCATCTTCATGCCTGTTTCTGCAGTTTTGCATTACTGATGTAAAACCTGCACTGTTGATTGTAGATATCTATATGCACAGCTGTACATGTAGATCACATGTGTATATTTCCAATGACCTAGGTAAGAATAGAGTTTCAAGCCTGAGAGTTAAAAAAATGCATAGCTGTGAAATTCATTCAATACAGGGAGCTCAAATAAGCATGACTGGTTTGTTGGTTTTTTAATATATATTCTGCTATATAAATAAGACTGAAATTTATCTTAGGGTCTTTTGTGCTCTCTGAACAGGGGTTAATATAATTCTGCATACTCCTATTTTTTCTGTAGATGTATGTGCATTTTTCCAGTCTTTTGTGGCATGATAGTGAAAAAATGAATATTGAAAGATTGTTTTTCAACAACTTGCTTTTTATACTGAGAATTTTTAAATGTGCTTGTTTCATTCTTCAGACTGCCTGAGGAGCAAGGCATTAGACAGTTGAAAGGAGATAATCCTGAGCCACTTCTAATTGGTTCTGAATTGTATGTTGATTAATGTTGCATATTTATAGGTACTTGGTTGATGTATTAGCAAAAAAGGGAAAGTGGTATACATAATTTTAACTTCTAATTTTACAACATGTCTTTCAAGTATGTGCATGTGTGCTGCCTTTTGTGTTATTTTTAAAATTTTTTTTCAGTGTGCTTTAGAGCACACGTTACAATAGTATGTGTAATACTTGAACTAAATGATTCATAGAAGCATAGAATATCCTGAGTTGGAAGAGATCCAGAGGGATCATAGAATCATAAAATGGCCTGTGTAGGAAGACACATTAAAGATCATCTAGTTCTTACCCCCCTCTAAGGATAGGGACACCTTTCACTCGATCAGGTTTCTGAGAGCTCCATCCAACCCTGCCTCGAACACTTTCAGGGATGGGACATCCACAACTTCTCTGGGCGACCTGTTTCATTGCCTTACCACCCTCAGAGTAAAGAATTTTTTCCATTGGAGTCTAACTCCTGGCCCATACAGGACAGGCCCAAGAATCACACCATGTACCCTAGAACATTGTCCAAATGCTTCTTGAGCTCTGTCAGGCTTGGTGCAGTGACCATTTCCCTTAGGAGACTGTTCCAAGTGCCCAACTACCCTCTGGATGAAAAATCTTTCCCTAATATCCAGTTTAAACCTCCCCTTACACAACTTCAGGCCATTCCCTCAGATCCTGTCACTGGTCACCAGAGAGATCAGTGCCTACCCCTCCTCTTCCCCTCACAAGGAAGTTGTAACTGCAATGAGGTCTCCCCTCAGTCTCCTCCAGGCTGAACAGACCAAGTGCCCTCAGCTGCTCCTCATAGAGCTTCCTCTCTAGGCTCTTCACTGTCTTTGTAGCCATCCTTTGGATGCTTTCTGGTAGCTTTGTATCCTTCTTTTATTATGACAGTCAACTTCACACAGTGCTGTATGAAGTTGGCCACCATGATCCCTCAAGGCGAGGCCACGCCAGTGCAGAGCAGAGCAGCACAATCACTTTCTTCAACCGGCTGACAATTCCTTGTTTAAGCACTCATCAGGATTGGTGTTAAGCTAGAGGAACCTGTAAGGTGGATAGGCCGTGAAAATTAAGGAAAAGATCACACTGCTTCTGTCCCATTGTAAATTGAATTCAGCTACTGAAATTTCTGACTTAATCCTACTTGAGCTTTTTTTGCTAGACTAATGCACTGGACTTAACTGTTTGGACAGTATTGCACAGAACTTCCAATTTTTTATTTCTGCCTACACTTCCCTATAAGCCTTCAGAGTACTTTCTGGTAAACATAGTTAGGTTTTTCTTTCTTAAGAATTGCATTAGTTCTAGTTTGCATTAGATTTTCCCATTTTACTGTTCCCATGCTGCTTTGTAAGCCACAATGATGGCACGCAGATAAGAGCACTGGGAGGAGGCTTAAGGGTGGTTGTGTTTTGGTTCTAATTACTCAGTCTGGCTCTGGAGCAATCCCTGATGGACATGAAATTATTATCTATTGAGAAATCATTACTCTTACACTAAATAGAGGCCTCCAACCTACCTTCTGGCTTTGCAGCTCTTAAGAGCTAACTGCAGGCAGAAAAACATGTTGATAATAGAGAGTGGATTTCTCTGTGTTCTGGAAGTGGAGATTCCCCTATGTCAGCCACATATACCTGCACTAACTTTCAACCAGATGCATTAAGTTTTTGTCATTGGTCTGAAAGGACAATGTGTCTTACAGTGGTGGAAAAAATACTTGAAGACCATTAGTGAATTTTGGCAAAAGGTAGAACTCATATGGACAATTGCCCCAAAGAAAGAAAAAAAAGAACACGTGGTTGGCTCTTCCTTGAGAATACTTGATAGTAATAGTTCAAACCTATTGATATGAAATATAGAATACAATTTAATCTTTGCAAGTTTTCTTATGTTGCCAAAAATGATACATTAACTCTACACACATTAAGTAATAGATATACCTGAATGGAATATATTTGATAAAATTTTGCTTCTATTAAAATGCAGAGAACTAGCTTTTAAAAATTGTGTTTATTAGCAGACACTTTATATTGGCTCTACAAATAAAAATAAGCATGGGGAAGGCAGGGAAAAAAGGTGTTTTATTCATAGAGGTTTGGATACTGAGTACTCTCCTGTCAGCTTTTAGAGCTATTAAGTACTATCGTCTAGCATCTCAAATGTATGCAGCTTTGGAAGTGGAGAAGGACTTTTTAGTTCTCCAGCTTAGATGAGCTGGCCATGAAACAAAATTGCTTTAATAAATTCAAATGAAGGATTTTTATATTAACTGATGAAACTGCAAAGACACAATTGGTATATAGCAGTACATGGGTGCTGCAGTAAATTTTGATATGTTTAGCCATAATTTTCAGCAGTCAAAATTTCAAGCCCAAACACAGAGGTATTAAAGCATAGCTTCACTGAGAGGCATTTTCTAGGAAATTCAAGGAGCTGAGTTTACCTTTTCTGGAAAAAGACTTTCCAGGAAGATTCCTGGTCTAGTTGCTGCTACTTCTAAAGATAGAGAGAATAGCTGGGACAGGTGACCTGAACTGACCAAAGCAATATTCCACACCATGGAATATCATGTCTGGTGTATAAACAGGGGAGAGGTGCTGATCTGGATTTGGGAAGGGGCTCTGGCATCGATCTGTGGGTGATGAGCAATTGCATTGTGCATCCCTTGTTTTTCCCTTTTTTTTATCATTAGTGGTATAATTTACCATTATTACTGTATTTTACTTTATTTTCCATTACTAAATTGTTGTTCTCTCAACATACAAGTTTTACTTTGATTCTTCTCTCCATTCCACCATGATGGGGATGGAGAGAGAGAGTGGAGGTTGAGTGAGCGGCTGCGTAGTGCTTAATTTCCAGCTGGGCTTAAACTGTGACAATATTTAACTTAACCTAATCAAATCTCCCATGGTGTGGAGGTAGAAACCTGAGAGAATTATTCTGTTTTAACTACACGCACTGATAGACTTAGCATTAAACAAAACATTAAACAAAACTGTTTCTCTTTTGGAAAAAACACTACTATTAAACCAGTAGAAACTGAAGAGCCTGCTTTTCAAACCATTCTGGTCAATCCAGTTAATGTTTTTATTTGAAAAGCTTCTCTTGATGAGACACTCCTGTGTACATAACTGTAGTAAAACACTACACCGTTTCATTTTCAGTGTCACAAGATTTGGTCCATGAATATGGAAATACATATGCACACAAATATAGAAACAGACTGATCCACAGCAAGAATATTAGGATGCATGCCACAAATTCTTTGATAACTTCTGGCACAGGGCTGCAGCACATGAATTTGAGTTCCTAAAGCCACCTGGTAGGTTGAGTTGAAAACCTTTTGAAAAATACATCAAAAAGTTGCTATGGCACTGCAGGGGATACTTATGCATAGAATAAAAGAACTGGTGTAGTGTTCTGTTCAGCAATTCTTAACCCACAAACATTTCTGAATTCTAAAAGTATTTTGACAAACTTGTGTTAAAACACTACTTAGTATTAGTGCTTAGCATTTTGCTCTAACTCTTTTAAAGTAAAATCAAAGTCAAACACTTAGTATTAGATTTCTTTCCTTTTAAATCTGCATCTTTAAAAATAGCCTGTAAAAAGTCTTGGATAAATGCTCTGGTTCCTTTCTTGAAAGCAGTGTGGGTGCCTCTGAAAAGTAGTAATCTTCTGCATTCTTTTAATAGAATTCTGATTATATTCTAGGGAAAATGAAAATGCAAGTATATGTATGAAAACCAAGGAGAATGGAGGTTTTACCACTTCCATATGAAATGCAGAAGACAATATGGCATATTCCATAAAGCTATTTGAAGATTGCAAAGGGCCAGATTACATGGCTGTGTGCTTCTATCGTTGACTGCAGGTCAACTGCATAAAGCCAGATTGAGATGGGTGGGAAGAAGACCTGTAAATTTTGCCTGCATATCCAGTGGCCCAGATTATTCACATTGAAATCATAAAAAGGACATCAGTTATTAGTCTGCTTCATTGATAGTTGCAGAAAGTGTAATGATACTGAGTTTTTATGTTGGTTTTTGCTTCTTTTCCGCTGATATTTCTATCAGTGTTTCAGTCCATTCTTAAAGTAAACCAGTATAATTTACTGATTTATCCACGAACCATCACAATATTTTTGACATGTGAAATGACTTGCATGAACAATAGGAATACTGTGTGATATGGACATGTAGCAGATAGGAAAATAGAGAAGAGCTGAGACCACCGAGTGAAATCCCACTAGTCTCATTGCTCCAAAATTAATAAGCATGACAAATAATACATTTTGGCATAATGCTTACCTTCTTTTTTTTAAAGAAGTTGATTGTATTTTTCATTGTATGTCCGCTGCTGGTTGGTTATACAAGGCAGTTTTACTGGATGTTTTAGGTAAGGAACATAAAATTTCAGAATTGGCTAGTATTCTTAAGTATCTAAGTGGTTCTCAGTATGTTTTCACAAGGGATATTAAAAAGAAAATTTTATTAAAAGAGAAGCTTTTTTCATGCAAAAACCCAGTAAGTTTTCCAGGATTTTTTTATTGTTTACTGTTAAAAATGCACCTTCCTTTCTATAGGTTATCTATCTTCAGTTTCTAAGTATAGGATCTTCTTTTAAATTTTTCATAGTGTCAGTGTTCAGTTAACCTTCAAAATTACTGCTGAGTATGCAACTTGAGCATCTGAAGTACTCTTGTTAAAGATCTGCTTTCTGGATCTCATTTCATTTAGTTTTCCCCTTTCCATTTTTCCAACACAGTATTCAGAAAGGTTGGAACCAGAAATAATGTGTTTTCAGAACAGTTGCTTTTATGTTCCAGGTCAAAATAGTATCACTGCCTTCAGTGCCTACAGAGTTACAGAAGTTGTTTCTATTAATGCTGTTACCTTTGTCAACTGATCATCAGATAGGATGTTTTGACAAGAACTTTTTTCTTGAGAAGTCCATTGATGAGGGCATTCATCATGTATACATTCTTTATATAGAATTTCTCTTTATGCTAGACTGAATTTAAAGTCCATTATCAGGTGAAATTTTGGTCACTACTAAACAGCAGAGCATCTAGGACCTAGAGCATTTTCTAATTAATTCCTAACATCCTATGATTATCTCATTATTTAGAGCAGGTTTCCACTTGCATGATTTAGCTGTCATTTAAAATGATGCCAAATGTAATTGAATGGTGGTCTGACATTCATGAGAGATGTTTTCAAACAGTTGTTCGGGTGGTTCTCAGATGAAGCTTTTGAGCGCAGAATCTATTGTAGATAGAAATAAAGTGATCATCTGAAGTCCGGTGAGCTAATAATTGTTAATAGGCACACAAATGTGAAGACTATAGGACAGTAATTAGCGCCCCTGGTAGCTGTCATATGGGAGTATCATCAGTTGTAAAGGTCACTTGTATGTTCTTACAATGAGAACAGCAGCCTGTTTATAGGTTCTGGAATCCCTCCTTCTCTTCCTTGTAAGAAAACTCAAGAGAATTAGTAGAGGAGAGAACTTGTGGTCTTGTGTACCGATTTTTTTAGTTGAAGAGAAGATCTGGTTCTATCAGGATTAATGTAATTGACCTAAGGTTACTACTCTACTTTCCATCTTTTCTACTCTGGTGTATGAAAACAAAGAAAACTAATATTTACACGTGTCAACAAAGTTATCCCCTGATATAAATTAATGGTGTAACCTGCTATTAGCAAGATCTTTCACACAGGTTTCTGTGATATTATTTCTGCTTTTTTGTTTGCACCTGGAAGACTTTAGGATTGTGATTATGATGTTTGTATTGTATTTATATGCTCTATATTGATCCATGTGAGGCACTCCAGGCTTGTATTCTCAGTCCCACCTGACACAGATGCTTAGAGATGACAGTAGAGCATGGTGCCTAGGAATGTAAAAGAAATTGTAACAGCTTGTAAATTTAGGACCTGACATTATAATCCAGCTCAGGTTTAACCCTTAGAGATATCATCTTATGTGCACTGTCACACCAGTCCTCCTGCCAAAGAACTTTACAAAGGGTTTGAAGTCAGCATTGTTTCCTCTTGGAAAGGTATGAGTTTTTTGAAACAGCAGTCTTCACAGGGATGAGGTTTTCGTAGAACATGATCATTAGTGATTGCTCCCATAAATTTATCTTATTTACTAGTTTCAGTTTTATATCAGAACAGCTGTATAATCGATCAGATCTGTGTAGTGATAGTCTGGTTGTGCCTGGATCAAAATGCAGATTTCCAGTGTAGAATGAGACAATCGTGTTCAAAGGCACTTCTTTGATATCTTCAGTATTATGATCTTACTGGCAACAGCATTATCATTCATACTCTGGCTGCTAGGGCTGACTTTAAGATGAATCATCTAGTGTGACTTTCTTTCAATGGTCACATATACTTGCTCTGTAGAAATGCTCAAATCATTTCAAGATGTGAAATTAAATTATAACAAGATAATTAAGTAAAACAAATTCTAAAGCCTCTGCAGGACTTACAAGCAATTAGAGTGCTATTTCTAGATAGACAACATAAAGATTCTTCACTTAAACATTTCAGTGCATGACTTTAAATTAAAATTAAATTAACCTATTCATAAGGCAATAAAATTAAATATAAGAATCTAAAGATAGTTTTCTGTGAATAGATATTGTAGCTTTAAAATTTTTTTCAAAAGAAACAAGAATACATTCTCTCATAAATAGACTGTATTATTTTTCCAAATTATTTCGACCCACATGGCCAGAAAGAAAGAGAGTGCATGATCAGAGTTTCGTAAAAAGGTAAAGCTTAAATTTTCTCCACTCTCTCTCTTTCTAATGCTCTTCAGGACTGAATCCATTAGGAGCCAAACAAAGCACATCTGTGTTGTTGTCCCTACTGACTGTCAGCATACAGTACATTCAAATACTGCAGCCAGAAGGCGTTTTACAAAAACAGCTTTCAAGATGTGCTCTTGAAATGCATTTGTGTACTCATTATGCAGCGCTATCTTTTGTCAGTGGGGAGTTCTGTAAATAAAGCATCAAGGTCTAATATTGCAGTAGCTGATAGTAATAAAGTAAACTAAAACCAAATAACCCACTTTTCTTTACGCAGCTTTGTTTACAACTGTGACCAGTATAGGAAAAAAGTAGAAAATTAATTTTTTGTTATTTTTGCAAAACCTTGGAGTATCTAAAGTGGCTTTGAAGGATAAAATGCAGTCGTTTTTTATAAACATTACAGGATTGACAACAGTCTGCAGGTTTAGCTGCCTCGTATTTGACCTGTTCAAGTAAGGCAACTATTTTGCAGCAATATATGCAGATGGAGAGAGTACAGCTGCCTGGAATTTATAGTCCTTTCTGTTCTCAAACTCAGAAGAACTGTTAATCTCAGAGTCCCTCTGCAAGATTGGCAAAAATGAGTTCTGTAATTCAGATTTTATAGGTTAAGGGAAAAAAATGGGTGCTTGAATATTTTGGGGACATTCACAGAACTATAGGAGAAAGCTGAGAGTTTAAACAGACTTAGACCATTTTCTCTTTTGAAATATATTCTCTTGGCATCAGAAACAGTGCTTGCAATTTATAAAATTAGCATTGAAATATCAAGTTCTTATTCAAAATATAAAGGAAAAAAACTTGGCACAGATTCATATATTTGCTTGAAGTGCAGCTTTAAAAATGACATTTAAATGCTGTCCATTACATTACAATGTTATTGTATGGTATAGTAAGAAAAAAGTCCTGTTAATTATCTTTGCCACATATTTGTAAAACAATACTATGCAATAAGAATAGGACATGAAATCATGCTGAGGTTACACAATGTTGAAATGCTTTAAAAGAAAAAAAACTAACAGGTGCAGTACTGCACTTTGACTTTTTAGAGAAAGGCGTGCTGAAAGGTACTTACCTCTTCAATAACTAATTTAAGAAGAAAACATTTTGATGAGTTCAGCTTCTTTTGTCCAAGTAGCGTTCATTAGAGGTCTTACAAAGGTGGGCTGCTTCTGCTGCATTCAAATGAATGGGTCTGGCAGTATGGGCATATCCCCCTGGCTTTTCAGTACTGCTGCCCTGGTTTTATACTCAGTAAATGTGCTTTTGCCAACTTAACAATAATATCTACTGAAGACTGCCTTACAACTGGGCCTTGAACTTCACTTTTTCAAACCTTTATTGGTGGGACAGTGGTTTCTGGATTGCCATTCTGTTGTCATGATGAACTAATTGACCTAGTGGGACCCCCTGTGGAATTGCAGCTTCTGCTTAGATCATCAGGAGCACAATTTGTTGTTTCATTTCCTCCTCAAGTCCCATCAGGGAAATTGAATTGTGAAAAGACTACCTACTGGGAGCATTCAGCCCTCCTGACTGAATAAGTAACTTTATTTTTTTGGTACTGTCTTAATTAACAACAAAAAAGAGACTTTGTTACGAGGGAGTCTGCTGTGATTCTGATACAACTGACTGACCCCTGTCGCAGGAGCACTTGATCCCACACAGGCTCTCGAGGCCGGGGGCCCTGTGCAGGTGCAAAGTTAAAACAAAGCTCCAACAAGCTGCAAGTGCTGCACTTGGGGTAACTCGTCAAGTGTTGCTGGACCATCACCCAGGCTGACATCTGCAGGTATTAACTGTTCGGTAAAAACATTCCAGGGTGAGACATCTAGCTTGTCTAGACTTTTAATTAGCAACGATAATTAATGTTATTTGCTTGGAGCAGTTTATACTTATCTTGTGAAAAGATACAAACCTTAAGAGTTTTCTGGGCTCTGACATAATGAGACAGTGCTGTGATCTTATTAAAAAGGCTGCCTGTTTTTTATTAACAGGACACACATTTGCACATCTCTTACTTTTCCTGGCACTGAACTATATTCTGTCCAAATATGCTGAAATTGAGTGTTTAAATTTTTATCTTTACATTATTAGACTTATTTTTCCCATTCTTTTCAAGTTCACTTTTGTGTACAGGTGAACAAGAATGATTGTGTAGCTGTTCACTTGAGGGAAAAAGTCTTGGGTTTTTCTTGAGGAAACAAGTTAATAAATTCTCCTTTTTCAAAGTTTAATGCTGACAAGTCTTTTCAGAGTAATAAGTTCCAAAGCTAAAAGCAGAGGAGAAATAATATTACAGAAAGCTGTCTCAGTGTGAAGGCAGTTTCATAAGCATAAATGGTCTCTGTTCTCAGTTATGAAATTTAACATTTTGAAATAATATTAACAACTTTGAAATAATAATAGCTGCAGGTTTATTGTAGGAAGCTGAAGGCAGGGAAAGATGGCATTAAAGAGACCATATCCATGATATACAAATGTGTCTTCATAATAAAAAGACATTCATGGGGAGGAATCAAATTTTGTTTGTTTTACCCAAGATCATATTTCTAAGCTTATGAAGTAAAAATAATCTACGATGTTGTGCAATTTTGACTTCTGTACTGATTTTTAAAGGTTCTGGGACTGAGACTAGTATGATAAGCGGGATATTCCCTGCTGGTCATTGAGGGAAGGCTTTGCCATCATGGAAGAGGGCAGAGCCTACCTCTATCAATAAAAAATAGATAGCAACCATCTTAAATTTTTTTGCTCGTGTACCTGAATTTGGTCTTTGGTAATGTGATGTTGAGGTTGGAAATTAAATGATGCTTTCATTTTTCTCAGAAAACTCGTAAAACACAGCCAGCAGCTCTAAACTCCTCTTTCTTTTCCTGTTCATTCTCTCTATGCTTTTTTTTAATAATCTTTCCACATTATTTCTGAATGTTAGTTATGAACATACACAGAAAAGACTGAAATGCATCCAGAGAGCACTTAACTGACTTGTACATCACCATAAAGGTGATACGCAGAGTGCCAACCACTGTGCTGGGAGGAGCAGAACAGTGGGGTTGGTGAATAGGAAATGGGGCAATGCAGTGGTGTCAATCTAGGAGACCAAAAGGGAAGGCAGGGGTAGGATGGTGAGCAAGACCAACCTCATCTTTGTGTCTGGAAGGATCACATTTTTTGAATTTTCCTGGGAAAGACAGAATACGTCTTTCTTCAAAGGCAAAGAATAAAGATACTTGTTAGCTTCTGGAACACAACATTATTTTTCCATGCTTATTGGTCATGGCTCAAAATAAAATGTGCTTATTTGGATGTTATAGCTTAAGGAGAACCTCTTCCAGAACTTTGTAGATAGCCATTCTATGAATTTCATGTTCATTCTCTTCTCCTTGGATTCCTGGGTTTTGTCCATGAAATATACAGATACTTCAAAGGAGGAGTATATCTGAAAAAATTCTTTGGATGAAAAAGCTGGAAAACTGCCTATAGTACAGAAGACAGGATTAGAATTTTGTTGACTGTCATTTGATAATGGTCATCAAATAATTTATTATTATTATTATGATTTATTATTCCAAATGGATGTGTCTGTGCTGTTGAGTTTCAATATCTTTGAAAAGACCCTCCAGCAATGTGGTGGACAGCTTTCCGTTAGTGTTAACACCAATTCCTCTATATTTGAACCTTTTAGCTAAATAGATTTTCATTCCAGTTTGTAGTATTTACAACAATCCATGAATAGAACACCCAGCGAAACATTCTTTTCAAAGGAGGCTAACATCTGAAGAAGGTTGGCCATAATGAAAAAGTTTTTCCTGCCTCAGTTACACAGAACTCTATGGGGACCACTAATCATGTTTTTTTGCTTACAAGATTTTTCCTATAATTTTCTTTAGGTTTGAATGGAAATTACGTAAAATGTGACATTTCTTTGGCTTCCATGTGAGTAATCAGTATTGCAGAAATTATACATATTGAAGATTATATCTTTAAGAAACCAGTGGATTTCTTCTGGGAGGAAATTCAGTTTTGTAAATATTAGTAGGGGTTTTCACTCTTACACAATGGTACCTAGTTATCTCTTTCTAATGCAGCTTCAAGATTGAGCAAGTCCATTGTTTGATCAACTAATTGAATGTCTTTTAAGATTTTAATTTTAGGAAAGTTGAGCAAAAATGTCTACGAAATTATTAAATAGATCTGCCCTAGACTGAGAATTTCTATCAGAGAATTTTTTCTTTATTTTTGGAAGGTTGGTAATCTAGAATTTTTGCAGAAAAGGAGAATGTGTTTGTGTGTGTGCGCTTACACATATATCTAAATGCATATATAAACACACCTATATACGCTCACCATTTTTAACATTTGGAGCAAGACTTCTTGCCTATATCGAGTTATTTATCAGTTTCATAAAAAACTTCATTATCTCTGCGGTTTGTGTGGCTAAATAAAACAAATAATCCCAGTTTCTAGACAAATAGATTAGCAATCCAAAATACCCCTTTGGGATCTGCAGATCCTCAGGCTTAGTCTGTGGGTGAACAATGACACATTTGAATGAGGAGTGATGTGTTTGAAACATATTTGGTTATCCCAATGTGAATACTCAGGAGCATAACTGGTCTTGGTAAAAGTTGGGGAAGCCATTGGGTTCCTGAGCTTCCTGTTGTCTGTGCTTCTGTCCCAAGTACTGTGTTCCTAATACCTCTGTCTCTGAGTGCTGGAAAGTGTTAAATGAGATTGAGAAAGTGGCTGGCAGTACTACACTATTTCGAATGAGTCTTGTATATCACTTCTTAGATTCCCTGATCAAGCTGCAGAGACCCTTTTCTCTTTAATAATTAGTTCAGTCTGTATTCAACATTCAGCATGACTGGATTATAGAGGTGCAAAATAAACATATAGTAAACTACAAGAAACCTCTGCATAGGGAGTTTTGAGAAATATTAATAATGTTTGCATATGTGATGAAATTTCCCAAACTGTCTCTTTTTGGAGCTTAGAAGAAATCTGCAGTTAAAATTGTGATGTAATTGTGTTTTAATTTATGCCAGTAATTTTCAGGCGCCAGGATAAGAGGTGCTTAAAGAATTACAAAGGAAAAGTAAAGGCAAATACTTGCTATTGTATAAGAACAGACATGAATGTAAATAATGCTATTAAAAAATCCAGTATGTTTGTGCACACAGGAGGTTTCACTGCCAAAGAATTTCATGTTCAGTTTTCATTTTCTTTTTCTCTTAAATCAGATACTTTGATCAAAGCAGGCGGATTGCCAAATAGCTTTTTATCTTATAACAGAAAAAATAATGTAAAATATGAAGTAATTAAATTTGAAGCACCTTGTAATGAGATAAAGAACTGTATTCAAGAGGTGCTGTGAAATGAATTAATTATTCATGTTTGTGGGATACTTACAATGCCTTCTGTGGCAGGTATTTGTATTCTGTAAGGTCAATGTCAATTATGGTAAAAGTTACCAACTCTTTTTTGTTTCAGGTATTTAATTTTGGGGGGTTTTCCCTCTGTTTTTATAACAGTATTGCAGAGGGTTGGTTTGAAAAAAGAAGTCAAATAGAAGAGAATCTTTTATAATAATACATATTAAAATTCCAACTTCTTTTTTTATAAAGTATTTTAATGTAATTAAATTCATTCAATTTTAATGTAATACCAATTCATCTGTAAACCACGATTTCATAAAATGAAGTTATGATTTTTTTGTTTCGTTACAATTGTTTGAATGGTAGTGTGTCTGAGAGGACTTTTAAGATGCTACATAGCCATCTGTACAGTATTTCACTGAACCTGCCCTCCTGCCTCAGTGGCCAATGAAAGTTAACAATATTATGATTGGGTTATATATAATAAAACAACTGTTTTGTTATGTAACAGTACTCTTGAGAGTTGTGATGAACAGTCTTTTGAGACTGTTCAGGATAACTCCACCACAACCATATTGTCTCCATTTAGATACACTCCTTCTTTAGTGTGACAGTATTTTTTCCTAGGAGTACTATCATTGGCTCTGCTTGGAAGGCTTTGGATCCACAGAAGCAACCCCACACCAGAGTGGGCAATCTTCATAATCTAGATTTTGTATAGGAACTTCTTGAACAGTATTTCAGTGTCAAATTGACTGGAAACCATTGAACCTTTCAGATGTAATGCTCTGCTAATTTTAATTCCCTTCTATGAACAGTGTAGTTATTTAGTCAAATATCATATACTAAACCCCAAGATATTATATTGTTTTGTATTGGCACTTAGCTGCTTCAGGTTTAGACATTTTGACTATTTTGTAAACAAGTAAAAACAAAGAATCTAAATTACATTATTGATGATGAGGCAGGAATTATTTAGAGTACTTATTTTTGTGTATTCATTTCATTACATTAAGTTAGTTTCTACTGATTTTTGGCAGGGTTGAAAAAGAATAGTTTTAGAAGTGGAGGAGAGAGAAATGAAGGTAAAAGGAGCTTAAGTCTGTGTTCTACTAAATTAGCAGCAGCTTTTGGTTTAAAGTGCAGCATTGTAAGTACAAATAGATAGTACTGCTGTCATTACTTAAGAGTTTGCAGTGTTTAAGATGGCATAGAGCTTAAGAAGGAAACATCCTTGAGTTCATGCAAAATAGCATGGTCAAGTAAAACTGCTCAAATATTTTTAAATTGTAGGAAAGAAATTTGTGACTCAGTGTTTTTGTTGTTTTGTTTGAGACTTGTGATTTTCTTCGTGTTTCAGCTTGAACCAAACACACTTCTTTGCTGTCACTTCTTTCAGCCTCCCTTTAACAATCCCTGTTTTCCTTCTGTTATCTCACAACTGTTCAGTACTGAGAAGATCCTCCTCAGTTGTCTGCAGGAATATATTACATATCACATGTCATATCCCTTGTAGCAAAATGAAGTTCCTGCAGATATATAAATTGTTCATACTGAAATAGGTAGTACCCACAGATTGTTCTGTCTTGTACTTGCTATACTTTTGGTAAGTGGTTCTGTACTTTTACACAGTGCTATCACTATTTCATTGATTAACTGATGTTTCAAGCTGATTGGGTAAATCTCTTAGATAAGAATTTTAACAAGATTTAATTTAAACTCCAAATTACATTTTCATACACCATTAAGTACCAGTTGCTATGTGAAATAATTCTGTATTGGGGGTTAATTTGTTTTAAGACTGTGGTTGAGGGAAGTATTACAAGCATAATGCAGTGAAGTATGTTTAATCTTAGATATAATAATCTGTGCTACATCTTTGTGTGCTCCTTTTGTTGGCTCCTTTTGTTGGCTCCTTTGCATTTTTACTTGGATTTGCATTTTTTTAGTTGTTGATAAAGTTCTTCTTGCTGCCTAATTTTTGTTATACTTGTTAAACTGCACGTAGACTTTGGGCCAGCATAGAGACTTATCCAGGCACAGCTTTGACAATGACAACTGCATTTTGAACTTTTCCATGTTACCCTATGGAGAGGGTCATCCTAGGTTTGAAAGAACAATTTGGCACCTGAGCCTTCAGCGGAGAAGCATGTATGTCAGTTCAGGGGCAAATCTGTGTGTTAAGCAATGGTAACAGGAATAAAAAGTAGGGTTGAATTCCTGACCATCTTTGAGACTTCTGGAATGAATAACTTCAATTTTTTTACTTCCTCATTACATCTACCTGAATTTCTCTCTTGCTGTGCATTTAAGTGCTGCCAGGCAGTTCTGCCTTCCTTTCAGTTTTGATCTCCAGATACTACTGGATCCACATGAATAAAAAAACCCTAACATTATTTATAAATAGGTATATTGATCTAAGCAGAAGTGAGCTACGTTAGGGTTATATTTGAAATATACAGTGTACAGATAGCTGCATTAGGAATGAAGACCACCCAGAGCAGCGATTTTCAAATACCAGTGATTGTCACTGGACCTCATTCAACCAAGGGGGGAGGAGCTTTAAGGCAAGGCAAATTATTAGCAGAATATTAATTTGGCCTAAAATGCATAATTCCAAAGCTGTAATGAAGTACCTAAATGAGTATTTCTATCCATCTACCAACTCACCTAACAGAAAGGACTATAAACCTTAAACTCATATTTGTACTAATCCAATTCCAGGTGCACACTGCGTATTTTTGTAGTAATAAATATTAAATAGTATATAATTTAAAGAACAGTGTGTGTCTTAGCATTCTTGGTAGGAAAAAGGAACTCGTAAATTTTAGTCCTGGCACTGATGTTGATTCACAGCATTGCTATGGGCAAGTCACTTAACTTCTGTCTGTGTTTCTTTAGCCATAAAATAGAAATAACAGTGCTTATTTTCTTGCTTCCCACAGGAGTTGAAAAAAATTTTGACATTTTTGTAACTTTTCCGAAAATGTTAATTTAATGTCCTTTTAAGCTTTTGGCTGTATCCAAGATAAATATATCCAATGTTATTTTTAGGGCAATTATTTACAACATATTACAAATCTATCCTGTTTGATATTTTACCAAAGTAATAATCTTTTCATGGTAATAAACCATGGCGTTTCCTTGTAAACAGGAAAGGTAATTAACTTGAGGGAAAAAATGAACATATTTGTATTATATGAAAAAAAAATTAAAAAATCAATTTACAGGTATCTACTTCTTTAGGTGATAGTACTGTGAAATGAAAAAAGTGTGACCATACAGATCACTGTGTATGCAAGAGAGAGGAACACTACCAGTGCATTTTAGAAATTTCTTTTCATTTGTTCAGCTGAAAATGGATGAAAATAACATTCTCATTTTTCATACAGATTTTCAAAGGATTACTTAATGCTTACTTCTTTCCTGAAATATGCATTAATAGTGAAGAGATGAATTTAACTTACAGCTGGATGTGGAGACAGGATCAGGAGGAATATTAGATTATAGAGACTTCATGTGTGTTTTGAGACGTGATTACAGTAGCAGTTTGAGGTCTACATGCATATGTAGAGAGTAAAGGAAGGTATCAGTAAGATGTCACAGATGGTTGTATAAGCAGAGAAGTATTAGCAGAGAAGAATTTGAATATTTGAAAATTATATTGGATAGAATGAGAGCTGCAGATACTTGAGGGAATATGAAAGAATAGCTGGAGCAAGCAAAGTTGCATCTTGAGTGGAAAGCCCTCAAGATGACACCAAATGAGATTACCATAAATGTTGGTCCAGAAAGACGCCACCTGTGTCAAAACTAATAGCTTTATATTGACATGATATGTAGTCGGTATTCTGCAGGTCAAAAAGTTCCGTAGTGTTATCCATTGACAGGTTGATTTAAGCATAAATAACCTTGGTGAGATGATCCACAGCAACTGGGAGTTAGTTCTTAGTTCTGCATGCTACTAAAACTTGAGAATGTGAGAATAGGAAAATGTAGATCCAGTAACTGAAAACTGGCTTTCCAGGGAACTGGCTAGAAGAATACTAACATCATAAGCTTATTGAATTTCAGGAAATAAAATTTTTGCAAATCTTAAAATACACACTGAACAGCAGTACACACTGGAAAGAGTGAAAATCACCTTTGTAAAAGGAATGCATGCATTTTAAGATTTGCTAAGCTGAGCACTTTAGGAAATGTACTTCTAAAAGACAGTAATTTTATTCTGGGGGTAAAAAACGGGAAAGAGGGAGTCAGCATGGCTTGATGAGAAGAGCTCAGTTGACTGGAAAGGCAATCTACTCCATTAGTTTTGAAAGGAAAATGAGGAGGGAGGGGAAGGAAAAGTATTGTGTTCTTATGATTTTATTGTTTAGACTAGTTTTCAAAAATGTAAAGATTAGAAAATTTAAATCAGGTTTCAGAAGAGTTGTTACAAATTTTCTTTCTCATGCTTCCCTCTAATAAAGGTTTGGCAAATCATGTCCTGTTACACCTGCACAGAACTAGTCACACAAGTATTGCTGAAAACAATTTGTTTCTGTGACAGCAACTATAACAGCAACAGAATGAGAAAGCAAGAGAGTGAATGCTTTTTCTTAACCCTTTTTGTTGCTGTTTAAAACAAATATTTGAACAGTTTTGTAGAAAAGCTTGTGCTAATAAATACTAATGAGTATGTTGTTCTTGAAAGGCTATATTTAGGAGCCTAAAATTAACTGCTGTGATTAATCCATTCCCAAATCTTCGTTCGCGAAGCCTAGCCATGATTAATCCACTACAGGTACTGTGAATCAGAGGAGGAAATCTTGGTTCTGTTGAATTCACTAGCAAAAGTTTTGTTGAGTGCATACAATTAAAAGCTTCCAGGATTAGGACACTTAAAAAATATTTTAAAAATTTGAACACAGTTGCAGAATGTCAAAATCAGCGTGTATTTGAATGTTTTACAGTAGTACCAATGTCTCCTTCATCTGCCGTAGCTTATATTCAGCATTGTACCATAAGGAAGTTAACAATTTTTTGTAGCTCTGAGAATTTCATATTGAAATCACTGAAAACAGGAAACATCTTAATCCAGTGCCAGTCGCCACTGAAGGTAGAAGGAGCTAAATGTTCTAAATTTATCTGTGTCTGGCCTAACTGAAGTGTGAAACTTTAACAACATTGAAAGTTAAATCCTGGTGCCTGAGAGAAACGCATCATTTGGAGTGAAAGGCATGTGAAAATCTGCAAAATTTGCCAATTCTTGCTGAAAGTTCTTGGCGTAAATTCATATAATGTTGTCAAAGGTCAGTCTTGATTTTTTTCAGGGGAGCCCTAAAGAAAAGTAGGAATGAACTGAAGGACCTTGCAAGTCCCACATGCTTTCAGTTTTTCTGTCATTTCATGACTATATGTGGTTCTGAGATGTTACTTGCATTGAAGTTGACCCATGATGAGAGGAAACCATTTAAAAACAAATCCCAAAATGTTCAAATAATGAGGCTTGAGCATTACTTTGTTCTTCTTTTAATGATATGATAGTAATTCGTAATTAGTAATAAGTAACTTGTAATTAAATAATTTTAATTTATTTTCTGTTAATATGTAATCTGACTTCCAAGGAAAAGACAGCTCAGATGTCTTGCTTTCACTATTTGCTTTAAAGTCAATTTATCACAGTTGTGAAACTGGATATAGCAAGAAAAAAAAAAAGCAGAATAATTCAAAATAGACTGATTCTGCAGTTTTTGTTCATAGACAAAATAACAAATTGCATCAAGAGAGGTTTTGTATGTACCAGGATTAAAGATTATATGCTAAGTCTGAGGTGAAATAAAAGTTCATAGAAATGCTTTATCAGTCCTTTTCAGCTAACCTTTAATGTCTATTAGTGTTAGTATTGTAAAATCAAAAGAAAAATGAAAATCTTTTTAAAGAACTTTTTGTTTTCACTCTCATGAAAAAGTGGAAAACAATTGCTCATAGAGCTGTAATGGAATTTGGTTGTTCATGGTAACAGTACCACATACAAAAGATCCATGCAGAATGTAATTTAAACTTGATTTTATGGATGCAGGAAACTGGCCTTTGAAGTGATCTCCATAGAGATTCTATTTGGCAGTCATAATATCTTGCAGAATAGTCGTCTTGATGTCTTGCTTATCTAGTGCCTAAAATTGTGTCTGATTGGGATTTATTTAAATTCTGATGGCATATTACTATCCATAGCATTGTTTGAAATTGTATTTTTTATGGCCACACATAATACTTTATTCAAAAATTTCGATCAGTATGTTATTTTTCTTTAGATTAGCTTTGAATCTTTGAAATAGTTAAGAAAATACAATGTGAAAGAGGATACAGATTTTCATAAATTTTCTATGATACTAATGCTGTCTTCCTTTTAGAGCATGATTTAAAGCTTTACTTCAAACAGCACTCTTTTCAAATGTGTGTTCTCAAGTAATTTAATAACTGTATCCAGTTTTGGACTCCTCATTGGAAAAAGATGAGGTTGGAGGCTTGGGCACAAGGCAGAGGGGCCTGGGTCTATTTGGCATGGAGAAGAGCATGTGAAGGCAGGCCTTATTGCTGTTTGCAACAATGTGATTGCAGGATGAGAAGACAGAGCCATGCTCTTCTCAGAGCTGCACAATAATACAAGAGGCAATAGAGAAGTTGAATATATATAATTCTGATTATATAATAGGGGGTGAAAATTCACCCATGAATGATGGCTGAATGCTGGAGCAGGTGCCCAGACAGATTGTGGAGATCTCTTTTCTTGGAGGTATTCCAGGACCAAACTGGATTTGGTCCGAGCCACCTGATCAGGTTAGACCTGCTTTGAGCAGGGAATTGGACTAGAGACCTCTGAATGTCCCTTTCTGACCAAATTATTCTGTATTTCTATAAGCAGAAATAATAGAAAACAGCATAGAGAATGTGTTAAGTTATCTAACTCATTTCAGAAGTCAGGTGAGGACTTCTCTTTGCTGAAACTAATTTAAACAGTAGAATATATTTATGTTAGGTCAAAATTATATTCTGTGTATGTCTCACAATATACTGTGTACTATATACTATGTACATCTCATTAGTATTTCCAAAACTCCTCTCTTTCTGTAGATGATTGCTAGAAACCCATATGGACACATCCATGCCCGTGCTGTTCCTTTTAAAATGAATATTTTTCAGTATCTTCAGAATGTACAGATTCTGCATTTGTTTTGACTGTGGTTGGTAAATCATCTCCATAATAAAATTGACGAGCTATAGAGTGAAGAAAGCATATCTCTTGTGTTGCTTGCCCATTCTCCCCTATGCTATAAGACCCAAATACTTAAGCATCTTAGTTGTTCAAGGTACAAAGACTGCAGAGGCTGTCAGAGTATTTTCTTATAGAAACAAATTCTGGTTTCAAAGTCTGTGCTTTAACTCTTTGAGAGGATTCTTCAACTCTTCTACTGCAGAAATTGATTTTATAGACAGTTTTCCTTCATTTCTGCTACATTCAATTTGTGGGCAGTTGCAGAGGCTTTACTAGACCCCCTCTGTGCAACTGTTTATAGGTAAGCAGTTTTATGGGTTACATAAATTATTATGTAACACCTGAAGACAAGAAGAAGTTTGAAGAGAATTGGAACAAATGGAGTCATGGCTGAAGACTAACGTAACAAGGACCATAACATATTAATTTAGGTAAATAAGTTTTTAAGTACAATTCTATCTTCACAGATTTGAAATAGAAAGCAAAAGAATAAGAACTGTAAATTTACAAGTGTGTTTTCATAAGATTTTGGAGCAAGATATCTTTAAGCTATTGTAAATGTATCCATTTGCTGTAACATGCTGAATACAAACATGCTGATACATCTTCGTTTATAGTAAAATGTTCTATATGACTAAATGATGTAGTTGGCTATGGTTCTGATTCCATGCTCAACAAGTGCAGCACTTCAGTCTTTATTCTTCCTCATTAACTAAAAAAACCTATGTGCTGCCATGAGTTAAAATGTATGTTAATGGTTCACAGTCTGCAAACTGTTGTTAGTACGGGCTATCATATAGTGCTATCGAACTTTAAAAGTGTGTTTTACAGTGCAGAATCATGATTCTTAAATAATGAGTTTCTGGGTTGTTTTGTTTTGGATTTGGGAGTTTTTTCCCCCTCCAGGTAATTTCCTTGTCTCCAGATACCACTTAGTCACTTTATGACAATACAAGTGTTGCCTGCTCTGAGGTCATAGCAATGCTTTTCCCTACAGTAGCTCACATTAATTACGTATTCAGTGCCTCAGCAAGGACGGATTGAATGATAACTTTGAGAAGTGCAATGCCTCAATTTCTGTCTTAGAAACTGATGGAGTTTATAGAAATAGGAATATAATCTGGTTAAAAATCTGTCAAATTATGTACTACTGGAATTGATAAAGGAAGGCTATAGACTAGGAAATCAGAAAGAAATTTTGAATCCAAAATTGCAGGTCTCTTCCATTCAATGCAGTAATTGATATAGAAGCACAAAGAAATACACAACCTGGGTGTTTTTACCTAATCTTTAATAAAATGTTTATCATATTCCTTACTTCCAGTAAATACTCATGTGCCTAGATCTAAATGACCTAATGAGCACTACTCCACTTAATTCCCATATGTATATAAGCAATATAAGTTTACTGAGCTAGAGAAATAGCTCTGCTCCAGCTTCCAGGGATTGGCAATAAAATGCTTGCTTTGAATACTTGTAATACTATTTCCTGTTCTATGAAAGCATAGCAATACTCAATGCAAACCTATTATAATTCGATGATTCTCAGCATTCTAGTTTTTGGCATCTGGATTCAGGTGGTGAACACTGACTATGGAAGTGAAGGATGAAGGCTTAAGTTACAAAGCTTGACCAGAGCTGCTGCTCGACCAAAGCCTTCCAAGAGCTGCTTGTAATCATTTATGTCCAGTTTCCAAGAAGCACACTGAAAGCCAAATGTAAGATAGCCTCCTAGAGACTAACATGATAAGATAGCTATTTGTCTTCTTTTGCCATGTGCATTGGTAGAGATAAAGACGGGAATGTATTATGCAAAACAACTTCAAATACAAAATTAAATAAAATCACGTGACTTTTTTTCCTGAGGTAGTTGAAGGACTGAGGTCTTTACAGCTACTTGGAAATCTGTTTCCAGAAGTAATTAATGAAATACTTCACTAATATTGTCTTCTGAGGTGAGAATTCCATCTTAACCTGTAGAAAAACATTATAAATAGCATCTTAAAAATGAAATGTTATTTGTTTAGATGTCAAAGCGTGTAAATCACTGATGGGAGAGAGAGCTCTTTTGTGACTTCACCAGTATATGTATCCATAGATAAAATTTCAATCTATGTATCCATAGATAAAATTTCGGTCTAAGAGGAACATGAGTCCTGTCTCAGTCGGTATTTTCACTTCTGAAGGTTCTTTAACATCTTCCAGGTTTTTTTAAGAAATATTGTTTTGTGTTTGTCAAATCCAACTTTTCCAGTGCCTTCTACCTACAAAGATATCCTATGAGGAATGATGTAAATTTTAGATATACTAATAATTTATAGAAAAGCCTTATTTATATGTTGAGAAATCGTTATACCATATTTAAAAGCCTTTTCTAGTCTCTATAAACATCATTAAATAGGCTGTATGTAATTCAACAATTTATATAATTCCAAGGCATGGTTTTTTTCTGTGAAAAAGAGTGGGTTTTATTATCCTGTTAAGGTCCCCTTTGTTAGTCAGCCATTGGGCAAGTTAAGTGGCTTTCACACATAACTGATCCTTGGAAGAGGGGCAGAAGAGAACTTGCCAGTGTCTTAATAGCTTTAATTATAGTTACCACTGCCCTGTGGCTTTACAATCACTTTATGTTTTGTCTTCCTTCTCTTGCCTAGTCTTTTTGCTTTAAATTCAGCTGTAAATTCTCTGAAATAGTGGACTTTTTGCTTTCCTGGTAGATTTGTGCAGTGTGTAACACAGTAAAAGCAGGTCTGTTTAGGGTCATGAAGGGTTAGATAGAAATAGGAATGGTTGGATAATAGCTGGGGCATGGAAGAAATTTCTGGGTGCCTACTCAGTGTGCCATTTCAGTGTTCCAGGATGACTTCTTAATTATTGTGAATTTGCTAATGATGGTTTCTCCATAGTATTGATACACGGTATCCAGAAAGACACAAGTATTGTGTGCCCAGAGAGCTCAGGAAGGGAATAAAATCAACAGGAAAATGCTTCCAACACAGTAGAGCTTCTGTGAGGATAAAGTCATTAATGTTTTAAACACATTTGATGATTTTCAGATAAGGGGCATGATGTTAGTGTGAAGTAATAACATATGTATGTGTATTCATACTGTAAAATACATTAGCACAGTTCTGTTTCCATTAACTGTCTTATGTGTGTTAAATATTTTCCATGGGGAAATTAATCCTCATTTCCATTTTGCACTGGAATGAAATTTTTAAATTTTATTTAAGGTAGGATCTGATGAGTATTCTCTTCCTAAATTAAAAACTTTGATTTTAAATAGTAAAGTAAATCCATGTGGAATATTATTTTTGGAGAATAAAAGTAAAGACTTTTAATAATAGCCAGGAAAGGATGTTAAAAGTCTTACAGTTATTTTTAGGGACGACTCTTTGTAATAAGGAAAATAATACTAAAAATGTTGTGTAATTTAATATGGAAATTTATAGTTTGACTCAGTAGGAATTTGTTAGAGATTTCCGTGCTACCTCCTTTCATTCCCACTTTGATATATGAGGAGGCATTTTAACAGCTTGGAGGGCCATTCTGACATCTACACTTACGTGGTTTCCATGGAAAATTTTGCAAGGGAATGCATGTGCTTTCCCCCATATTCCCTTCCTCTCATTCATCCTTGGGGAAAGGAGAAGGGAAATCTCAGTGGCATGGTGAAATCTAAAATTGTGGCTTATTTTAGGGAACAATGTGAATTTTGCAAGACTTTCTCCACTTACAAGATCTTCAGCCTTTTGAAGACAGTGCTGAGGGCTTCCAAGCATCATCCAAAGATCTGTTACTTCTGAAAGCCTGGTATCCCTGGTCCTGTCGTTTTCCATCTCTTGCCTGAGAAATTCCCTGGGAGCTTAAAAACCACAACCCTGCTCAAAGACTGCTTTTTGTCTGTTTTGTGGTCCACAGCAGCCTCTCAGCAGCTGTTTCAGGATAAGTCTGTGCCTCTCTCCCTTGGACGTGTTTGTTTGTGAATTTGTTTCCCATGCTTCCCTTTTAGATTCCTTTAAACAAATAGAGGAAACTTGAATTTACTTTCAGTCAGGCACTTCCAGGAGATGTAATCTTGGCTTCAAGGAGAAAATTCTGAAATGTGGTATACTTGCCTCTTCCTAGCAAACTTTGGGCTCCTGGAGTAAATGTCAATGGAGCCCTAATGCTCTGTTGAAATGGAGTTTTGATGAATGACATTGATTACATCCTCATAAAAATACTGGAGTTGGATTGTTTCCCAAAAGTTTACTGTGACAGTGGCAGGCATCTGATGTCTTAATGCTTTGAATAACTCCCACAGTTTACTCTGAATAAATCAGCATCTAATAAGAGCTATGGTTTGGACAGGTCTCTGTTTTATAGTTGATGCAAATAATATGTGCAAGGTCCCTGCTGATTACACGTGTAGGCAATTTAACTATGGTCACTGTTGACGCGTAATCATACTTTGTTCAGTGTTTTTCTCAGGTGTTTTGAGCTGGTCAATATTTGTCTAATCTCTGCCATTTTGGGGGCCAGATTCAAGCACAGCTTGGTTTTAGTTCAACACTAAGAGCTCATATGATTCTGATTTAGATACTCAGCACTTTCAAGAGTTGTGTGGTGGGTGGTGGTTCAGATGTTTTCCGTTCAAGATCATTTTCCAGGTAGAAGAGACTTTAACCACTAGGGCTAGTAAATTCAAATGTTGGGGCACAGATCTGTTTTTAAATTTGGCATTGTAGATGCAGGCTTTCATTAACTATACCAGGAAGGTAGTTCTATATCTTCTGATTTTCTTTTCAGCCCTTCTACTCAGCCCTTTTTATAGCCTGTTGGAGGCAGGGGATCTCTCATATTTGAGTCCTTTTACAAGTTATTAAAAAATTAAAAACTTCTAAAAATACTATTCAGTTCTGGTTTGTGCTGCAACATCTTAACTGTTAGAGCTGGTGGACTGTCCTGTATTGATTTGAAACATGTATTTTTCAGTCTAACTTTTAATTTCTGTTTCTGAGCCAATTTTTATGAAACTGTTCAGTCAATATTGAGTAAATCTATTTACTGGCATAAGATATGATTCTAATTTAACTAAATAAAATCTTATATAAGTAACTAGGCTAATTATCAATGGCTTTAGAGGTTTGAGTTGGTTTTTGTAGGGGTTTTTTTTCAGAGTTGTTCAGTAAAATGGTACCTCATGTCTAAGAGTCAAGCACAAAATTGTATGATGAAAAAATCTCCTGTGACTCAAACTCTTTACCATGTTACACTTCACAGAGTCATTAATTAATTAATTAAATAAATTCTTGAGTGGAAATTCCTTTTTCAGAGCAGCAGATTCATACTGTTCCCTCTTCTTCACCCTCAACTGCATCTTCAAAAACTCTGTTTCTTGGTGTTATAGAACTCTTTAAAATAGATTGGAGTTAGAGTGAATTTTTTTTAATATTTCCTGAATTTTTGAAATAGAAAACCATATCAAAATCATGTAGAAAATATTTACATGGAATTTTTGAATAATATGTCATCTCCTATAAATTAAGTTTAAATAAAAATAAAGCTGAAAGATAATTTACTGAAGCCTTCTGTAGTTTGCTAGATTGCAAATGTTTAAAGAATTTGATATTAATGTTTGGAAACTACTTTTATTTAGTATTTCAAAATTTTTTCCTCTTTACATGTGTGTACATGCTGTCCTTGAAATCACTATCAAACCTCAAACCTAACTTAATTTTTAGGGTATTTTTCCTAATTTCTAGCAGTTCAAACTTAATTAACTGTATTTACTTAATTAAACTCTGTTTAACTTATAGAAATTGAATCCTCTAGGTCAGCACATGCTAGGCTGGCTGCTGCTGCTTGATGCTGGAGTAAATTTGCAGTTCAAAATGTTTTAGCAGAAATACACTTGGATTGAATTATGTGGGAAACAGGGATGTGACTGAGCAGATAGAAAGGTGAGGTCAGAAAACTTTGTACAGATTGCAAGTCCCTGCATGTAAAGAGGTTATGATTAAATTAATCTAAAGGAATATTTGTGACTTTTTATTCTCTTTGTTGGAGAGATGCTAAGTACAGAAACCAAAAGTATTGGTTGCCAGTCTTTCCATTTGTTTCAAGTTGTGTATTTTCTCTAAAGATTTCAAAAATAAAAATGATAAATAGATGAGTTTTTTTCTACTGTAGACAGGAAAGAGAAGGTCTGATAAGTATCTTGTGATTCAGTAATGCAGTAGATCAAATCTGCCACAGGCAAAAATTGATGTGAAGGGATCTGAAATTCCTCTTGGTGTAGTTTCATATTTCTTTTCCTGTTTTTAGTAGAACTTGCAAATGGCCTCATGGCACATATGACACATCTTTGCTCTCATTTCAAAACTCTTCATTGCTTTGCTTTTCAGATGCTGGACAGATCACTCTTACCAGAATCCGGAAGAAATTTTTTTTAGTGTTTTGCTATTGGTATCCCATCAAAGCTTATGACAAAGTCGTAAAGTTAGAATTTGGAGTTCCATTATTGCCTTTTGTGCGTATTTGTAATTTGTATTTCTCTGACAACTTCAGAAAGATGACTTTAAAAATTCTGTTGTTTTTCTTTAGAAATATCTCTGTGGACATACGTGTTGAAATTAGACTTACTTTATTATGAAGTAGAATATCCTTGACAGTTGTTGAATGTGTTAACATGACTGGTTATTGCTTTCGTTTTCCTTCCCTCTTATAAATAATCAGTGTGCTTCAGGATGGAACTAGTTGCAAGGAATAAGATGTATGCCCACTATTGCCAGCCTCATGGGATAGAGATCTGGTCACAAGGCAGAGCTCAGTTTAAACTGTCACGTGGCTTCTGATGTTGCATTTGAAATGTGAGGGCAATTAGTTTAACATTGTGCAGATACAAGGGATAATTACGCCTTGCAGTACTGCTGAAATCTCCAATGAGTTTTCATACCAGGATCCTGAAAAGTTGATTGCTAACATGTAATAAGTAACAAAAGAATTATACATAGGAAAACAATAATTATTGAAAAAACCCCTCATAAATTTTCTTTATGATATTTACTCATCACCTCTCTGTGAAATAACTTCCTATTGCTTGTTGGAACAGGAAATTGGGCTGCATTTGCTCTAAAAAGCTACTGGTTACCCATAAAGTATACTCACACAATTGTTATAATATCTGCAGCATGAAACATAATACTTGTGCAAGTGACCATGAAGACATGGTTGTTGAATAGCGGATTTTCAATTTTATTTATTTGGTTGTGTGACACTGTACAATGCTATTGACATTCGGATAAATAGGCTAAGCCTACCTGGTGGTTAGCTGCGTGAGATGGATTTAACATCCCCCAGTAATGGAGGTGCCTGCTGTAATAGTTGCCCTGATTTAAATCTAAACCCAGTAAGCAACACAGAGAAATAATCCATTAAATAATGCCTTTTCTTTTAGAACTTTATTTATTCTCCTCTCATTCAAGAATTGGTCTTATTGGCAAATTGATCCTGATGTTAAATCATGCGTGAATTAAAACATTTTTCATGTGTTCATTAGAAATGGTACTAGCACTTCAAAATCTAAATGAAAAGGTAGAAGTTTGCACAAATTGCCCTATGCTGACAGTCCTATTGGTCTGAGGACATTTTGTTCATTGTCCTTCAAATCATGCTAATCAGGACTGATTCTGTCCAGGAGCTGGTGAATTGTGCTACTCAACCAGATTATGTAAGTTTCTAGATATGGCCAAAATAACTTCATAAAATATAAGATGTTTCTTTAAAGAATACCGTATGCTATGGTAATGGAATGGGTTTATTAAATTCATTAAATTTGCAGTAACTGAACTTCAACTTCTTGTGGCTTTCAGTAATTAAAACGTCTGTATCTAGGCCATGATATCTATTAAATTCAGATAAAACAAATATTCCTCCTAAATCACAAATTTCTCCTTTATTTATCTCTTCTACTTTTACCGTAATATATGGGAAATAAGTAATATTTCACATTACAATAAAAAAGGTTTGTTCTTTAAAAAAACCATTTATTTGCTTATTACATCTTGAATTTGATGTTTCAGGTAATTGTCAGACTCTTAGTTCCATGCCAGTAAGAAGGTTTAAGACCTAGAATACTTTTATCATTGGAACTTCCATTATAAACTTAAAACCTGCTTTTAGTTAAAATATAAAAATATTATGAATCTAGTCACAATGTTGTTTCATTCTTCTGTGACAGTCTCACTCTTATTACTCTATCATAATAGTGGCAAAATTAATGAAGAGTTGTGGCCTACTTTTAGGAAGCTTAATTAAAATCCTTGAGTTACTTATATTGGAGAAGTTGTAAAGAATTTGCTGTAAATACTGACAGCTTTTTTGACTAAAAATAATTCAATAATCTCACTTAGAGAAGCATAGAAAAACAGTACTCTAGAAAGGAATTTTTATTTTCTTTTTCTTTTGTTAAAACAAAGGTCCCCATTCCAAAAACAGTAAATTTCCAATACTAAGTAAAAGGAGATAGGTTGCGCCATGTACTACTGGATAATCCTCATAGTATATGGGGAGGAATGCCAATCAAAAAAGCCATTCTACTTTTACTGCCTACATCAGTATGGGAGGGTAGATACATTTTAATTGGTTACCTTAGTTGTGTGATAATGCTGTTGAAACTTACATGAGATTTATTGAAAGTTTTGAAAAGTATCTGGTTTTTTTCTGGTAGTCGCCTATACATGTGGATATGTTTTTGAAAATGTATCATTTTCTTTCTTGATTATGTGGGTTTTAGTTTTGAATGATCAGATGATACATAGAACCAAACCAAGGGTGAAAGTGTGTTAGAAATAGAGAATTATCCCGTAAGTGGACTTTTACACTAAGGAATCTCATATTTTAAAAGATTTTTTTTTCTCAGTGAGAAAACGTAGGGTAGAGATTTTTAAATTACTCCCAACTCCAACTGAAAAAATTCAAACTTTTGTGTTTACTTTTTTGTAGGAGAATGGAGGCTCCCATGGCTGCCCCGCTCCCAGCAGGTTTCTTGGGCTATGCTGGCATGGCTGGGGTAGCTGGAGGCAGGGAAGGCTCCAGGCAGCATCCCCAGAGCTGCCTTAGCCTGAGGCTGTCAGGCTCCTGGCTGTGTGCCAGGGAATGTTTGCAGAGATGGAGCACTTCCATGAACCTCCTATACTTGTCTTTGTGCAGTTAGGGGAGAATGGGGAATCCCTCTTCAGGGGTGCCTGTGTGATAAAGCTGTGTAATCCTGGAAGACATGATCTAAGAGTTTGTCCAAAAGCCAGATTAAAAAAATTTCCACAACTAAACAAGCACACAAAACCAACCAAATGTACCCCCCCTTAATATTTTAGTGCAGTTTCATCAGAAGGCAATGTGTCCATAAGTTGACAAATGCTGCAATATAAATTATCCATAGCAGGTTCTCTTTATTAAGAAATCCTGTTGACTAGCTTATTGACATTATTATATGGGTAGAATTGAACTAAGGCTTTTGGGCCTGAAGTGGTAAGCAGATTTGAATGTTTAAGTGATAACAGTTGACACAGCTAATAATTTAAATGAAAAAAAAATGACTGTGGGTGACTGAAGAGGAGGTCTGAGTAGTAAATGGTATCAAATTCTCCAGGATGCTAATTCCAGCCACCTTTTGGGAACAGGCAGGTCGTGTTGCTTGTAATTAACATAAAGATATATAAAGCTGGTTGATGCTTAGAAGTTGTCGAATCTCTCAGAGAAAGGAGGAGTAAGATTTTGGGATAGTTGACAAGGCCTTTAGCTTTGAACAGCTGTGAGTTTTCTAATACAGGCTGCCCTTCTGTCATACTTCAGAGCAGTCTGCAGAGCTCAGGAGGTGCCTGGAGTTCCACTAGAGAAGGACATAGTAGATTGTTTCCACTACTCAGAAAAATCCTCGATAAACCAGCATTATTAGAGAATCCCATATCCTAAGGTACAAATATTTCGGGAACCATGCTGGTGTTTGGGAGACATCGGTTCAGTACATGACTAACAAGGGCTGCTCTCTGACCCTGACTAGGCAGCGTGCTAGTCTGTGTGGATTTCTGGTTTGACCTTCCTGAAATAGAGGTGCTGAGTCCAAGCTGCCTTTCAAAACTTTTGTATTCTCAAATGTGGAGACAGAGATAAAGCTACTCTTCTTCTAAAGATGTCGTCTTCTTTCTGTAGACAACTAAGACTAGTTATCTGTTTCTCACGTGGCTAAAGATGTGTAAGATGACTCCCACTGTTAGTCCCTTGGTACTGGTCCCTTTTTTCCCCATTTTAAAATGAAATTATTATGCCGTACTTATGTACTTTGCAGGAAAAATGTGTATTTTACTGTAAAAGTATTAAACATACATAGTATTTAGGCAACTTGGTAATGAAATTCTTCAAGTACACAGGAGAGACAGCAAATTATGCTTTAGTGACTGCATTTCTTCTATATTTACAATTTTCTACCCATTTATCTAAATATAATTCTTGGTAATTCTGATATTGTGTAGATTCTGTTACCTGACTAAAAACATATCTACCATGTGGAATATTCCTGAATTCTGGGAAAATTGTATTTAAATACATGAAGTTTTATTCTTATGTTAGAAGAGAAAGTAAGTCTCCTTGGCTTTTCTTGTCATCTGCTAGAGCAGTAGCTTGGATTTGTAAACATACTTACGGTTTATTGTTGATTACTGCCTGGGGTATGGCTACACTGTGAATGTGGCAAAACTGTCTTGTAGAAGGTGACTGATTTCATCGTAGTATTTTTTTTCATCTTCCAGTCTGAATGGACATTTTAACCCACTGATAAACTAAAATTAAAAGATAAAGTTCTGTTCTAATAATCAGTGGTGTTCCTCCAGTAACTAAGGAAATCTGTACGGTACCTGTAGATCTGAAATCCATGAACTTGGCTCAGATGTATGCTGAAGTGAGGCTCACTGAACTCTTTACTAAACACTGTTAAGGTGTTTTTAGGGAATGAAATGGGAATCTATAGAACAGAGACATAAAAGAGGTCAGCAATTAACTAGTTTGGTGGGTTTTTTTATTTCAGCTGGGTTAAAAATATTGAATATCCATTTTGTACTGTGAACATCCATTTGAACATCCATACTTGTACTATGTATGCTACAAGTACCGGTACTTTTCTTACTTTGGTGAGTAAGAAGAGTTCTCTGGTCTCATGATGATCTCATGTTGAGATTGTGCTTGGTTTATCTTTCAGTAAACTGGTGCATCTGTCTGGAGAAAAGGAACAAACAGTTGGCTGTACAGATCGTCCTTCAGATCTGAACTAGGTCACATAAATGAAAACTAATGTAAGGTATACGCACATGAAGCTAAGGTTAAGGTATAATAAGCAGTGCTAGCTTACCTTTCATTAAGGAGAGAATGCTTTTGTGTGCATAACACAGATTTTTATTGTTATTTAATGCTGGTTTTAAGAGTGTGGTGGTTTTTAATTTGTGTCCAGTAATAAAGCCTGTTGAGATCTTTGTACCTGTAACCAATTGTTCCTTTCCTTGAAATCAGCTCTTGTCTTTTAGAACTGCAGTACCCTTGTAAAAATGAAATATATATTTCATAACTATAAGGCAGTATAAGATAGAAATGAGTGTTGGTTTATGTGTGAATCGATTTGTATTTTTAAAGTACTAAAAGGAGGGGTTTCTTTTTTTTTTTTGAGGCTTTACGTTGTAAGGTTGAAAAAGCTGAAAGCATATGGTAGCAATTTTTTAACCTCTATACATGAGGTGCTTGTCAACGGAGGTCCATACGTCCAAAGCTAGTTAATAACAGCTGCAGGCCAAAGTTCCTTTAAGAGCTATTGCCGTGTTCCAAGATTCTCAAAGACTTTGAACAAGTGAAGTTGGCCACAAGGGAAAGCAGCAGGTCTGCATTCTGCTTGTTAAGTGAACCCTGTTTGAACGGAAAAAAATGTGGCAGAAAGTCAGAATTTTCATGCTATAAAACTTGACCATAAAATATCAGATAGGATTGACTAGTAGGCTCTTGTAGTTTAGCCTAAATGAATCTTTTGCTTCAATCTAAAATTTTATTTTGCTGATTGCTTCAATGACCATATTTAAGGGCGGTTTTTTGAGGAAAATTGGAAGACTAATTGTACCAAATACTCGTTTTTCTTTTTTTTTAAAGAATTCAGAGAATCCCAAGATATAGGAATACAATCTTGTTTGCATTTACATTTTGTATATAAAAAATGTGCTGTAGAAAGGAAGAATGTATATGAAGAAGAAAAAATTACAATTCTCTTGACCTTGTGGTGCTTTCTCAGTTTTATATTCCTGTCCATTTTCGCCATGGCCTTTTCAAAGCTGTAGTGAATTGTAATTAAGAGAACTCCCTCTAGACAGCTTTCCATGCAGCTTGTAGTTGCTTGGCAGTTTGGAAGAAGTCCAGACTTAAATCTGAAATCACTTTCTCAAAAGATATGGTCTGTATATTTTTGCCTATTGGTTGAAAATCTTCACGGTATATTAAAACCTTTATCAAAAAATGCCCTTTAGAAGCATTTAGAGGGAACAAGGCTGTCTGGCTGGTTATCTGCCAGTAATAAAGTATCAATAAACAATACTCATCATTGTTATTCAAGTAGAATATAAAGCAGGATGCTTGACAGGAATATGTTTTGTGCTCTATACCAGAACGGGGCTGGATCAAAAGCTGAGATTTGCGATGGATTTGTAGGACGCTGAGTGCCCCTAGGTGGTCGCTGCTAAAAGTACAGCAGGAACAGTCTTCCCTGCACGTCTAGCTCCTGCTGAGGGCCTTTACTGGGCACTGGGTGTGCATCCCACCCGCGGTGGCACATTTTTGGGATGTGTTACAGTTAAAGAAGCACTTCTCTCCCTTTGATAGGTCTCCACTTTACAGGAGAACGTTTGTGTGGTATTAATTTTAATCTGGCAATTGATGACATACTGAAGTGGCAGTCTATCATTACTCCTACTTATGGCTCCAATTTAGCCCTTGTCATTGCAGTTGTCAGTATCAATTGGGGATTAGAGGGGGTTATGGCATGCAGAGCGGATGGTCAGTGGATCAGTACCACTTTTCATTCCTCATTAACACAGTCTTTTTGTTATCAAGCTCATTGATGCAATTTTGTTGCTGCTTTTCAGGTTTTTTATATACATGAAATGTTTTGGGGATAAATTGCTTCTGGAGTTGTTTTTGGATTCTTTACATTCCGTTTTTGTACTGGATTTGAAATATTTAAGTAATTAAATGACACAAAAGTTTTACCACTTCTGAAATACACATTTCTAAAGTTGTGCACTCAGTTGTTTTGAAAATGCTCATTTATATTGCAGTGATCCTTAGAGAAGATGTGCACTGTGAGACGTATACAAATGTGTCATTGATTTGCCATTGTGAGGGAAGCAAGCATTTATAATGGAAATACATTTTCCCAAAATTTTAGAGCCAATTCCAAATGGCAAGGGTTTAAAAGCAAATAATGGAATACTATGTAATAACAAAATTTATTACAATTTTCATCAGATAATGGTGTCTCAAGTCTCCAAGTATGGTATGTGAGAAAAGAAACTCTGTATTTTATCCTAAGAATTAGGTTTTCGCTGACATAGACATTTCTGCAGGGACGGAGGGGCAAAAAAAAAAGGTGAATCGTTCTCTTACTCTGAGAATTTTGATGAATTTGCTTCTATGGTAACCAATTAACCAGAGCTTATTACTCACGTAAAATAGGAACTGTTTGCATTTTTAAAACCTTCATTTGCAAAACAGCATGTCTAAATGATAAAGTTAAATTTCTTTCCCAAGACCACAAGTCTTCTTTGTAGGTGGAAACAACTAAGCATACAGTTTAAAAAGCAAGGGGAAAGGCACTCCTAGGCAGCAGCATCCATCCACACTAAAAGCAAATATTTGGTTTTGGAGGAGAGAATGGCTGTCCCCGGAGCAGCCAGATTAGCAAAAGCAGGAATGGAAGGGCAGAGCTCATCTTTTATGGAAGTCAGATAAATTTCATGCTCTTTAACATCGACTGTGACTGCAGGCTTTTCACTGAAGTCTGGCTCCTTCCCCAGTGTGAACAAAATAGGAAAAGTGATTAAAGTTCACTCAGTACTGGACAGCAGGAGGCAACTGCTCCGGTATCTTCAGCTGAGGGAGAGGGCGAGAGGGCTCTTTAATAAGACTTGTGAGGTTTCTTTGAAGAAAAGAGGTAGGACTCATAGGGCCTATAGATGCCTACACTAACATCATTCATTTCCGGTACTTCATATGGCTTCTTTGACACATTGTAATATTGTCATCCCCTTCACTAAAATGTTCATTATGAAAGGGGAGAGAGAGAAAATGTAACTGTTAACTGGAGTCAAGGGTCAGCAAGTTCTGCTGTGAGCAAAGGGCTCCGGGCTGCTTCGGATAATAGGGGCAGCTCTGGGGCAGACACGACAGACAGACAGAAAATGAAAATATGGACCTTACAAATTGTCCCATCTTGTGATGGGTGGGAATCTTGAGTACCCTGACAAGTCTTGAAAGGCTGAAGTGGCTAGCAGATCTTCCCAGATCCTGCCTTTTGGCTTTTTCTCTCTGCCTCCGTCTCTTTTTCTGTTTCTCCCTGTTTTAAGTTGTGCAATCACTATTCACACATTCTTATAACTAATAGGATTAGAGGCGTTGCAAAGGGATTTGAACAAGATAATTAGTTTACTGCTTAGCCCACACTATAACAGGCAAAATCCCTCTGAGAGAGACAGACAAAATGGGTCAGAAAATGTGTGGGAAACGAGGTAAGGCCTCTCAAACAGGGCCTCAATCAGCTACACCGTTATGAAAGGATCCTGGAGTATTCATTCATTGCTGCAGACTGTTGACTTTTTTGGCTTGACCACCAGAGGTGTCAAGGAAAGAGACCAAGCTGAGCAGAGAGAAATGTTGCTGGCTACCACCGAGCCCGTTTCAAGTGCTTAAATGCAGTTTAGCGTTCTTTGCCACCATGCCACACAGGGCTGGAAAACCAAAGCACATAGCCTTGAGCACTTTACAAAGCTGAGGCTATAAAAACAAAGCTTCTTGTAAACCTTGGGCTGGATCACATTCTCAGAAACAGGCAGTTTCAAATCAAGGAGTATCAAATCAAGAAACTTACCTTAGATTTATTATTATGTTTGGACCTCTATCTAGTAGTTATTTAAAACAAAACTTTTCTAGCATTCCATTTAAATATATCTTTTCTAATTTTAAGATGTGCCACATAGAAAAAGCCCCCAAATCAAATTCCCCACTACCCCCACTCAATGATACGAGTATGGCATGTGAATTACTAAGTGATGGTATTTGGTTTCCCAAGGAGTAGCAGGAAATGCCTTGAAGTTTCGTCCCCCTTTTTATTTTGGCTGTGAAACTTGTATGAACCACCAGCTTGATCAAAGCTGCCAGAAATTGTTAGAAGACATGTTGACTTGGGCCTGCCTGTGTCTGATAACTTAGAGGTGCCTCCTCTCCAGTGGAAAAAACAGCAGGAGATTCTCTAATGAACTGTCCAGCAGCTCCATCTTGCAGTGTATATACAGCCAGAGGTGAGAAGAGGTTAATCCATAGGGGAACTAGTTAGAAAAGCAAAGTGAAAAATACCAAGGAGCTGTAGGACCAAAATTCAACTTGAAGATGGTTGCTGACACATTCTGTTTCTTATAATGAAACTCTCCATTCAGTCTGTTGCTTTTTGTGTGAGCTTGTAAAATACTTCAGATGTGGTGCAGGAGTACGCATTATGTACTGTACAGAATGTCATGTTGCCTGTAGCAAGTTAACCTCCTATTCATTTTAAATACCTATATCTTATTTCTGGTGGAGATTAGATTCCTAATCTTGAGATTAGGCTCAGTTTTATTTCAACATGGGGATTTATTACTATTATCTTTATCTGTTCATAAGTATAAGAAAGACAAAGACATTCACTATTAGACATGTACATACCTGGTTGTAATATAAAATCCCTATGCTGTAATCCTGGCTGTTGTGATTTTCATTGTTAAGAGCATTTATCCAAGAGGTTGATCCTGATTTTATTTTTTTTTAAATCTGTCAGTTTCTCTATTTTTTTTAAAAGCTTTTTCTGTGTTTCCCTTTTCAACTGCAGGCTAAGATGTCATCTCTGCCTCAGCTGGGAATCTCTGTTTTGTGTTGCTTATTATTATGAAAAGAGAATCATGAATATTAAAAATACTATGGAAAACAGACAATATGAGATATTTACTGTTTGTTCAGGGCAGGCATTGTACCATACATAACATTTGTTTACGTATGTGGAGGGTAATCAACCACTAGAAGTGGTGTGTCCCTAATTAAAAAACTAGAATCAAAACAAGAAAACCCCACAAGCAGAAATGGGTATAGATATACAGAAGTCTATATAAGACTGTTCTTCCTGTTCTATATAAAAAGATGCGTTAATCAGTGTAATAAATAGCAAGTATCTATAATGAAATTTCAGCCAGGTTAAAGGATAAGATGAAACAGAAATTCAGGAAAATAAAATACGTATCTTTAAATTCATCAGAGCATTTATTTTTAAACTTAGACTTAACACCTGAATAAAGTCAATATGACCAACGCATAGACTCTAGTTTATTTTGTATGGCCAGGCTGTTTTGAATGCTGGCTTTGAATCTGGTTACTCCCTTTCCTTAGGGTACCAGTATTTTAAGTTCTATTTAGAATAGGGTTATCTAATATCTCTTTTCAAGACTATATTTCTATATAGGGTTTTTATGTTTGTTTAAACAGTTCAATTAATACAGCTCATCAAAACATTTCTCGACATATTTTCCATTCAGATATTTGTGTAATACATGGTATCAGTGCAGAAAATTTGGCTTCATTTCATTGTTTATAGACATGGATGAGGAGATGGTTAACAGAGGGCAAAAGAGATATGGAAGAAGAAACTGAAAAAAAATATACTGCAGATACAGGGCTTAATTAGATATTAGTTATCCCTACTGAATTCTGAATTTGATCTGTTTTCACAGATTGCAGACCTTTCATTCTCATCCACACTAGTTAAAATTGCTACTAAGGGAAAATATTTGAATATTTTTATCCCTATTTGGAGCAAATGTTTGTAGACATATTTTCATGACAACTTGGTTCTTTTAGTAGTTTTAGTGTATTTTTAATTTGCATATGTGAAGCACTCAGTACCACTGCAATTCAGCTCTTTGACTCACTCAGTTGCATCAGGGATGAATAAATCCTTGTCTGTGTTTAATCTTCCAGTAATATATATATATATATATGTATAGTCTTCCAGTGTGTGTTTACTATTTTTGATTCTTCCCAGAATGCTGTTCTTGCTAGCCAAAATTCCTCTGTTATTCTTCAGGTATGCAGACCTGACACAAAATTTTGAACTATGGTATTATCTTGAACGGTCATTCCTCCTGAAATACCAACCTTCCACCACAAAACTTTCATCTACCTGGCTACTGGAAGAGATTTCTGTCTCTGAGAAAAATCCCTGTAACATTATCATAAGGAGTGCTAGGGAGAAGCATGTGAGGTCTTTGCCGTTTCAATTTTCTTTTTTTTATGAGGGTAACTGAGAACTTGGCAAGATTCGCCCTATTCTTCAAAGAAAACCCAAAAAGCAGTACCAAAACCTTGAGTTTATAAACATAGAAGATGATTTTGTTAAAGACTTTTACCTGGACCAGTTGCCTGAGATATTATTTTTGGTGTCATGATAATTCGTCATGGGGCAAGATGAAAATTTATAGATTGATTATGGAAAATTATTTTCATGTTTTTCTTGTTCTATCTCTCCATTTGAGGGGAATTTTGTCTTTGTTCATGCATACTTAAATTAGGGAAGCCTATAGTGTTCACTGCTGGTTTTTGGTAAGTAGTTTGCGATTCAAAGATATATTTGATCACGTTTTAACGCTAAACTTGTGAGTAGTTACAATGAATTCAATGGTATTTAAGAACATATTTTAAATTGTACATGCTTCAGTACTTTCTTGAATTGGGATGAGATTATTTGTATGTTTGGTTAATAAGAGCTATGTTTAACTGAGTTAGTACAATTTTCCATCATATATCTTTGAAGGTGGTGTACCTGTACAATTCATATTGTCACAGTCCATCTTACAATGTGTAACAGATTTTCATTTAGTTCATAATTAAAAGCTTTGAAGAGTAATACTTTTGTTTGTTTTCAGATTGGTGGGGATGAGAAGCATTCCCTTAAATATACTTCATTCCTAACCTATCAAAATTAGGGTTATTGATTAGTTTAAAAAAAACCCAGCAAACAAAACAAAATTATTATCAGAGGTTTTGGGGGAGGGGAGTGTTTGAGTTTTGGGTTTAAGTACACCCTGATTTTGACAGAGAGGAATGAGAGGTAAAGGATTGGCTCAGGCATGGCTGGGAGGCAGGGAGAAGATGTGTAAAAAGTGGATTTGCTCCCACTATTGGAACACATGTTCATTGAAAATGTTTCACTCTGTAAGAAGCACAGCAGAAGCTGACCTCAAACTTTTCTGCCTGTTTTCAAAGAAGACACTTTCTGTCTTGAAAGTTTCTTCGAAGAAGGTATAAATACTGGTAACTGTTTCTCTTCCAAATCAGCTTAAACACTTAGAGTAGATTATTCAAACAAGACCGTCACTGAATTTACTATAAACTTGGTTTTAAATTGGGGAAATCAAATTGTGTATTTCTTGTGCACTGGTTAAGAATGGAAGCAGGAAATTGTGCTGACAAATGGAATGAATGGGAACAGGAGACAGAGTTACTCTGTGTAAGAATTGATATGCTCACAGGTAAACCCAGATGACCAAACCATGGCTAGGGTATTAAGAAAAGGTTTATTCCGAAGTCAGAAACCCTGGATATACTAATGATGTACACTAAGTACAAGCATAGCAGGGGCAAAAAGCAGCCTAGGGTGTCCCATTCTGGTGCCTTTATAACACCACCTTTCGCACGCACAGAACTTCAAAGCAATAATCTCCTCTGTACTTTATGGTTTCCTTGTCTCCCCAAGAGACCTCCAACAAATGTGAGAACTTTTATCTCTTCTCACAACAGAGGAGTTAATTTCTCAAAACAGTCAGGCAAAAATAGGTACTTCTGTTCATGGGAAAGAATTTTCTCCCACACTAGGTTTTTTCTAGGCCTAGTTTTCCCAGCAGCAAAAACCTCCTTGAGTGAAACTCTTTTTCCTCCTTGAATACATCTTCCATGTTTAACTTGCTTTCCCTGCGTTCTGTGCTTTAATACATTGTCCTAAATATGTTAGATATATAACTCTATAGAAATTTTAGCTCTTTACTGCCATAAAGCTGTGACTTAAGTGATATATCTTCAATAATTCTACAGTATTTTGGTTCATAAAAGTTGAGTAGATTGGAAGGGGCTTAAAAAATGCATTTTAGTAGGCTTTTTGACAGATGTGATTTAAAAGCTTAGAGAAAGCAATGCACCTGTCACTTTTAATTGCAGAAAGCTTTCCATCTATTAACTTTATTTTGCCAGAGCCTTCTAGTGAAAAAGTTCCAGTATCTAATTTAATTTAATTTTCATTGCGTTTGCCAGAAGAGCAATTAATTTTTAAATCTTCCAACTATTAAGTTGTGCTTCAGAAAGCAGTCTGTCTATCTTACATACCATTAAGTTTTATCATATGCTTGTCATACCTTAGGAACATCTTGATATCCTTGAAGTGTGGCAGTGAAATGTAGACATATTGTCTGTAGCACTAGGTAGGGTTTACAAATACAAATGTTCATATGATTGGGTTATTCCTATCCATCATTAGATTGCATCTCTCTGGAGCTATAAGTACATCTGTGCCTGGCAGGCTTGTGTTATCACTGGTGCATATGGGGACCATGTGTCAGTCTTCCAACAAAGATATATTGCCCTGTGTAGGAGCAGGGTTGGATATACTTGTATTTCAGCCTCTAAATCAATTTCTGGGACCTTTGCTACAGATGTTGGAAGCTGCAGGTCTGTAAAAGAGTATACTGTAACATGAACTGAAACAGGAGAATAAGCATGAGAGGGAATTAACCATATGGCAACAGATAGCAAGTGCAGTGGAGCCTGTGAAGAAGCAAATCTTCACACCTTCTCAGCTATCTGTGTAAATATCGTTTAAATTCAATCACCTCAGAGCTCGGAGCTGATCTCATTCTCAGAGGAGATCTGTTCTTAGTTAAAAGAGTGAGTACAGATGCACTTGCTGTTGTAAGATGCACGTCCTAGTACTATTAACCTGGCAAAACTCTTCCTGAATTCCCTAGAAGTACGAATGGATTTGCACAGAGTGCTTTAGCAGAAAAACTGGCTGTGTAGTGCTGAGATGTTGTTTTCTTTAATGGCTATTATCCATACAAGCTCAATGCCATGTGTATATTTAGGTTTATTTCTTAAATCCCTTCTTAAAATTTATACTTTAAACAAAATTCAGTCAATCTAAGTGTTTAAACATTTCATGGTGTATTTCTGAATTATTCTTCAAGCAATAAGGCAGCTCATGTATTGTTTGTCGGGGTCTTTTTAAGTACATTTAATAGATCTTTCCATTAGCATAACTGTCCTCGGTTTCTGTGTGGTCACCTAGACCTCTCTTTTCTGAAATTGTCTGTTTACTTGCCACAAGAGTGTGTAATATCTTGTGAATGGAGACATCAGTGTCACCCTTATTCATCCTAGGTATGCTACACTCTCATTTGATAGCAGTTGCTCAGCTGATATCCATCCCATCCAACGGCCTTTGTGTGCCCTCAAATAGCAAAACAAAACACTCACCTTCCTAAATAAAAAAAACCTCAAACAACAAAATACCCCCACCATACCATATAATCATACCCACACATAATCATACCCACACATAATCACTTTTTATCGTAATGATTAGGGCTTCTCAGTAGGATTTTCTGTATAGTTACTTGAGTGAAACCTCTTTCAGCTACTTAGAAGAGTCTGAAAATTGGTTGAAGGGAAAGAATTTTACATGGAAGTAATTTGGAAAAAAAAGAGTTGAAAACATGCAGATAGAGGAAAAAAGTTTAAAAGGAGAGAAGATGGGTTTTTAAAGTGCAATTAAGAGCAGCTATTCTTAATGGTGTCAGTGGAAAAGTGCAGTCCTGGAACAGAAAATCAGCTTTGTGGACTTCAAGCTTAAAAAAATATCTGAATAAAAATTACTCTTAGTGCAAGCAGCTGAAGCTTTTTGCAAGCTTGAAGGGGAAAAGAGGAAATAAATATGGCAGAAGTAACAGTATAATTTAAGCTTTTATTCAAAAATATTAAATTCAGTTTTGTGGATTGTTTTTCCCTAGAACATTTAAATGTAATTTACATACTAGTATTGTGGCAACAGCATATAGCCACGGCTGTAATATGCAATGGGATTTTTCACAGTCTTACACTTGGGACCACTCTGATCCAGGTTTTTACCCATGGTTGTTGTTTTTAGTTTGCTGTTGATTAAGAAGTTTGTTGTGATCAGTTCATTCTGAAATGACCAGTTTTCTTTTCATTGCTTATGTACACTTTAACCATTTTTACAAGGGTTTTCAATTCTAAATGGCCCCTGAGCCCAGGAGGGGATGAACTGTTCTTTTTTTACAGACCAATTGTACTACCTCTGCTGTATTCTCAGCTCCTTTTACACCAAGAATCTACCTCTTGAAATTCTGATTTCTTGCATGGCAATGAGAAGGAAGAGATTGTGGTGACAGCAGTTTGGGGGAAGAGGCTGGAACAGCCACAAGAAGAGAAGGCAGGCTCAAAGAGAAAGAGAAGACTTGAACAGAATCTTGAGGCTTGACACTTTTGGGATACTCAGCTAGAATATTAAAGCAATTTAATCCTGGTCAGTGGGAAGTTTTAGTTCCAGAGTACTTGAATATATGTGTCAGTAATTGCCATGAAGTTTTTCAACAATTTCATTTCCTTTTTCTCCTAGGAACTTTTAATTGACTTGTATTAACCAGCACATACGTACACAACACACAAGAAATAGAATAAACAAAAAATCCAGTCAAATCCAGTTACTCAAATAACTAAACTTGTTATTACTCTTTTCTGGTTCATTATTAGTGAAGTGGAGGATGATATGAACACATTTCTTGTCCTTCCTGTTTTAGTTTACTCATAGAACAGCATAAAGTCCTAGTTTTTTGATCCAGTGGTGCTCGTCACTGTACAAACACAGAGTAAGAAAAATACCAACCAAGACCCAGTTTCTGTGAAATGTATTGCAGTCTAAGAAATGACAGATGGGTATAAGCAGATGGGTGAAGCCCAAGAAAACAATGATATAATATTGGTCATCTTGATAAGCATTAATTATGATGGTAGCTTAGCTGTTTTCAATTTTTTTTAATCATCCATGGTAATCCTTTTAGAATTTTCTTTGGTGTCTTTCACTGGTTTTAGCATAGTTTTTGGCAATGACAGGCAACTGTCTCAAAGCTTGAAACATCAGTTTTTCATATATATTATGCAACTACACACATATTGTATAAAGATAAGACTGTACAATAAATAGGTCTTATTAAGCAATCAACCCATTTCAAGAGACAATCCCCAAATTGCATCATTCCACTTGTGTGAAGGAAGAGTGAGCACAGTGCAATTGCTATTCAACATTAATGGTCTGCAAAATCTTTTCTGGTTTATTCTCCAAATTTTGCCTGTCCTTTGACAAATTGTTCAAGGTTAGTTTTACTGTTAGGAAACACTTGAAGTACTCAGCTTATTATTAGAGTAAAAGTTTGGAGCCTTACTTCATGAAAAATGTCTGTGTCCAGGGATGTAATTATTGCTGTATTGGAATAGCAGCTATGCATAATGGGATTGGATCAGGAGTCTGCTCTGCTCTGTTTTTGAAGAAAGAGAGAAATTGCCATGGCTTGCTGAGTGATATTTCAGAAGAGAACATACAGGGTTATAGACTGTATAGTGAAAATAGACAATGTACCAGACAACCTTTCAATCAGTTCTTCAAAGTCCTTACAGTTTCAATTCCAAAGCAGGTGAAACAATATTAAATATTAAAGACATGTTGACAGCTGCGAACTTCTTCTAAAAAAGAAGTTTTGTTACAGAGGAAAGTAGTGATAGATTTTTCAGATACTGTTGAAGAGGTCTTTTGGAAAGTTAAGTATGCCATCTCATCTATTCTTAATGTGAGCAGATCCCCAGCCAAGCCAAATGGATGTTTCAGCCATGCATATACTGAGTGTCTAACGTACCAGAAGAAGTGAAAGTTACCTGGCAGCATCTTGCTTTATTCTTTTAAAGTTCTTAACTTGTAGTGCATTTTGAAGTCTATCAAGTGTAATAATTGGTTAAAAATTAATCACAAAATCACCTATCAGAGACTGGTAAAATGAAAATAGCAGAATCTTTGCTCTTTCCTTACAAAGAAACGGTCGGTCTTTTGTAGCCTTGTATGAAAAAATTATGCATAAAAATTAAAGTTATTTTTTATTTTGCCTTCAATTCCAACCTGGTTAAATAAAAAGGAGAGGAAAATGCATGAACAAAAAATATATCTAATCTAAACCTCCCTGGCACAACTTGAGGCCATTTCCTCTTGTCCTGTCACTTGTTACCTGGGAGAAGAGACGGACCCCTACCTGGCTACAGCCTCCTTTCAGGTAGTTGTAAAGAGCCATAAAGTCTCCCCTGAGCCTCCTTTTCTTCGGGCGAAACACCCCGAGCTCCCTCATAGACTTGTACTCCAGACCTTTCACCAGCTTTGTTGCCCTTTGGAAATACTCTGGCACCTCAATGTCTTTCTTGTAGTGAGGGGCTCAAAACTGAACACAGGTGCAGCCTCATCATATGGTTATACATCCACATGGGTAAAAAGTAATCCCCCACTCTGCAAACTCCGATTAGGGTTGTAGGTCAACGATACCCTCACACATCACAGCCCTGCTGCTGTTGGGGCATTAGGGGAATGATATTGCTATTAGGGGTTCACGACAAGCAGCAGTCAGTAAATGTCGCTCAGTATCTTCCCTCAGCCTGATCAGTGTGAGACTCTATGGGGGACAAAGAATTGTCTAGTTTTTCTTCGGAGGAGAGGGAAGTGTTCTTAAGAGCTTCAAGTTTTTCTATCAAAAGGATTACACTGAAGCCAAACCTGAACTAGCATTGCAATTCTCTCTTTGAAATTGTAGGTGGTCCTTTCCTCTTTAGAAGCTACAACATGTAATTAATTCTTTTTTTGTTTGTTTGTTTTGTTTTTAGTCTAAACAAAAGGGGATTACATATTAATTTAGTGGAACAGACTAATAAAGACTGTTTTCTTTTCAAAAAATAATTTCCAAGACTCCAGTAAAATATATGTGTGGTCCTAATACTCTTATTTTATTGCACAATTAGCATTTGCCATGCTAGGCCACTCCAGCACAATAAAAGAATAACTGGTGAATGTCTTTAAGCAGTTATTTTCAGTGGAATCAGAGTATGCAAATTGATTTAAGTGCACTTTTGGAGACATTGTAGAGTAGAATTGATTTTGCAGCCCGTGGATTAACTTTTATGCCATGAATAAGACTGGAGGTTTTGTCTTACTCCAAACCCAAAATGTGATCCTATTAAAAGCTCAGAGGCCTAGTACTTGTACTTTGTGTTATTTTCATTCTTCAGAAATAACTAATTACTGATACTCAAAATTATAAGTAAGTTGTGTATTATATTGCATAGATATGAGGAGTCAGGCTGTTTCTCAAACAAAAAAAGATTAGTACTAATTGTCAGAATTAAATTTTTTGATGACTTATTCTAAATGTTGAGGTTGAAAGTACTGATAAACTCTGGAGATTACCAGGCTACCAGTACTATTATTGTGTAGTGTGTTATTTTTTTCTCTTTTGCTGTATATGTTCTTTACTGTATGCATAAATGATCTCTCCCTCTGCTTTAATAAATCAATAGATAAAGTGGATTAAAAGATCTGCTGCTTAAATAATACAGATAATAATACACCAAAAGCTATAATAAGAAGTACATTTTGATTCCATAATAGATTGATAAATGGATGGCATTTAAAAAATGTCAAGCATTAAGAATGAAAGAAACATCAACGATATCATCAAAAGTGTTATCAGTAAAAACTGAGAGATGAAAGTGGGCTGGGAAATTCAGTCTGAATACTCTTAGAAAAGAAAAAGATGCATTGTTTACCATGGGAATTGCTGTGATTCGAATAATTCAGTCCATATTGCAGTGACAATTGCCCTATGTTGTGAAATGCTAAATATTCACTTGGGCAATGTAGCACACCATGGCCTAGGGAGTGATCCTGCTTTAGCGTGCGAATAGGTTACGTGCCTACTATGTACATGATCTGAATCTCTAGGGAGTCAACAGAGCAAATGGAAATTAGTGATGCAGAGAGAACCTGCAATTTTGTGATCTAAATTTTTCTCATCTGTTCTGTGCTCCTCAGCATGGTGCTGATACATGCTACCACTGATACATATTGCCTTGGTTTCTTAATCTGTAAAAGGAGGTTAATAGTACCTTTCTTGTACATGAAATTTTATTCCTCTTATTAGAAGCATCAGCAATAATGATTTACAGAACTAATATTTGAAATTATAATTCATAGTTTTTATCTTCATAAGGGGATAAATGAGTGTTTCATTGGCTACTGTTGATAGTATTGGATACCTTTTGTATCTTGGTTATGAAGAGGAATAACTGGAATGAATGGTTTACTGAAGAACAGAAAAAAATCATTGAAATTAATAGGAGGCTAAATGATTTATTTCATAGTCAAAGAATAATGGTACAGCAGAGTTGTTGCCTGTTTTATTTCTTTGTTTTGTTTTTTCAGTACGAGAGTTTAGACTGGATTGTTAAGTATATATTTTTTAAACATTCCCTTGTTCTGTCTGTCTTAATTGATCCACAGATCTGCCAGAAAGCTATGCCTTGCTAAAAGGACATGACAAGCCATTTGGGTATAAGATTATCTTCATAAATAAGTGATGCAGTACTGTAACTTGTTATATGATAACTCTATAAAACCAAGCATATGTCAGTATTCTAACAATTAACTGGATAAGCCTCATTTGACTGATGGGAAAAGTATTTACTCATTTCTATATGTTAATGTATTTGCTTAACATTCATGGTTTTTTTAGTAAGTTCGTGTTACAATATCATATATTTCTACCATGATGGAATTTCAAATAGGCTTCAATAGGTTCAGTTCACCTGAGCTACTAATTTTAGAGGAATTCTCTCTCCAGGATACTCCCCCTGCATTGACACCATAATGTTCAGTAGCATTTGTATTCTTGAAGACTTTGTACTTTAGTTTGATTCTCATTACACAGTTCTGAAAATAATTTTCATACTTACATACTTTATCCTAATACAATAAAATTAATGGTTGCCAATGTGTGCCTCTGTAGCTTTCAGAAAAGATCCTTGTCATACTGGAACTTTGCAATTTAGTGCCATGATTGTATGGTGATAAATGAAGGTTCATGAGCAGAAAAAAAAATCTGAAGTTTTCCATGATAACGCATGTCACCTAAGACAGAATAGAAATTCATATTTATTATTCAAATTTAGAAAGTGGAAAACTGTCATTTTAGGATTGAAATCCAAATCAGAGATCCATTGAAACATGAAAAACCTACTTTGGCATTTCATTCTCTCCTCTTTGCATTGGAAACCCCACAGCTACAGCATCTTTTGTAAACAGAGGCAGCTGTCAGTCTTAATGATAACATGAACTAATCTTTCCCTATACTTCTCTGGAGACATATCAAGACACAATTAAGTCTTGGGGCTGTGGCTCTTATGTTGTCAGATTGCAGCATGTTCTTACCTTCCAGATCTCAAATTTTACTGCTGGTGTCTCCAGAGCTGTGCAGTGAGGCTGAGTACTTTGTTTTCCCTAAGATCAAAGCAAAGGGAATAAATAATAATAGCTCTTGCAAACCTGAGTCTTGCTCTGGAATAGCTTTGAGGTTATAGATGATGTGCCTCATTAATGTGAATGTGACTGGAGAACTATCTCAGGCCATGGAAGACCTCACAGGTATCTTACTGAAGTCCAGGATCCAGTGAGTAGCCTGAGCATGTTTCGCAGGGTCTTTCTGCAGGGAGCTTCTTAACGAACAGGTGGTGTCTGTCTTCTCCCTGCCACCTGATTTTCTGTATTTTTTAATTTTATGACATTTCAGATACAGAAATACTGTCGTAACACCAAAAAGTACTGAGGAAAAAGCCAATCATAATGAAAACAGCTGAGGAGAGGACTGATTGATATTCATAACTGAATTGTTTGGTTAGTTCTATTATTTTAGGATAAATGTCTGATTGATACTTATGTTCATAAAAAGATGTTGTTACTCATTCCATCAAAATCATCTGGTTGGACTAGATGATGATTGTAGGTCCCTTTCAACTGAACTATCCTATTCTGAAATATGTTGCTTGTTTCTTTCACGACCTTTGCATTCGAAGTGAAAATCCCCATGTCCAAATTCACATACTTGATTTTCAGTCAAATAATTTAAATAATTGTCATTCTTTTTATTTCTTTGAGTGCCCTGTAGTTTCATTTACTATGATAGTTTGTCACCTTGTACAGGGGGATTTTGTGAAGAAGATAGTTAGCTAATGTTAAAACTGTTGTTTTCTAGTAAGAGAGAAGTATTAAGTAAGGCTTACTTCTTTCATGTCACTTATGTGTAAGTAGTTATTAAGAATACTGATCATGGAATAGCCACCTTCTGAGATGTTTTTAAGAACTGGCATAAATAAACTGATAAGTTTTCAATGCTTCATTTGACTGAGTATTTCTACCTTTTCCTTTTCAAATCAGGTCACATTACTCATTCCCAGTACTCAGTATTTTGCAAAGTAGAGAATGGCAGTATAGATTTATGATATCACTGGTCAGACACAGAGGGAGGTTAAACCATAGAGGAAAATAAAGTTACAAATAATTAAATTTACAAGCAGGTTTGCCATCTTCAAAAGATTTAGTGTTTCAGAACGAACAATGGTTTAGCCACACAAGAAGACTGTGAGACAGCCTTAGCAGTGTATGATATAGATATTATATATGGTGTTTCAATTTATATAATTAAAAATTGAGTGCTCCTTTTTAAGGTATATAGGATATTCAACTGCGAACCATACATGGTGAGTAATAAAATAGCTGCAATGCAGTACTGTGTGCATTTTTTAAGAGCTGAAGCACTCTGTCAGGATCATTAATTTCAGGTTATCTAAGGGCTTTATCTTCAGATAAAAAAGCAACACTGTATATAAGTTTTTGAGGGTTTTTGGGCAGGATAGGTTATTATTTTCTATTGATATGAATTTCAGATGTTCACAGGATTCTAAGCTCTGGGTTTTTTTCCCTGATACACTTCTATCTACTAATCAGTAAATATGATAAATAGAAATGTGCTGTTTCCGTCCTGTTCTTACGAAGGATTCAGTAGTAGCAAGGTTTTCAGCGAGGTCTTTATACATTTCCACAAAACCCAATGCATTATGATTACCAGTGTAATATGAGGAAAAAATAAATAACTGAATACATAAAATGAAGCTGCTTTTTGGGGGAGGATGGAGTGAAGGGTTTTTTGGGGGTGTTATTAATTTTTTTCCAATTTAATTGGTTTGTGAAATACAGAAATTTACATTCTTTTAGGCATAATTTCAAATTAGAGAAGTCCAATTGCTTTGTCAGAATATCAGAATGAAATCTTTAATCTTTGGAGATTTGTTTAAAAGTTGAGGCGTATGTGCTTATCAGTGTATATTGCATATAAATTGCCTTGATCCTGTTTGTTTAAAAATAAATTATATTTTACGTAAGCACAGTAATTCCAGGATTTACTTGATTGCAGACCTTAGAGGATCTGTAGTATTTCTGGTTTTATTGATGAGTTTGAATACTTGAATAGACTATGTTAATTATAAGAAATAGTATTTATTCAAGTGCAACATATTTAGTCTCTGATTTAGAAAACCACACCTGACCTTCTGTGGGGAAAAAAAAGGTATGCAAGTTTTTCAAAGAATTGTTGTAGCTGGACAAAAGTTCAGAAATCTTTGTGCATTCTGCTCTGTGTATCTTCATTTAGAGTGGCATTCAGCTTTGTTTGGTGTATGGATTCTGGTTTTCTGGTTTTACATTTGAGAAAATGAGGTTGCAGCCAGAATATTACAACTCAGAAGAATTCTTGACATGTATACAGTTTAAACATACCTGAAACAAACCCCTGTAACTAGGTTGGTTCAGTTGCATCTAGAGCAGCAGTGGTGCTCATTTGTGGCTCCTCTAAAAAGAGACTGTATCAGCTCCTGCCAGCCTAATTTGCCCAGGTGGCTTTTGTGTGCAAATCTTCTATTTAACCCCAGTATTACAGTGCCACCTTTTGATTTGAAGAAGCAAACCTGAGTGCTCTCCTTGAGGACATCTCACATTCAGAGAGACTGAAGTTACACCTGGCCCTGAGCACAGGTTTGGTAATGCCAGAGCAAGGAGATATGGTGGAGGCCAAGGGATGAAGGTGCTCTGCCCACCAGAGAATGACATGAATGAAGCCCACAAAGTTGCACTAAGGAATTTTCTTGAAAGGTCAATGTCTAAGGTACTCTACTTCAGACTTAATAATTGGGAATATATCTTTCTAGGAATGATATAATGGAGTCAAGAACAACTTAGTTGAAAGAGGCCTCTATGACAGCTAGAATCTGCACAGAAATGAATTTGTCAAAACATCTTGCCAGATCACTGTACTCTATTTAAAAAAAAATAAAATGCTGTGGGATAACCTTGTCTTTTTCACTCTAACTGTATACAAAGGATTTTTTAATCAAGTGTGCTATTCCAGCAGAGGGATGATGGATTTTGATGTAAGGTCTTGAGCTGTAATAATAATGGAGAACAATTTGTTCCAATGAAAATGTCTTGGTCAGATTGCTGCTTTTGAATGTGTAGCAAGTTCAGGCCTTTTTTTTCAGAAATACAGATTTTTTTCTTGTAAAAGTAGGATGTTTCATTTCATGGCTTAAATTTTATTGACTCTCTTTCAATTTAGGGGTACCAAGTGGCATCATAATTTATATTCAAGTACTGCCTATTTTTGAAATGGGAACTGAAGTCCTCATAGTTGTTACTGCAGAAAAACAATGACCATCAGACTGAAAAGGAGGTTTGCACCTTTATTCAATGCAGAATATAATCCTCAAAGTCAAATCAATGTAATGTAATGACCTGCAAATTGTCTGGGTTTACCTACAAAATAGATTTTCGCCCCGTTTCCCCTGAAAGTCACAGTGCACTTTATGCTACTTGTGACCTTTTTTGTGAACTGTCTAAGAATTGCAGTGGAAGGGGTTCAAACATTAATAAAAAAGACCACACAGCAGCTTCTGAGTCGTGAAATGTAGGTATAGTTTATGCAAGAAAAAGTTGAATGTTTGTTTAAACCCCTCAAGGTTTTTATAAGGAAACCATTTTAGACTGAACAGATGAAAACTTGAAGCAATCAATAAATAATGACTAAAAACTTTTCTGCTATAAGGAGACATAAATTTTGTGTTGAGAATCATATTTTTTATGAAGGTAGAATTTTGTAGTGTAGAAATGAACTTACACTTTTGTTACAGAAACAGGTCCAAGAAGGTTTTACAAATGCAGCTGATACATTGCAGAAAATTACTCTTGGAAAACAATATATGCCAACCTTACTTAGCTCTCCACGTTTAGAGGGATGTTTTAAACAGTGCCTTGTATAGCGAAGTTGAGAACATTTGCAGTCAAGTAGTTTACATTTGAAATGTGCTAAAATTAGCAGGGAACACTGTACTTCAGTCTTCTTGAACCCGTGCTACGTGGAGATGGTGTTAACTGTGTGGGCCCAGCAGTAAATCTAGCATGCAATTAGTTAGTGCACTGTCTTTTGCACATGCATACGCACAGATGTACCTATGCAAGCATACAGCCTTGGTGTACTGTGTGTTGAGGAACCTGGCACAGTAGCTGTCACTTGTAAGTCCCTGTCTTTGTGCTAAGACTTGCCTTTAGGCAAGGAAAGAAAAATTTTGACCATTGATATTTTCTATTAGATTTTTTAAAATAATTTATGTATTGTCTCAGTATTGCTTATCTTCCACTTTTTTTAAATTATATAAAATGGTGAGTGATGATACTCTATCAAATGCCATAAAAAGCTTAATGCACTGTTACCCATTATCTCCTGCAGTATATATTTATGAGTACAGCAATGGATATATACATACATCTGTATTATAAACTAACATGATACAAATCCCAACTGCTAGTTTAACCACTTCACGCACAATTTAGGTATAGGTAAAGTGTATTAGTCAATTGAAGAGAAGTGTAAATATAGATATTTGTGTTGTATGCTTATAAGGGAATTTTTTTCGAGGAAGTAGGCTGTTAAATCATGTTACCGTAACAAATGCTGAAGGCTGCTTTTACATTCATTGCCACTGAATTTATTGTCAGAGCAATGCAGTTATATCCCATTTCAAGATTACTTAGGTGGCTTGAAAATTAAATCACAGCTCACAGATTCTCTGTTTTTCACACATGACTAATAGTAGTAAAAATGGATCTACTTTTAAGTATACTTTGCAGTGCAATTAGGTGTGTGAACTATGAAAAATTTAGTAAATAGAAAGTGATTTTCCATAAATTAACAATGAATTGAATAAAACAAAATTGCTGTCAATATATGTGGAATTATTTTCAAAATAATTATATTAATTTTGTTTAAGTTGGGGAGTATGGGGTTTTATAAAGTCCTCAAATTATTTTTTGCATGTTCATAAGTCTGAAAGAGATCTTCAGGAGTGATTGCTCAGAACTGGAAATATGAGCTCATGCTAGATTACATTTTAGAGAAAGAGTATGTCAGAAGTGTGACTGTTTGTGTCTAATCAGCTAAATGATTCTTACTTATTCACCTAATCTGAGCTAGATCTCTTATTTCTATGTGCAGTTCTGCAATGTTTCCCTAAAAGCTTTCTCTAAAATAGGTCGTGTAAAGATGTCCCTATGCAAGGCATAGCAAAACTTTACTTCTGTTAGGAGTTGGATTGCATTTGGTTTGCTTTTGGAGTGCAGATCCTTGTTTGGTTTTAGCAAAATGAAACCTAATTAACCATAAGAAAACTGCTGTGCAAATGGACTGAAAATCCCTGTGTAGGGACACCTCTATGCAACTTATTTGTTTGTACATTTTAGTCAGATGCTCAAGCAAGCTTCTTAATGTAATTAATTGTGTTCCCCACATTGTGTATAGGTAGATACATCTCAGAAGGCTTCCAAAAGAAGATCTGACTTCTTAATTTTAATACACCAAGGTCCCTTTGAAGGCCTTCAAACATTTGTGTACATTGTGTAATAGGTGTGTTTGGTTCAGGGTAGCAAATTATTGTCTGAAATGAAACCTCCAAACTGACTTTAATGCATTGATCATCTTCTGTTGTGCTGCACTGCTTGTTAACAGTGCATAGCATAAATGAAAAGCTCTGGATTCTAGTTTATTTTTGTTTTGTGTCTCCTCTGCTACTGTCTTTATTACAGTTTTTAAGATTTTATTTCCAGTATTGAACTGTGAAGGACAAAAATGTGTCTGAATTTCAGGAAAAAAAGGCTGTTTATTCATACTGATAACAAAAAAATATTACTGAATAATAATTTTGTAATATATTTAATACTATTTCTCTTTTGTAAAATTAGTTTCAGATAATGTGGTACAGCTGGTCATACAGGGATTTTGGGGAGGAGCATGAGATATCTGCTGCAGGATGGCTTTAATGCCTTTTTTTGAAATATATGGTGCTTTCTTTTAAAATATATGGTGCTTACCGCGCTGAAACAAAAGTCAGAAACATATTGATCTCTCATATTACACAGCTTCATAGTTGTTTCTCAACATCTCACTATTTGTTCGTTTTGCTGGAGTTCAGTCTTCCTTACATAAAACTGAACATACTATCAGACATTTAATGTCATGGATTTAGAATGGTTGAAAAGCGAAAACACTCAGTTAAAAATTAAATAATTTCTGCCTTCATTGTTACATTATTTGTTTGTCATACATGTTCCTGTTTGTAAAGGAACTCCTTAGTGGAACAGAGATAAACTAGTTTGACTATTATTGCTACTTGTTTTTCTTCAATTAAAAATCAGTTAAGGAAATAAAATAAGCTTAATTGAAAACACTGACTGAACACTAATGACTGAAATTATTTTCTTATATTTCCTTTGTGTTTTGCACAGAACTAAATATATATATGGCATTTTGACATTTAATTTATTTTTTTCCTTAGTGATCTTAGTGAAAATCAAATTCAAGCAATACCAAGGAAGGCATTCCGAGGAGCAGTGGACATAAAAAATCTGTAAGTATTTTCTTCTTTCTTCTATATATTCTGATGATAACGCTTTGTCAATACAGTGTCCTTTTATTGTATCAGATATCTTTTTTCTAAGCACTATTATAGCTGCTTAAGGAATCTCTGCATAAAACCAATACTTACCATTTGTTTTGCCAAAATACTTCAAGGTATCTTAAACATTCTAAAATTGCCTTACATTAAATGTAAAACATTGAAATAGAGTTGAAGACAACATGGCATTATAACTATTAGTTTATGGAACCTAAGTTTAACATTTGAATGTCAGGCAGTTTGAAACATTTTTTTGTTTCGTGAGGAAAACATCATTTTGCTTTGATTCCAAAAGTTTGACATTGGTTTGCTTGTATAAAAGAAAGAAAAACCATACTATTATCTAGTTTTGATAGCATATATTTTTATACTTGTGTGACTATTTTTCTTACACGGTTTTCTTCTGTGGCCTTTTCTGAAAGAAAGATACTCACTTTCCTGGAGATGGTGACCCTGAAGTTCATGGGCAGGTTTTGAATTCTTATGGCTTCTAAATGTGGAAATATGTGAGTTTCAAGCAAAGCAAAGCAGTGATGTTCTGTTTAAAATGGTAGATCAGCTTAGTGGACTGAACAAGCTGAACAATCTGAAGACTATGATGAACTTCTGTGGTAGGAAATGTAAGGTCATTCCCTCAAAATCTATAACCCCTGCTGTAAGCTAAGGACTCATCACTTGCAAACAACCAGGGAAGTCAGAGGACATACAATAGTGCTTTCCAGAAAGACTATGGAGCTTCCAGCATGATGCAACTGTGAAAAAATATGATTGATATCTTATGTGACATCAATAAATATAGGGAAATATTAGGACATTGTAGGAGGTTTTCATCTAATTTCTACTGAAACACCTTTTATTAAATGGGGTTGTCAATGTTAAAGAGAAAGATGAAATTTCTAGTTCTACTGCTTTGAAAAGAGTGCTCTGTGATTACAAAGGGAGGGTCATGATCGTGTATCCCAAGTAGGAGAGGATGGGACATGGGACAGGCAGCCCTTTGCATTTCCCTCTTCGTGTGATGGGCACTACTTCATTCTGCCGCCTGCAGCACTGCAACAAAATAGGTGGGGAAGATATCTTTTCAAAGACTTAGCAGAATGCCCAAGAGTTTGGCCTACTACCCTTCGTCCCTGCAGGGAAATCCTACCATATCTCCTTGGAAAAACTGTTACATTCAAATCCATTATGTTCCAAAACATGCAAGTGCTTCTTGAAGTAGTTTTGTTACTTTGTTTAATTTATATTTTTTGAGATTTTTTCAGAACTGCTCCCATCGCTATTCATGATCAAAAAGAGGCTTTGCTACAAGGAGAAGCCTGCATTTTTCTGCATGATCTTTTATGTTTGAAAATTTATACAGCTACAGAAAGGAACTTTGTTAGTAAAAATAACAACATCATTGAGAATATTCTAATGGCAAAGCAGTAGTTTAGAATATAAGTGTACTTATATATGGTGAGGTAGCTCCAGTCAGAAACTGCATTAGGATACTAATTTTTATCTGATATACTATTTTTATCTTAGTGTGTATTTTCAATGTAAGGATCCTTAATTATGTCCAAAACTTGCATAAACAGTGGATCTTCCCTTTAAAGCCTTTCTCGTTTGGGAAGATAATTTAAAAAAAAAAAAAATAAAATCATAAAGCATTACCACAGAGTCTAAATCTTATCTATGACATAATTTTTATTGTGATAGAATAAATACTACAGATATCTCCTTACTGCTCCCAGGAAAAAAAAAAAAAGCGTCACCAGACTCCTAATCTGAGAACTTTATGATCCCTCTACAGTCCCTCTATAGAATGAAAAATGAGTTTATGGGGTGAGTTTCGTGGATTCTAGCACAGCATTTGTGTAACTAGGTCAGGCCATTGTACCTTTCCAGAATCTGAGGAAAGGAGATACAAACACCAGCCTTCCACCTAGCCTTGGACATTGCACTTAGAGAAGAGGATGATGGGAAGAATTTTACAGGTTTTATTTAATTGTTCAAGAAAACTAAAGAGACAGATGATAAGTGATAGGTATAGAAAGCATCACGTTGCAAACAGAGGAATTGAACTACCTGAAAGGAGGTTGTAGCCAGGTGAGTGTCAGTCTCTTTCCCAAATATCAAGTGAGAGAGAGGATGAGAAGAAACAGCCTCAAGTGGCACCAAGGGAGGTTTGGATTGAATATTAGGGAAAATTTCTTCACCAAAAGTATTATCAAGCATTGGAACAGACTGTCCAGGGAAGATGTTGAGTCACCATCGCTGAAGGTATTTAAAAAATGTGTAGGTGTGGCACTTAAAGATGTGGTTGAGTGGTGGACTTGGCAGTGTCAGGTTTACAGTTGGACTCAATGATCTTACAGGTCTTTTCCAACCAAAATGACTCTCTGAATCTATGAAGGTGTTTAATCTAAGGTCCAGGAACCAAATACATGTATATACTTACTGAGAATTTTCATAAACAGAATTCAATATTTGTTCTAGTTTTGGCCTTTCTTCTGTAATTGCTCAGTAGATGAGCAACGTTAGAGATGTTTGATCTCTTCGAAACTCATGTAAGAGATGGATGAAGGTAAAAAGAATAAAGAAATCTGTATTAGAACATGTTGTAAATCCAAGATTTGCTATGTATAGCAACAGTAACAGTAATTACATAAATTTCAATATAAAATAGTGACCTTTTTTTTTTTTTTAACATGGAACAATTGATAACCCTGACATACAGTAGCTCTACTAAGCTGTTTCAAAGGTGGTTAACAAATTTCACAGAATTTGACCTGATAGCATATTTTATTGTGTCATTCTAGTCTTTGTGGAGCAAAGGTGTTAACTCAGATGATCTGAAGGAAATTGCTTCTTTTAAGTTTGATGATACCACTATGATCTCCTGCTAGTATGTAAACTCTAGAGTCCTCTTGGTGTTTCTCAGAAGAAGCTGTCTAGTTTCCATAAAATGCTTCCGTGATATTTTCTTTCTGGACATCTTAATAACACTCGCAGTATAGATTCTGTAGAAGATAAAAGCATAATAGATAAAACATTATGAGAATTGGCAACCCAAGCAACCTGCCACATCTTCATGGTAAAAAGAATAAGAAAACCCCTGAGAAACCTTCAGACCTCACAAATCTACTTTACATCTAATTGAAATTACCTATTTTCCAACTTCTTATGCATCTCATAACTGAGAATAATCTGGCTTCATCTGTACTCTCACTTGATGTAGTTGTAGGCAGCAATAAGATCCCCTCTTTGCTGTCTCTCTTAGGGCCCAACAAATGCAGTTCTTGCAGACTATCCCCAGATGTCACCTGCTTCAAACCTCTCACGTTGGTGGCCCTGTTTGAATTCAGTCTCAGTCTTCTGCGGGGGAGGCTAATACCAGTTGCCATCTCACAAACTTAGATGTCATCTCCCAAAGGCCAAAAAGAGTGTCCTCTTCATGCTCACCAATGCAGCCTAATTGTTTGTAAATAATTATGTTCTTCAGCAAAAGTGACAAAAAATGGCTTATTTTGTAGCCATTCCCCAGACTAGAAACCCAGTATCCAGTATTTTGGCCATTCAGATGTAATAAAAAAAAAAACTGCTGTGTGTCAAAGTTTCAATTTTTCTGTTCAAGAAATTGTTCTTGAATGACTTGAGGAGTAATACACTTTTAGTATAACTCCTGATCTGGGACTTGATTGAAATTAGACTGCAAATTCTGGAAATATAATTCTGAAAGTTACTTCTAACTTGCTACTTTTTCAGGGAGAAAAGTAGTCACCAAGAAGTTTGATTCTTCAGAGAACACAGTGGCACCCACTGTTTTTTAAAAATAAATAGAAATTATCATATAAATGGCAAATTAAACACAGATTTTTTAATATACATGTTAATTATGGTTTCACAACCCTCCCTGGTGATATAGTACTCTTGCTGGATGTGAAAGATGTTTAAAATCTTCCCAACCTCTGGAATTTTGTTTATATTTAAGATGGTAAGAAAATTCATTAGGTACCCGAATTGTTCGTTTGGATGGGTTATTTTTTGATTCTGGTTAGTAGGAAGAAAAATAGCTGGGTTGCAACAAATGTAAATAACCTCTGAAAGAACAATAGATTTTGGCGTTATGACTTTTTCATGTCAAGTGTGTAAAATTTTCTAAGATACCAGTTTTTTCTTCCTCTGTGTAGTCAATACTTGGCAGAGGACGGAAAGGAATATACCAACATCATGGCAGAATTGTGATGCTAAATATATGCAACCTCAAATAATATCAAAAATAGCAAGGAACATTTTCATCATATCTACTTCAAGGATCTGCTGCTCTGTTTTTCTTGTAACGCTCTAGGCCTTACTTTTGACTACTCTTTTCTTTGTGTTCGTTTGGTTCCATTTTTTCCCAGCAGGAGGGGGAAAGTGTAGCTGTCACACCAGGGGTAAAGGCTGCAGGGCAATGTAGTGGCTTCACAGATTAAATTGCCTGGGAAAATGAAGAATTAGTGGAGAGAGAGACAGTCACCAGCATCGAATTGAACTCCTTTCCATTATACTAACCTTTGTTCAAAACCTTGATTGATACTACTTAGTGTTGCCCTGATGCCTCTGTTATGCTGATTGTGAAAGATTTTAAAACTGACATTGCCACTAAAGACATAAATGAATTTTGTGTTAATCGTCGTTGGGAATGATTGGACTTTGTTTTTATGTTCAGTTATTAGCAGTTGAAAAAGAGAGTCCTGCTGAAGATGTTCTAGGTACTGATTTCTTCTCAGATCTTGCACAAAATTCCACTGTGACTGGAAGTACCTTTGTCTACTTACCTGTACCAAATGCATTGCTTGTCTAAGACATACTTTAAAAATTTAGAATTTGGTATTTCTCATGCTCGCTCTTACTGGGACTCTCAATTGGACTGCTAGTCTGTTCAGCCACCTGCATTTCAGGTATACATCAAGAAGGGTTTTCACAGGATGTTACTGAAATATACTCTATGTGTGCTTAAGATTTTTATTAAAATCAAAAATAACTCTGAAGGCATGAAGAAAAGAATAGGTACACTTTTTTAGTGCCCCCTAAAGCTCTTGTTGCCAAACAGGTCGATGACCCTGTGGCCTTTGGAGGGGGGGAATTTCTTTCTGACTGTTTAAATTAATACTATTTCAATACTATTTTTAAAGTTTTATTTTCATTATTTCATTAAAAAATATTTCTTACTGATGTGATAGTATCTTTGCATCACATAATATATAGATTGTTCATTTTGTGTGCATTCTGCTTTTGATAGCATTCTTCTGTTTAATTTTTACTTTTTTCAATTTTATTTTCCTCCTGTAAGATACTTCTAGGTTTAACTAAGTAGAGTGTTAGACAGGTTTGAGGGTGTTAAACAATTATTTAGTTGTACCTTTTCTTCTAGTTTATTTAGTAAGTATACTTTACCTGGATGTATTGCAAGTCTTGCTTGTTATTTTCAGATAAAAGGAAAAAGTTAATCATTTGCTGTATTATGTATATTAGGAAAAATATTCATCTGAACTGTTTTGTAGGGAAAATTTAGTAAAATAAACAGCAAGTAGAAAAATAAAACACCTTGACTTCCAAATGAAAGAATAATTACAAAAAATAGTAATAGTCATGAGAAACAAGCAGTTATTTGACGTTTGGTAAAAGAATAAATTCTTGCATGATTTTGTTACATCTTTTTCAGATAATTTGTCAAGTTATTGATTCATCTTGAAATGGAGAAGGGAAGTAAGAAATAAGAAGCAACTCGGTTCTGTTATAAAAAATACAAGGAGACATTAAAAAGAGTGACTGTTTCCAAAAATTGCATTGCAGTGATAAATATTGTGCAGTCAAGGAAAGACTTTACTGTTGTGAAATCCAGCATACAATATGCTAAAACTTTTTCTAAATATTTTCTAGGGATAAAGCTATTGCAGGGATCTAGAAAGGCTTCTCACTTTTTCTGTTGACTTCTTAAACAGAGTTTATCATTAAGTTGATACACAGGGAGAACATTATAATTTCTGAACAAAGGAGAAGAAGGTAAAGCTGAGGAGTACCTCTCTAGCACGGGACTACAAAGTGTCCTCAAGCTATGAAAAACAGGAGAGTAAAGCAGAGAGATTGTTTGAAATTGTCCCAATTTTCAACAGTCTCTAGGAATGAGTAAAGAAGGTTTTCTCTGTCAAGAATCAGATGACAGTTTTTTTCTGTATGAGAGTAGTAGTTTTTAAATGTATGCAACATCTTCTCTTAGTCATTAAATGTGATTCTTATGGGATAACAAAGTTTATTTCAAGATATTTATTTATCATTGTCTGGTAGACAACATATGCTAAAAGGGAAGAAAATATAAGTTAGCAATATGTTTCTACAGTGCAAGATGTATCAGCAAGAGCAATAAATGAAAAGCATTTTTAAGCTTAGTTGAATGCTTTTTATTTAGTTCTTACTAGTTCTTATTGCTGATCTCACATAGACCTTTTAAGTAGCAGTAGATTAGTGAGTATATTAATTAGTGAGTATATTAGTGAGTATATTAAATACCCAGGTAATGCTGCAGATATGGGTGCAAAATCCAATTAATTCTTTGCAATGACAGAAAGATTTTGAGCGAGACAGTTGTTTTGTGTTTTATGAGCTTCATGGGAATGGCAGTGCTGAAGATGCCTTGTGAAGGTTGGAGGCAGAAAGGAACAACACCTTTACAAAACTATGGAGAGATCCCACATAGAAAAGATACAGAATGGAGACAGGGCCGACAGGAAGATGATGAAGGAAGACTAGAGAGAGGGGAAGAATGAGAATGGGCTGGAGCTGCTGGTCCATGTCAGATCAACTTCTGTTCTTAGACTGTTCGAGTGATTTGAAAAGAAGAAAAGCAGCTCTTGGGGGGAAAAAAAGGCTTTCTAAAATGGTATTAAGGTTATTAGTATACTCAATAACTTAGTGATGGTATTATAGATTTTTAGGTGTGGTTTTGAAAGTCATTATGCTTAAATTATAAAACATAACTTAAAGAAGTATGTACCTTTTTGTTCTAGTATTCTTGCTTATGTGTTAAGTCATACCACTCACATAACTTGTTATCAGGAACCAGTTTTATAAAAAAAAAATCAGACTGCTTCAGTATATCTGCTAGAGGGACATTATAAGTTATTCTTATGCTGGTTGTGAAATATTGTCTAACTTTCTGTCTGGGTCATATATGCAGTGGATATTCTTACCTTAAATTTTACTTCTACCCTAAATTGCTGTTCAAGCCAGGCACACAGTCTTCAAAGTCATGTCCCTTTCATAACTAAAAAAAAAAAAAAATCTCATACCAATTGTTCTTCATGCTCTGTGTCTAATCATTTTATATCATGGTTGTAACTGATGGCATAAAGAGAGTAGTAGCTTTCAAAGACAGTAATTTTTAAAACTAAGAAATGTTTCTCCTCTGCCATCTCCAAAATTCCCTTCCGCAAGCAAAAACCAACTCATTAGTTCAGAACAAACACAGTAATCTTTCTGGTAAGAAGGTTTAAATGGAAGCAACTCACCCTTCACTAAGATAGTGATCATGGTGACTCATTAAAGGAAGAAGTCCAAAAGTTTTCAGGTGCACCACAAGTACTACCAGTCTAGTGGAAGAAATCTGCCTTTTAGTTTGTGTAGGGCAAGATTTGCTCAAGTGCTTTCTCCGCTGTTAAAAGATTTTCCTTTGTGTATAATGTGGATGATTTAGAAGAAGCTGTGTCAGCACTGATTTATACATTGACAGCTAAGGATAATAAGATATGGGCAAACATACAGCTCACCCTTTTACAGATTAACCTGCAGACTGCATTAGGCAAATTTGATGGCATTAAAAGATTTTTCCAATTTGTCTGGAAACAATTTCTCTTTTGTATTGTGTCAAGGGTAACATTTCATGCCATTGTACTAATTTAAATAGCTTTGATAAATTGTTCAAGGGGTTATAGAATTGTACTCTGTGTATATTTTACCTCTTTAAAATAAAAAGGCTATTAGCTTAATTGTTAAATGAAATTCATTAGTAAATATTGAAGGCTTAAATATTCCGACACTGCAGCTCTGGTGCTGTAACATTGCACCACAATGATTAAAGATCATATTCAGGAACTAATAGTTTGCATTTACCTTTCAGTACACAGACATAGAGGCACTGTTACAGTTATGACAATATTTTAGTCCTATGTAGTAGTAATTCAGATGAAAAGTATTGATGAAACTAGAACTTTATAGAAGTTGGTACATTACATTCAGCAGTGGGTGTGATGATTTATTAACAAAGTAAAATGTTATCATAGATTCAGAAGAATCACAGAAAATGCTTTAGTAAAAGCGTCATTAGCCCTGCTAGCTAATATATAATTGAAGACAGAAGGGCAGAGTTCATTTGTATTTTGTTCATTTTCTTGGTATTGTTCACACACATTTACTCATATATATTATTTGACACTGACAAGCTACCAGCTTGAAGAAGTTGTTTAAAGTGAGGTTTTATCATCTTTGCTTTGCAAATCATACCCTGAAATGCATAAGACATTGCAGTATATATAGGAAAAGCTTTTATCAGTAGAGAAAGTGTGATTTTGTAGTTGCATGGTTGTTAATTTAAGCAGACATTTTTAATTGAGCTGTATGTGCTGTATAAATGTTTTGAATTGGAAAGGTAATAATATTCTTCAGAGAAACGAATCTAAATTTTTCATAACTTAATACTTAACAATTAATAATGTATGGGGTGTGTTGCTGAGTTTTATGTCTGGATTTCGAATACTCCATTACAACATACTATCTGCATATAATTACAGAGAGCACAGAGTATGTAGAAAACCATATGTCGAAGGTTACAGCAGACACACTACTTTCAGTTGGAGCAGAATTAAAGGAGATAAGTAAACAAGTCTGTAAATGCCTCAGACACTGTTATTTCTACATACAGACATATTCTAGGAGGTTATTATTCTAAATCCCCACACACACCCGGGGGTAAACACCTCACACCCGGTCTTGCATGCATGCATACAGGGAGACCCCTAAAAGTAGTGTCTCTCCCTGGTTTCTACCATGGCAGAAGGAATTAACATGCAGCTGGGCTGCTCTGATAAATGGATTCTGTTAGGTCACCGAGGGGATGCGTGTGACATTAAGTGATTTACCGTCCTTTACCTTAATGAAATTGTTTCAGCAAGATGACGCTGAGAGCTTTTAATGGATAGCTTTTCTTGATGTAATGAAATTGCATTCCTTTGGCATTTAATATAAGGTGCAGTTATTATTTACTGGAGCTTTCCCAGCGCTGCTGTTTTGCGCAGACAGTTGAGAACAAAAAGGGATTTCTGTGGCAGCGTGCAGGCCAGCGCGCTGTGCGACAGCCTCGAGCGGACGGGAGGGATGGCCAGAGCCTTTCTGTTCGCATGGCCTTGCTCTGCCGGCCCTTCGGGAGGCTTCCCTTGCACCTCGCCTTGCCAGCGCTCCTCTCCCTTACAAATGCCTTCCTAATCTGTTTAACAGGCAACTGGATTACAACCAGATCAGCTGTATTGAAGATGGGGCATTTAGGGCTCTGCGTGACCTGGAAGTGCTGTAAGTATTCCTTGTATCTCTTACTTGTAGCAAGAGCTCAGTGCCTGGGGAGTACTAATGTAGAAGCTTATCTGCGAGCTGCAGCCTGGTGTCAGGATGGTCTGGTGAAAAGATGTCTTAAAATAATCCACTGTGATGTGCTATAAAATGGTAAAAAGATGTGGAGAGGGAGAGATACGCCTTTACGCTGCAAGACAGCCATTAAACATAATTATTAAAAAAAAAAGCTATTGGCAGATACTATAAGAAAATAATATATTTCATCACAAAAGGGGGGGAAGGCAGCAGTATTAATGAACTCAATTAATTTTGTAAATTATCCATCACTGTTGATGTGATGAACATTTTCAGGATTGCTTTTGTTTTATATTCTGACATCAATCTGATCTTTCAGACTCTCTTTAAAGAACAATATGCTATGTATATTCGATAATATGAATGTTTTCGAAGAGGCATTTTCTATCAAGCACTACTACTCTATGTCAAGATATTTAACGTGTGTGTTAATAGTTCTTTTTTAAAACATTTTAAGTTTTATGTGCATAAATACATATGTATGTTTAGCAAAATTATCTTATTTGTGTGTCACAGATTATTTTTACTATACTCCTTTCTATACTTTTTCTCACTGTCTCAAAGTGGCTATCAGTGAAGTTAAAGGTAACAAAATTATCATCAGTGACCCCTCATCTGAGAATATCACTGTAATGAGCAAAGTGCCTGTGTTCCCTGAGAATCTGAGGCACAGGACACATTCCTGAAATATTTGCTTTGTCAGTCAAAATTACATATTTTTTCTGGATTTTCTATGTTAAGAAAAGTAAAAGAATTTGTGTATCAGTGAGTTACTTCATGTTTATTTGAATCACTCAGTTAATCACAACTGGAGGAGGATGAGGGAGCAGGTTTTGTTGTGTCTGGGGTTTTACTTTTTGTAAAAATTTTTCTGAAGTAAAGAAGCTTCTCTGGCAGTAGATAGTGTCTGCATGTCCAAGAAACTAAAGAGTATGTAAGCAGCTGGTGCTAAAGTTTTTTGTTGTTAAACACTAGTTGGTCTTACTTACGAGTGAATGAAACTGGCAGCTAAATTGAATTATTTTTTTTCTTTGCAATCATAGAATAACAAGCCTATTGTTAACTGTCTGGTATAAAGCCATGTAAAACGTACTGTAGGTTCAATACTGCATCTAATTGTTAAGATGATGAATTGTTGGTTGTCTGTCAGTAAACCCGATATTCTCTGAGATTTTTGTCTTTGGAACACATGTATGTGACAGAATAATTTTTCCAGTGATGGCTTAATCTGCTTATTATGGTGGTTTTTTTTAATACAAGCCTTTCTTTACAAATGCAATTGTTAAATGTTTATTTTAAAAAAAAATCAAATGTTTTCTGCATTTTTTAATGCTTGCCATTTTAGTATTCTAAAAAGGTCATCCTTGCTAGTTGAGGTTAGTGGTTAAATTTTTTAATTGATTTCAATGAGTGCAAAAGAGGAAAAAAGCTCTAAAATAATAATCTGCAGGAAAGTAGGTATTTAGACTTTTGTGAATGAATATACATAGTATGTAACCATTGTTCAAATATACAACTCAATTTTCACTATCTTAAGTTATAGTATGTGAGAAGAAATGATGTAAAGATTCAGAGTTTTTTAAAAAAGTTGAGCTAGATATTTCTAACAGTACCAAAGATTTTGTGTCTAATTCAGCTTCTTTTACAATATGGCTTAAAGAATGAAAGATGTGTAGATCAGACCATTCTGTATATGCACTGAGTAGCAAATAGGACTATGCATGTTGTTTTCATTTGGAGTTAATTATTCTATCTAAACACAGAACATATATATTACTTCAAACTTCAAGTATGAGGTAAAGCTTTTAAATAGGTTTTAATCCTGTTTAGTGACAGTTTGAAATACTTACCAAAGTAACAGGTTTTATATATTGGTTAAATAATTGTAGAACTTTGGAGGCAGTTAGTGTTAAAGATGCGAAATAACCTGAAAGACAAAAGCAATTAGAAGTGTAATCTCTGTGAATTTCTGTGAAGTTTCAGTTTTCCTTTGTCTTTTTTTTTTTAATGGAAAATCTGCTGTATTTCGGAAAAAGATTATGAGGAAGATATATAGTGGTGTCATGTTAAAAAAAATTAAAGTCTAAGAAATGGAAAAAAAGTCACCACAATCTTTGCTATAAGTAGCCTGTAAAACAGGTAAAAGTATTGAGCCAACTTTTTTTTGGTTACTGTAATCTCTGTAATGAAATCAAACATTTTTATCATTAAATAGAAACAGCCATAAAAGTTTTTTAATTCCTTATGTATCCCTCACATCTACTCCTATGTCTAATTTTTCTTACCCTTGCAAAAATAAACTAATAGCTCAAATACACAAAATGCCAAGGCAAACATCAAACAGTTCAAATTGAAAATTAAAACATTTCCAGATATGCCTTCTCTTAATTGCTGTGGAAATATGGACTGATTTCCCTTCATTGAAAAGACAGGATTTTAAATTCTTACAGGAAATTATGCAGTCATTTACCATGTGGACAGTGAAAGAAAATTCTACCAAGATTTACTGACTGTCATTAATTCATTAAGACACCTTTTGTGGAGGTACCCACTCAGCCATTTTTTGTTGTTTCATCTTTGTTATGTTTTGAAAAAGGGCAAAATCCTTCTTTTTTTTTTTTTTCTTTTTTTTTCCATTTTTCTCCTCTCTGTTTCTGTAGCCCCAAGAACACACAGGGGAGATCCCTTATGCTCAGCAAAGAAAAGATTTAGGACATGGAATGAGTAAGCACACAAAGGTAAAATGCAGCACATTGCACCAGTAATTAATTGCTTGGTTAATGTGGTGGTATATAGCCTGATCCTGTTCAGGGTGCTATGAATTTACCTTTCTGTGTTTCAAGATCAGAGATTACTTCAGAATTTATTCAAAATAAGCACAAATTACACTTTGTGATTTAAAAAACAAAAGGAAGAAGAAAAATACTTTCTGTTTCAAAAGAAAAAATAACCTTTTTTCAGTGGAAATTATTATTTATTACTGTTATGGTTATATAGATTCTACTCAAATGAGTAATCTCTAAGTCAAAACTGTAAATTCTATCCGTTGCTTCCTTGTTCTGGAGTTAAGCTTGTTTGCATTTTATTTGCAGCCTAAAGACAATATTTTACTGCAAATTCATTCATAAAGTTTCCAAATCTTTACAAACTACACATACCAAGTATGATGGACCTGAGCTAGCCAACAATGGGCTAAGACTTATTTCTACTTCCTATCTCAAGTTCTCAACACCTTGTCCTAAATTTAAATTACTAGATTGTTAAAGTATTATAGTATTCCTGACTCCTTCCATCATATAGCAGAAACTCCCCTATTGTTCAGGTACCTCTGGCTCATCTATAGCAACTCATTCCATATAAAACCTAACTGCAGCTCAGATGCAATATTTTCCTACAATTCTTGGGGAAAAACCTTCAGATCTTGTATCATCTGTCAAAAAATGGACTCTCAGAAACTAGAAAGAGAAATCGGAGTCTTAGAACCAAGACATTTTCTCTAAAGACTCTCTTTTTTACATCAGGATGTCAAGCTTAGCTTTAATGCCATAGATGTTCTCAACATTGGTGGAATTTCCTTTTCAGAGAATCATAGGCTACTGGGACCTCAAATTACTTAGGATTATTAATGGTAAAACCGTAATATTTTACTAGGAAATCAACAGGCAGGAAAAATATAGCTAAACGTGTGGGGTTTTTTTTTCCTGATGTCCATCCCTAAAACCAGGGCACCATGAATTTCATTAGTTATGCCTTTTTTAAAAGTGTAGTAAATGTGACATAACTGTAATATGTTAACATGATTCCTCTTGACTTTGCAGCACTCTCAACAATAACAACATCACTCGGCTGTCTGTGGCAAGTTTCAACCATATGCCCAAACTCAGAACATTGTGAGTAGTCCTGCTGAAACTGGCTGCTATTTTTATCATTCCGGTATATATTTTTACCTCTGCCAAGTTTTGTCAGGTGTCTAAAAATACGTATATGGGCAAAGCAAGCATGAACTCAATTGAAAAGTATTGATGTAGCATGAGGTTGATGAGTGTGAAGTCTCTATGTGTGTCTATGGAAGCTGATTCTGAGAAGAAAACCTAACAAGCTATACTTGGGACTCAGGAGATAAAGGAGTGGTTGCATCCTTTTCCATCAACTCTTTTAAAATGTGAGATGAATAAATCTACGAAAATGGGTTTTTGACCTCTTCCCAAATGGGTGGGAATCACTTTCCATAGTGCTGTATTCAGTTACAGAAAAGCTTCACCTTCTAACCAAAAAAACATGAAGGCAGGGGGAATTCTCCTTTACATGTTACAGTTATACAGAAAAATAAATTGATGTTTTTTGAAAGTCAAGAATTTGTTTTACTTTGAGCTATTGAATGGGTCACATTTCATTTAGGAACATGGGAGAATCTTTGATTGACTGTCAGATGTGATAAATGGGAAATCTTTATGCTTTTATTACTGTACTGCTAGCAGACCTAATTAAACTAAACTGGCTCACCGACATTCTTTGTAACATAAAATTATAGCATCATCCGGTTGTGCTATTATAATTAAAGTTGTGTCAGCACTTACAGTAAGGTCCCCATTTTTAGAGGTTATGACTTTCAAAGGGGAACACTTTAGTCTTCTAAAACAAAGCACGGTGAAAAGAGTGTGTATGCAGGTGACAGGAGCTGCAATTATTTTTTGGTATGTTTATCCTGACTATGAATAAATGTATGTTGTGTTGAGTGGCAAAACCAGAACATATCAAGGTTTAGTCCTGAGACTCACTTTCAGACAGATTTTCCAGTGAAACGGGAGTTAAAAATGAGAAGGATGCTTCTATCAGAAGTCAAGAACTACTGATAGTAGTTAAAGAACTACTTTTACAAAAGGTCTCTCCGGGTTCTTTTACACATGTTGGGTTGCACAACTGTTCTGAAATCAGTAGGGATATTCACCTGAGTTAACATACTATTTGTAACTGAAGAAACTTCATACAGGTGAGTAGCTCTGTGGATTTCATAACAGAATTGTAACTATTCTTGCTTGGACAAACACAAAAACACTTAAATAGTGCTGACCATGGGCTTTTGGCGACCTCAGCGAGATTTTGATAATAGAATTTCATTCTTTCAGGTCTGAGTCTTGAAAAAAATCATGTCTGTACTTCTTTCAAACCTTCAAATACAATTTGAAGTATTGTCTTGGTATAAAATACGATATTTCTGAACCACAAAATGCAGTGAATCAAATTAGCAATATTTATATTTTCTTTGGTTGGGATATTTCATCTTCTGAAAATATATTTTAGAAACAAATTTAACTAGACACAGATTATCGCTGTGACATCCCATTTGCAGTCAGAATATACTTGTATAACTGTATTGATTTCAGTGGCATTAGTTCTGATTTGCAATAATGTTCTTGCCTACAGCTGACCACAGATTGTACTGAATGACTGTGCTGTATCGTGAGCTGTATTTGCAAAGCACCAACCCAAGATTAGTACAGGAAAATATATTGCCTTTAATTTCTGTTCATTTGGGGGGGGGGGATTGTTAATATTTTTGTTCATGTTGGTTACGCATTTCGGGTTGCTTTGAAGATTTATTTTACAATGGATTAATTAAACCCTTTTCTGAATTTCTTGCACTTCCTTTCCAGTTATTTAGTTAGGATTGAACACATCAGCTAAAAAGGACCAAAAAGGCATTACCTTGTTATGGATGATTCTGAGTAACGACTTGATTTATAGCTGTGGGCATCCTTTTCTGTAGTTTGAGAAAATGTAAGAGCTAGGGAAGAGTAATTTACCTAATTTAGTGAATACATTTGTCTGATATTTTATCAATGGCAAAGTGCTTTCTGACACTTGGCAAGGAGCCATGGTCTTGTGTCAGACCGCTGCAACAGAGAGACAACCTCCTTAATTCCATCACTTGCTTTCGTTTGGTCTTTTTATTTCAGGGATTGCTTAGAACATGGGTCCCTAGTAGCCAAAAGCAGCTAATACCACTTTCTGTGGTTAAACAAAAAGAGAGGAAATCAGAGAAGAGATGTGAAAGAAGGTGCTTTATATTGAGTTATTACTCTATCTTGTTCAGCAGAAAATGAGTATGACCTGTTACAGGGATCTTTCAGGCTGTTTCTATAGAGACTAATAATGGCCTGACTTACAGATATATCTAATTGGAAACCAAATCTTTTATTAACTCTTATTTCTGACAGTGTATTATCACCACAGGGCAATTTTCTTGAGACATTTTTGTCTTATTCACTATTTGTACAGGTCTGGGCTAAAGAGTCCCACAGCAGCTTTCAAGCTCTTGTGTATTTACTTCTTTCTTTTAGACAAGAGACAGGCAACTACAGATAAGTTAATTTATTAGGAAGTGTTCTTTTTTCTTCCAATTAATTAGGCCACAACCAAAAAGTAATTTTCCTGCTTGTAAATTTTTCTGCTTGTATAGTTTCTTTATTATCTTGTAACTCCTAGACTTTCAATGAAAGATGTAAAAAATCGATTCCTCATTAACATTTGTATTAATAAATTGGGATAGTTGCTTGCTGGAGGGAGGGCTGGGCAGATTGGCTGCTTTTCTGTTTGTTCTTCCTAATTTAAAGGTATTGGCATGTCTCTTTCCATGCAGTCGTCTTCACTCCAACAACCTGTACTGTGACTGCCACCTGGCCTGGCTGTCTGACTGGCTGCGGCAGCGGCCGCGGGTTGGGCTCTACACCCAGTGCATGGGACCGTCCCACCTGCGGGGACACAACGTGGCCGAGGTCCAAAAACGGGAGTTTGTCTGCAGCGGTAAGGGAAACAGATTTGCTCATCCAGTCCTGTTTTGAAACACACCTGCCAACTGCTCAGTGGTTGCTGCATGTTGACTTTTGTTAGCTTTTGCGTAATCCAAGGATTAATGTTTATTAAAAAAAAAAACCTAGTAATTTTTATGAGTATTTGTATCTTGTGTGGGGGTGCTTCTGTCCTTAAAAACTTTGTGTAAATGCTGCATTCACACAGATTGTATAGCCTTCTAAAGGTATAATTATGGGGGACAGATGCAGGAAATTAAATAAAAGCTGCACTTATTGAGAACATAAAACCTTTACTAAGAAAGAATTATTATTATTATTTTTTAAAAACTTTACAGATTGATGCTTTTTCTTGTTGTTGTTTTCTGCCATTTAAATAATATTTTGAATCCCTAAGTAGCTTTTTGAATTTTATTGGTATGCTTTAATGCATCAGGTTATTTTTTGGTATGAAATAATGAAATGACTAACAGTTCATTACTAATCACATTTTCTCTATTCAATTTTTTTCCTTTATTCATATCTTCCAGATGAGGAAGAAGGCAAGTTTCTCTTTCTTATTTAAATATTTTTAGACTCAGACTGAAAATCTTCTGTAAACTTTGTCTACTGTTTCAAGTTTCCTCAAGAACATTAAAAACCCGCTGCAATATTGCTATCTGTCTTTTCAATGATTCATCAGAGTTTCTTCTACTGGCTGATTTTCTGCAAAGCCCCAGAAGCCTATTGCCAAATATGCCAAAATTTGCACAGATCCATGCTTTTAAAAGTTTGTGGAGAGCACAGTGTTCTGTCCTTTTTAAACAGTCTCTGACATCAAAGTGTAAGGCACTGCCATCTTCACATGGCAAATGCTAGCAGTATTCTTGCCACTAGTTCTGCCTTTATGTACATTTAAAAAGCCTCCTAATGAGATAATTTTGTATATCTTATTTGTAAATGTTATGGCTGCAGAGCCTGAGTGTCATGAATGGTGTCATAACTTGGTCATTATAATTATTATTAGGAAGGGGGATAACCATGTTTTCTGCCTTGATCACAGTATTTTTATTTAATAAAGCTAAATGAAACATTTCCTCCCTGTAAGTAGAAAACAAGTAGTGTGTTGTCAGTTTTGGCAGCTGTTTGTACTTTTGTAACAACACGTACATAAATGTGAAATCAAATTATTATATTGTAAAATTCCATCTCATAGAATCATAGAATAATTTGGCTTGGAAGGGACCTGAAGATCATCTATTTTCAGCTCCCCTTCCATGAGCAGGGACACCTTCCACCAAATTAGATTGCTCAAAGTCCCATCCAACCTGGCCTTAAAAGACTAATCTTCTCAGCAATTTAAAACTTGGGCAGTTATTATAAAAAGTTGCAAGTGGGAAAGCACTGAGCTGCAACTTACGTTATCAGTGTACCCTTCCTATATTAATATATGACATTAAGTATTGTGAGAGTGATCTTAAATTAAATTGTGGTTTCATAGTCAAGAAGTTAGTATTTTCTTTTTTTCATGAGAATTTCAAAACAATCCCTAGCTTTTTTTTAACTTAATGAAAAAAGAAAGAAAAGGAGGGCATCATACCTTTCTCATTCTTTTGTGTCTTTTTCTATCATTACAAAACAGCTCTTCCGTATCATTAAATCAATAGAAGAATGATAATATATTTAAAAATGTGCAATCTATCTATTTGCAGGAAAATATAATAAGTTTTTTACTTTAGAAAACATACCTAAATACAAAGTGATTATACTTAAATGCAATTAAAAATGCTGAGTTTAACATACAGCACTAAGAAATCAGGACGAACTCCTGTATAAATTAGCTTCCTGAGTTAGAATGGTACAACTGTGGGAGGAAGAAGTCTGCTAAGCTAAAACTGAGAGAATAACAGCTGTGTGAAAGCTGTTATGTATTATTGTGTGAGACAAAATAAAAATGTCACAACTCCAAAATATAGAACTGAAGGACCATATTCAAATACATAGTTGCGGAACAGAACTGTAACGACAGGTCACCTTCAGTTCTTGTAGCATAGTTCATCCATTTCTCTTGACATGCATTTTTAATACTACACAAAGTTCTGAAAACTAAACAAATCAGTAATTAGGTTTTAATAGCATTCAATAAATAAAATATACCTGAAATATGGATCACAGTCTTATTTGATGAAACGATTTTGAATGGGTGTTGCTAAAGCAGTTGAAAAATTATGTAATGCTAGCACAGTAGTTGAGCATTTGTCTTTCATCTCTCAGTATTGAATGTTACAATTAACTGTGTATTTAAATTAATGCAGTTTGAAAGTATTGATAGGCTATAATGTATATTTTAGAAGTTCTACCTTAGATTTTTCAAGTAAATGTAAAATGTTTTCCTTTGCAGGTCACCAGTCCTTTATGGCTCCATCCTGCAGTGTCTTGCACTGCCCTACTGCATGCACCTGTAGTAACAACATTGTGGACTGTCGTGGGAAAGGCCTTACTGAGATCCCAACAAACCTTCCAGAAACCATTACTGAAATGTGTGTAATCTGCCTTTTTTTCTATGAACTTGCAGAAAAAAGTTTTTTCCTATATATTCATTTTTGTTATTTGTATAAATTCATGCATTATATAGGGTAGGAATTTTTGTGTACGCGTTCAACTTAAGATATAAAAGGAATATGTAGGTTTCTGAAAACATTTAAGATCTTTATGTTATCTACTGAGTTAGTTTTGTATGTACTGCTCACAATTCATAGTTAAAACTGCATTCTGAGTTCACTTTAAATGAGTTTGGGAATTCTTGCTTTTCTACAAGTGAGTGGCTTTTCACTGCAGATTATAAACTCCATTGCTTTTAGGATTGCTTTCTGTGCTGGTTTTGGCTGGGGTAGAGTTTTTTTCACAGTAGCTGGTATGTTGCTACGTTTTGGATTTGTGCTGAAGACAGTGTTGATAATTCAGAGATGTTTTCGTTACTGCTGAGTGGTGCTTACACAAAGTCAAGGCCTTTTCTGCTCCTCACCCCAACCTACCAGCAAGTAGGCTGGGGCACACAATGAGTTGTGAGGGGACACAGCCAGGACAGCTACCCCCAACTAATCCAAAGGATATTCTATACCATTGTGGCATTACACTCAGCACATACAGCTAGGGGAGGAAGCAAGAAGGAAGAGATGTTCAGAGTGATGGTGTTTGTCTTCCCAAGTCACTGTTAAAAGTATGATGGCGTATACTGCTCTCCTGGAGCTGGCTGAACACCTGCCTGCCCATGGGAAGTGGTGAATGAATTCCTTGCTTTGCTTTTGCATGCAGCTTTTGTTTTACCTGTTAAACTGTCTTTATTTCAACCCAGAAGTTTTCTTATTTTTACCCTTCTGATTCTCTCTCCCATCCCATTTTGGGGGGAGTGAGCGAACAGCTGTGTGGATTTAAACTGTGACAAGTACCTTCAGTCACTTTATTCATCAGACTTCCCATTAGAGAAGCATAAGAAAGCAAAAATAAGGTATAGTCTTTGTGTTAATACCACCTGCCTGTGGATAGAAGAGCCTGCACGCTGATAGGGTTGCCTGACATGTCATATACAACAGAAACATGTACAAAATTACAATCATGTCCTGACTGTAGAGAAGAGTCATAACACAGATGTCATAGGGCCTTCTGTCTTCCAAAGCAATGTGACTGAGAGGTTGTGTGGGCCCAGAAGGAAAGTTACTGCTGCGTTGTCTTCTGTGCAGGGAAGCAACAAAAGCAAGGAGTGTGCTTGCTGACAAGACAGGTGGGAACCAGAGCATCTTTCTCTTCTGGGGATGGTGGAACAGTGTTTTGGAAGGGAAGCTGGGAGTTCCCTTTACGGAAATAGTAGGAAATTAGCTGTGACAACAACCTGGTAAAGTTTTCAGAATAAAAAGCTTGTGAGCACATTGATGATATAAGGTGATGTTAAGAATTTCAGATAAGGGAGGTGAGGGGAACAGATGCCTGAAGTGAAAGGGAAGACATCTCCTGAACATACATACTGTTGTAAATAGATCTCTGATTTTCTTGAAAGTTTAAAAACAGATCTCCACAATGAGATTTTAATTGACTTGTTGATATCTGACCTGTGTTTTTGAACTTAACAGGGTTTGGAACTACTGTGGTTTTCCTCTAAGGATGTGAATAATCATCACATCTGTCAGTTCATTATTACTGCTGTTAAGACTGACCTGGCTGACCCTGCCCGACCCAATTCTGTATAATACAAACACTTCTTTTGCCTTTTACCCCTCTCAGAAAAATTCCTCTGCTTGCAAATAAAGTGACTCTTTCATAAAATACATGCACAATGCCCAGGAAGACTGTACAAGACTGTTCTCACTATTTAATGAGTTGTATACTGGCGTTTTTACTTGTTTATGTGCATCTGTGTGCATAGAGAAGAAGAAGAAAATATTGCAAGAAAGAAAGAGGGAGCATGTGTCAAAGAGTCCCTACTATATGCTGCTAACCACTGGAGCTAACCACTGGTTACAGACACTGAAGACTGACTTTTGTTTACTATACTTTTCTTATGTATGTAAGAAATTCTGTTGAGTTTTAGGCATGGAATGCTATGATCTTCAGCAGTTTATTGTCCTGGAGGGTAAAAGTAACCATGTAGCAGCCCCTTCAGTATTTGGCTAAACATTTAAGAGATTGCAGACTGAGACTCAATGTTTCCTGCTAGTCTGGGCAGCATTCAGATTCCAGAGTGAGGCCTTTTCATGTTCTGAGATCCATAATCCATTGAAATGTAGATATATATGTGTGTTCATATAAATACGTACAGTGCATATAGTTTACAGTGATACAGTGTAAACTATGTTATCTCTCTGTATTGTATGTAGTCCATAGGTGCTGGCTAAATAAATTTCAGGTCATAACATTTTGCTCAGTTAAGTAACACCAGTCATGCCATAAGACCTCAATATATGTTTATTTAAAAGCTGATGTAAGAAGAAGTAGAAAGTTAGAAAATCAAACTTTAGTAATTATTTTGTATTGAACAGATGCACACCAGTGAATGTTGGTATGATGAAAAAACTGAACTTCAGTGATTGACTTAGATTTTGAGTAACACAGACTGATATAAAATATGATTCAAGCCAGTAATAGGCTGCACTTACCATACAGAGAGAATAAAACTCCTGTTGGGTGGAAGGTAAGGAGAGAATTGTACAGGAAAAGAAAGAAATAAAATGAGGCACAAGAAATGCACTGAAATCAAGGGATAAACTGAGTGGAAGAATTAGAGGATCTTATGAGTATTTGGTGAGAATCACAGGATCTTTTTTGCTTCCTTGTCAATAGGTTGAAAAGGAATTGAATTTTTTACAAATAAATATTTTTATGATTGTATGGGGAAAGCTTTATGCTATACTCATTTCTTTATTGTGAATAAAATAATTAGTTATAGTTCTCTTATGATTCTCATGGGTGGCAGGTGTATTTACCTTCTTAGCATCAAAGAGAATGAGAGACAGCGAAGAGGCTGGAAAATGAGTGGTTTACAGAGTGAAAAAGGTTTTACCAATAGTGAAGTGAGAGAAATCTGAAACTGGATCAAACCAGCATTCCACCCTGGCCAGTGGCTCTCATCAGTTGTTCATGAAGAATGTTTTGGAAACAGAAATATACTACTTCAGAAATAAAACACCAATAGCACAAGTATTTTCTTTGCTCCCAAGGGGTGTTGGGGTTCCTCTGAATCTTGAAAATTTGCATAGCTTTCAGGAAAAAAAGGGTTTTCATTGAAATATCCAATCTGCTTTAAACCAAACAATGCTCTAAATTTTCATGTTCTATTAAGTTAATAAATTCTGGGGGGAGGGAATTGCACTCAAAATCTTCCAGTTTAAAATACAGTCTTTTAAAGTTTCACTGATGTTCCTCTCTCTTTGTAGAGGGAAAGAAAATGCATTCACATTCATAATTTGTCCTGTCACCTTCTATTTTGCATGCCACCCTCAGTCATCTTATCTCTAAACCAACTGTTACAAGTCCATTCAGTCTTTTGGATGCCAAGACTTACCATGTCTTAATTAGTCTCCTCCTCTTTCTCTGAATTGCTTTCTAAATTTTTTTGATTTGCAATGACCAGAGTTGAGTACAATATTCCAAATGGTAGCGAACCATCAGGTTTTTATTAATGGAATTTTAGTTTTCTTTCATTTGCCTTTTACAGCCTAATATATAACTGCCAGTACACATCGCACCATGTTTTTTCTTGAATTATCCATGCAGAGTCCTAGGCCTGTATTTTTAGCTGTTAGGATTTTTTCAGGAACCAGAAGTTTGTAGATATAATCTTATTATACCATCCACAGGCATTTCGGAACATTGAGTCAGGCTGTATGTCACTTTTTAAAGCTGCTCTATGAAAGATTTCAGTCCTCTCTGCTTTTAACTGACTACAACATGCAGAAAGATTGTGACATTCCAGTACTGTTATCATACAATAAAAACTGTTTTAAAGCTTCATTTTTAAAGAAGTACTCTGCAACTGTTGCTTATAGCAACCCCTTGAGATTAGATTGGAAAGAATTATTGTATCCCACAAAATAATAGGTTTTTTTCACTTATTCCTTAGGCGATAATGTTGTCAGTATGCCAAATGGTAACTGACAGTAAACACTTGAAGAGATGAGACCATGCTGTCATGGTAGTGTTAAGAATACTGAGGAGTTGCTGAACACAAGACAGAAGGGTATAGTGAGCCCTGTATTTCCACCACTGCTATACAGTTCCCACACACATGGCTTTATTACCTCGTCGCCATTTTAAGCACATGCTTTGGCAGGAGCTCCCCAGTTCTCAGGGAGAGAGGAAAAGAGAAATGTGCTGGCTCCCTGTTGTCTTCTGAAGGATGTACAGGCTTTAACAGCCAAATTCTTATTTATTTATTCACTCATCTTTATAATACTACCGTCACCAGTTTCTCGTGCACACTGCAAGAAAATTGGCATGACACTTCTGTTTTACCTGCACTGGATGTCGTCCAATCTTTTCAGTACTTTTCCTTACTTGTTGATCTTTTTCTGCATTTTTGGTTGAACATTGTCATCTGATTTTCGTACTTCACTGATAGGGACGTTTGAAAAATCCACAATGCTTTCAAATTCCCTTACTCTGAACAAGTTTCTCTGCCCTCTCTCCCCTCTTTATGGGCTGTATTTGCAGAAATCAGTGCTAAGCACTACTAGCCTGTCATGTTATGCTTCAGCCAACTTCATGGTCAACAAAAACCTCTGGTGTTTACATCTGTCCTTCTTTTTGTCTTTGCTTTATTGTATTTCATATTAATAATGTTCTCCTGTGAGGCTGACATTAAACTTTGTGCGCCCTCCTTTATAGAGGTGTTTAAAATTCAGCATCTTATTTTTATGAGATTTTGTTTTTCCATCCATTTCTACCTCTTTATTATTTGTTCTTATATGGACAGCAGGTTACTTTTAATAAGAATAATAACCACATTTACTTTTTGAAAGTCCATAGTCCCATTATTTTTTCTTGACTTTTTTTTTAAGTTTTCTTTCAACACATGCTCATGGTTTTGTGATATTTTGCTATGTTCTCTATCCATTTCTTCCATCCTTTCTCTCAAAGGAAAGCCTGACCTCAGTCAACTCCTCAGTACCCTATGAAGCACAGAGTTCTTTCTCTTTGCCCAGCACAAACTTTCTTTGAATAAAATGTCATCTGATCTGTTTCTGCACAGAAATACTTTGTATTTGTTACATTGTCAGTCCATCTGGGGCAATGTTGCATAAAGCCAAGGGGTATTAATATTATTGCTATTCCCAGTCCTTCTGATGTATATGATTAAACTGCAGGTTTGAACTGTATGTTCCATGTTGACAATTTTATGCCATTTTTTCCTCAGCGGTGTTGATAAATTAACTTATATCTAAATAATGTGTAAAAAACCAACCAACTAAACAAAGCAAAGAAAAAAGCCACCCAAAACCTTTAAATGGAATATTGAATTTCTTAAGTATTAAACACTGGCAGTTTCAATTGTGTAAAATTTTGCATGTTGAAGCTCTGAGTTAGCTCTCCGGGGAAAAGTGCAAGAAAAGGCTTTCTGTTTAGAGTCTAATACTGGTGTTGTGACTTTGCACTGCCTTGATAGCTTTACTGTCTTGGAATACTGTTTTAAGACATTAGAAACTGCCTTCTCTGCTGATGGCTACTGCTTCTGTAGCAAAACTGGCAAGGAGATGTTGCTTGCACTGCACTGCAGCCTGTCTCCAAGTTTGGTGGGACAACCTAAACCGCTGAGAAAATAGAACTGGAAGCTGAAGTGGTTTAGGAAAGAGCAGGCATTCTGTGATTCCAGTTGCCAAAATGCTGTTTCATTCCAGTGTAGTTTAATTTACTGGTAACTGTCAGGGTATTGCTGAGAGGGTTTTGTCACATTCTCTGTCTGACTTCTCAATTGGTGCAGAATCACTTGGCTAAAACCAGGAATTCCCGTTGGGTGAAGTTAGTTAGCAGGCCATGCATTGTCTACCAAGTGCCTCTCGGGAAGATGCCTTCAGAAACAGGACTGCTTATCTCCAAGTAGCTGCCAGTGAAAATGGAAGGAGAATAAAGCCTGTGGTGTCCTCTATTTTTCCCTTCTGTGTGATAAAGCTTGGAGCAAAATTAAGTATTCAGCATCTCAGTAAATGTAATTCTTAATCCTTATTGACTTAGTACAATTGTATCTGTACCAGTTACACCCTTTCTGCAAAATTAATCCCCACTGCATTATCTAAATAAACTCACACACAGCTAAATAAGAATACCTAAAGTTTTCTTTTCAGGCTTTGTCTGATCAATGTGATATTATTTGAGAAAAAAAATACTTCATATTCCATAGGTATTTTGAGAAAGAAAATATTTGGTTGTGCACCAAAACTTCTCCAGTTTTAGTGCACCTAGGAGTTCTGCAGGAAGCACAGAATTAAAAAGGTGCACAGATGCACCTTTGCCTCTGGGTCAAATGAAAAGGCTTCATACCATAAGTGACCTGCAGGAAGCATTTTGGGAACTTAAATGAATTTCCCATAGGCCTATTACTTTAATGTCTCTATTGTAACTTTCTGAGGCAAAATACAATGCCCATAAATGTTACATATGAATAATCTTCAAACTTTTGTTATTTAGTATGCCTTACTTTAGCCTCTTGTCATTGACTTAAGCAAAGCATGATACATTATTCATTCATTCATCTCAAACATCATAATTTGAGTTGGTTTAGATTTGTTGTTTAAACCTCACCCCTTTTACAGTAATTTTAGGGGTTACCCTTTCATTGGCAGTCTTTTGAGCCTAACCAACTTAAGTGACCTAATGCACCTAGCACTTTCCTCCTTTGTCATGCAGTTCATATATTAAAGACATTAAAGGTCATTCTTAAGGTTCAAAACTATTACTGTAATTGGTTTTAGGAAGCATAGCCTTTCTAAAGCTGATAGCATTTATCAGTCTCTATGCAGGCATTCCTTCCACATTTCAGTTTTTCATCACTTTTAATCTCTTTTTACTTGGTTTCATTTTGAATTCACCTTCTGAAAATTCTTTGAATGATCAGCAGAAATAATTCTGGTTCCCTTAGAATAGAGACTTTTTTGGCATGTGTTCAAACACCCTATTGCTGTTACAAACAGCAGCCCGGCAGCAATTCTATTAATTGTACTGGTGCCTTCTCTCAGAATGGTGTGACAGGCTCTTATTTCAAAAGAGGCCAAAAAGCCATTAATGAGCTGGACTACCTTGTGAAAATGCTACACTTACATTCTTCTGATTTTCTCTTCTCTTCCGTGGCTTGAACTGCCTGTCAAAGTGGTTCTAATACCTCATTCCTTACTGTAATATTATAGAATCATAGAATCATTTAAGGTCATTATTCCTTAGCAAAATGTGCACATTTAATTAAGTCCTTCCTTTAAATGTTTTTAATCTTAACAAAAGTGAAGGAAAAATAATAATACACAGTGGTGTGTTGGGGAGGAAGAAAGTTTCCTGCAAGGAAGGGTTACTTAAGGGTTGCTGCTGTTAACTGAGGAACAGTTGTATGAGTAATTCTAGTCTTTGTAAGGGGCAGAAAAGACCCTTAACCACATAATATGTGAAATGAGAGAAACCATATAGTAGTCAGGGATTTTAAAAGCTCACCTTCATAATCCAGTGCAGTTATAAGCCTCTGACTTCTTATTACTATGACCTTTGGGATAAAATTTTTGTTTCTTGTGAATGAAGTTTTATAATGTTTGAATGCCAAAGCTGTATGGTTGTTTCATGATAACATTGTTTACATTTCCCACGAGTTTCCTAATTTGCTCCCTCAGTCTTGTCTTGTCTTACCCTCCTGTTTTCTAACTATTTTTCTTCATGTTTTCATCTTCCTCCATCTCATTCTTCCTTATACTTTGTTTTCATAAGTCTCTTGATTAATGATTGTGTGTTATGCCAAGCACTCGACTACATCTTTGTGAGTCATGTGATATTAAGCAGGATTAAAAACTCCTGAGATTGCTTCTCGCAGTAACACTCAGATTATATTAAAGGAGAAGTGGGGGAGGGGAGGGAAAGAGGGTGAAAGGAGAGAAAGGAGAAAAAGAAGAGGAAAAGAGGGGAGAGGAAATGAGATCTGACAGAACTGATTTTGACAGATGGACTTAACCAAGATAAAGGGACCTGATCACAGTGCAGACACTGGGGAAGTGCTTTGCGTACATGAGGAATTTTATTTGAGAACTGGGAGCTCTGTGTCTGCATCTTTTCCAAGTGAAGCTTGGCATGTGCACAGTTTCACCAGTTCTGTTGTCTTTTAAAATTCATCCTTACCCAAGAGTCCAAAGTACAGCCTTAAGTAAACAGTAATTGAACAGAGAGACACTTACATTGAGGTGCAAAGAGGCTTCTAAGGATGACCTTTTACAGAGAAAAGTCACTTAAAAAGGGTTTTGGTGTATTTATTGTAGACAGCTTAAAAACTCACATAGGAGAAAAACACTGAAACACCAGAGATAAGGCAGATTTCTCTATTTTTAGAGCTCAAAGAATGATTTGGCTGCCTCCAGTAGCCTGACACAAATGAGAGCAAACCCTGCATCTTCACAGCTTGAAAGAAATGAGGAATGCTGTGGGGAGAATGCAGTGAGTTACAAGACATTAAACTGATTATTGTTTTCCAGTGTCTGCATTTGTTTCTGCTTTTTAGTTTAAATCAAAACATCAGTCTTCTTAGGACTCACTCAGAATGTCAGTTCATATATGTCATTTACCTCTTAAACCGTTAAGCCATTAGCCAGAAGTCTTGCATATCTAGTGAAGTTTTGGAAAGGTTTTTCCAAGTTGGTTTCTATATATACATGTGTATATGTAGTCATTTACAGTTTATTGCTAAGATTTTTAGTAGTTTGCAAGAATTCCCTATAAGGGTGTCTGCTGTTTTTGAGAAAATATATGTTAATCTTACAATGCTACCCAAAATAGATAAAACTCTTCAGTCGCACTATAAAATTTTTCACAATCATTTAATTATAGCGCTTTTTGAAATTTTTCTGTTTTATCAAAATCTTTTCCTAATTCCTGTTATAATAAATACAGAGTGTATGCAGGTGTCAAGGGAAAAGTTTATTTCTACTTATGGATTAAAATAATAATTATCATAGCATTCGGTTGCTTATGTATAATGATACATACTTTGGTCAGGAGGAAGCCAGAAAACTGTCCGTTTTTGAATTTTTGGTAATTGCTGGATTAAAATAAAGTACATTAAATAGTACTTAAAAAACTAAATGCACCTCAACAGATGCATATGGTCTCACTACTTTTTACTCAGCTCTTAAACTAACACTCCAGACTTTTGAGCAACTTCATATAGTTGCCCTGTTTTTAAAATTAACTTTTCTTATATATGCTTCTCTTCAACTATACTTTATGTGTACTTTTCCTCAAACCTTCTCTTATCTTCTTTCCTTCCCGAAAGTTTGTAAGACCATTGTTCTTAAGATCAATCCTGACTAACATATTGGACTTTATATCAGAATTTTTACCAGTGGATTGTGGAGGCAAACTGATTGTGAAATCTAGAGCTTTTTCTTCTGTTTTGACTAAAAGTTAATGCATATTTATGTCCAGAATAGTACACGATTTTTAGATGCATTGTTATTAGTTATAATGTTTTGCTTACATGCTTATATTTTCCCTAGAAGTTTGTTCAAAAGAATTCATAGAAGTACAGCTTTACATATGGAGGAGGATCAAAAAGATTCCTAATGAAACAGAAATATCTGGTGAAAAACAACTGACATGAAACTAAAATTTTAGTCTCAATGTACACTGTTGTCTGAGGTTTTCCACATTCTGCAACATCTAATTTAAGAAATGTCCCCGGCCCTGCTTAGTTGGTTAAATACTGCAGATATGGCCATTAATTTTGAAAATCTTTGCATGAAAACATACCTTTTACTACATCATAATTTTACTTGAAAGGTTTTGTGATTTGCCACTCCCTGTCATACGTGACACTCAGTTTAGACTGTTCATCTGTGTCATCAATGATCTGAATACAGTTCTCTTGCTGTACTTTTCTTTGATCTTGGGAAGGTCATTATTCCTTAGCAAAAGGTGCATTATACCAATTGCAATATACAACAAAGTGGTTTGTGCAATTTATAAAAAATTTAGGAATTTGCTAAATCTTCATATCTTTCATGTGGTATGTACATAGAAACACACAATAATGACATGAATAATGAAAAATGCATTATCTCTGAGGCAATGTATTGAATAAATGTGAAACAAATTAGGATTAGGTCAATTGTTAAGGTATTAACTTCTTCACCTTAACATATTTAATTTGCCAATGCAGATTACACTGAATTATATTTAAATTATCTTTGGCATTCCTACCTTAGTATTTCTCAGGCAAAACTTGAAACATATTCCATTTGACTGCCTCAAAAGTAGATGGTTTTGCTAATTTGATAGCTAATCCTGCCTTTTTAACACACACAAGAGAAATGATTTGTCATGCTCTTACTTGAATATCTTCCTAATCTGAAAATTACTGGTAAATCATGTGGCTTTATGCTTTAAAAAAAAAAAAAAACAACACACCAAACCACCTTTTTTATTTGAGTTGTCAATACGTTTTTGTACATATAACATCTAATCTGGTCTTTATTAGCATGTATTCCATGCTGCCATTGTTCACGTCTTTGGCTTTCTTCATACCCCTGTGTCCTATCTTGAAAACTAATTAAATTCAGACAACAGGATAATTTCAACAGTTGACAGGACATAGAGGCACAGAACACAAAAACTGGACAAGAAACAGATGAAACTAGTGCTGGTTTCCAGACACTGTGAGTAGGTACTGGCCAGAATGAACACCATTCCAACCCTGGGGATTTTGTGCAACTTTCTGGTGGATGTTGAAGAGGCACCTTGAAGGACCTCTCCGATGCTGCCAAGAGAAGAAAACGACTCAAGCATAGAATAAATGAATATTTTATGCAGGATGAAGGGAAGCTGGAGAAGGCCCATCTCGCTCTTCCAGAAAAACCCTTATAGATCTCTGGCAGCTGTGCCACACTCCAAAGGTGTTGTTGCTCTTAGATTTTATTTTCACATATGAGTCTTCAGTGCTGATTACTTTTCCTCAGCAATTATGTTAGTGAAGTCATTCAGAAAGAAACTCTGGATGCTGATTTTTCATTGTTTTGTGTTTTGTCATCTATGGAATGCTTTCTTCGTCAACACATTTCTAAATACATGGTGAAGTAACCAACCACATATTCTAAGTTAAAATGTTTTGATTTTTATGGCATATTCATGATGTAAGTCCATGTATTGTTTAACGGGTAGTGAGCACTCATGCCATAGTGTTGGTCTCACCAGTGGGGGGATTCTCAAGCTAATGTTTCTGCTCATTTAGAACAGGTGGACAAGTCCCTGTTTGTGATAAGACAAGAGTGTAGCAGGTTTATATCTTTTTTGTGAATTTATTACACTTACTCTGAACAGCTTGACTAGGTTTTGTACTATAAGAACTCTCATAAAAATACGCTAATTAGAGAGACTTTAACTTGACTCTAGGTGACTCAAGCTAATTGCACTGGAGCCACACTCTGACAGAAGCCAAAGTACTGAGCAAATAATTCTTTAACAAGTGGTATATTTTGCCTACAACCTGAATCTGTAACAATGAAGGAATGTAAAGCCTATCATCATTAATGGTGCTCTAGGGTTCAGAGCACAAGATGGCCCTTTCTGTAATGAAAAATTAAACAAATGCAGGTTTGAGACTTCTGAGTAAATGCAATGAATTGTTTAATAGCTTTAGAATGGCAGTTCTTGTTACTTTTGTGATGTAATGCAGACTAAGGAGTCATCTGTCATTTAAAATCAATCTCATGAGGAATTATTTGATAGAACAATTAGATTTTAACAGTTTGGCAGGCTTTAGGGAAACATTGACAGCGATTCTTTATATTCACATATTTAGGAAACTGTCAACCAAATTTATCAATCAGAGCCTGAAAGTAAGAAGTGCAAGTAATGTATTCATTCAAAATACATCTTTTGTTTTGTTAGACATGGATGATATCACAGATTTCAACAGAATTCTTTTGCTGCTAAAGTTAGAAGCGACATTTAGTGGATTTAAGCACTCTGGAGGTGCAGTTATTGAGAGAGAAAAAAGGTACTTTGTCTAATAGACTCAAGGATTACTGTAGCAAAGGGAGACCATTAATGTTTCCTTATTTTAAAAGCAAACAAAAAAACCTCACAAAGCCTGGCAGATGTTGCTTATGATGAGAGATGTGTTGGCTATGTATTGCAGTTCTTCAGATTCAGGAGCTGTACTCAATCCCATCACTGAAATCTATTTTCTGGTTTTTTGACAGCTGTTTTTGCCATTTATTTTAAAAGCAGATGGGGAAAATGCAAAGAAGAGCTGTCAATTTTATTACCATGTATAATCAGCATCTGTGCAATACATCAGACTCATTGCACAGCTTACACTTTCTCTCTGTAGTAAAATTCTTTGGGGATTTCTTGGCGATCTTCTTGCAAGACTTTTTGTAAATTACAAGATACTGGAATTAAAAAGATAGATTAATTAGCTGCTAAAGCCACTATTGTATTACCCACATTTACTTAATTAAGATGTTATGTTCTAATTGCTTAATTATAAAATATACAACTAATTTGCTCCTTCATATTCAAATTCATGTTTTCTTACCAATATGTTTTGGTTTAGTTTATTATTACAAAATACTTGTTCTTGTCTCTGATCCGTTTACATGCATTTAGGTGCAGAACATCTCTGAAGTTTTTTTTACCATTCTTTACTGAGTGGGCTTAGTATCTTGTACCCCATCTGCATGATTTAAAGTAAAAATGATTCTGCAGAGAACAGAGTGTTCTTAATTCCCGGTCTACCCTCTTTTCTGGTGCAGCAGTCCTTCACAGAAATGACTTTTATAGTGGGAAAATAAGCTAGTCTAAAAGTGTCAGTATAAATAAGCATGTTGTCTGTCTCCGTAAGTGCGGAAGTAGTAATCAGTAATGGTGTGTTGCAGGCTTATAGTAGAGAACAGCATCCTCCTGGAAAGTGTCAAGTGATTTACATGTCACAGGGCTCTCAGGGGACCGTGTGGGAAGGATCTGTCTACTGGCTGGGGACCTACTTTGATTTGATTTGATTAGGTTGGAAGTCACAACTGCAGAAGCACCTTTGTTTCTTAGAATAGTAAATGGTTGTACATTACAGTGTCTGCAGTGATAACCGGAGGGGAAAGATTTCGAATGAGAAATGTTCACAGTACATTTCCTAGATAGGAGAGATTAGGGTATAGCCTTCAAAAAAGGTTTCAACCAGTTTGGCAGCATTAAAAGACAGTAAAACACTTATGTATCGATGCAAGACTTCTTTGAAGTGAAACACTAAAAGGAGCAGGAGACTTAATACTAAGAGCATTAATTAGTGTTTGTATGGTGATGGGCAGAGTACTTTTTGTACATGAGGCATTGCAAGCTTTGATGAAGTAGGTACTTAACTGTATTCCTCCATTATCTTATCTTATTAAATATGCTACTAAAATTGACTGTGACTTTTGAAAAAGAAACCACCAAGGCACTGTTTATGATACATAGATGTTCATTTATAAGAAAGAATGACTTCTGGGATGACTTTGAAAGGAGATGTTGTGCACAAGATTTAATACAAGTCTCATGGAAAAATAATGACACGAGCTTTTTGTTCTTTGGTGATATAATGGTACTTCTTGCCATGTCATTTGCAAGCACTTAATAGCTGACTTTTTTGGCAATAGATAACTGTAAACCATCCTATTCCAGAATTAAAAATGTTTCATTTAATATGAAGCATTAATATAAAGGAGTTTTTAATTACTATGGGTTTTATCAGTGGAATGCAAATTTCCTTTAGATATTAGTCTATCTGTACTTTGTGACCCTGGAATATATCTAATTAGATTTTCCCTGGAATAGTGGATGCAAATTTGCACTCTGTGAAATCCAGCTGATTCTATGAAGATAAAGCAGAAGATTAGAGGATAATAAAGCTTGAAAATGTGAATTTGATTTACTTTTTTTACAGACAAAGTGGGATATAAAAGATTTTTCTTCTGTATTTATATAATCTTATTTTCCCTTTCTTATGCTAATCTCATTTTCTAAAATGTGATGTGTTTCAGTGTGTAACTCACTTTGGTGTGAGTTAAAAAAAGTCATATTTAGATGATCCTACTATAACAAATCCTTTATCCAGAAGAGCTTGTAAATTTATCCCAGCACTGCATAGTCTGTCTATTAGACTATAAATTTCTTACTGAAAGGAAGTGTTAGGTAAAGTTGACATGAAGTTCATTTTCATATCCACCAATGAATTGGTAGTTTACTCTACTAGAACTGCTAGAAAATTAGCTTGCAGGACACTGTAGCAGGACTTCTTCAGGTTTTGGACTCATGTAATTTGTAGAGAAATTGGACAGCAGTAAATTAAATCTGCTATTCCATCTTCTCATAAAAGCCATCTACATGTATCCTGTAATGTACTTAGGTACTTCAGTTTATAGAATTAATATATATTTTTAATTAAGAGAGTAAACTGGAAAATACTTTGTGTCTTAATTTAATGCTAGACCTTGTATTACATGCCTTGTTGTATGTAATTAAGATAATTATATATTTAAAGATATGTGAATATAGACTGGAGCCCCTCCAGCACCAGGTTAGAAATCTCTACATCATGGACTGATAAGCAGAATTTATAAATGACACTTGTGATAGCCTCATGTGGGAGCATTGCTACTGCAATATCTCTCTTTCCCATATACCCAGAGGCATATTCCCCCAGTCTCCAGCAACCCAAATCCTTCTCTGTAATATGGCTTAATCCTTCCCTGTCCTTTTTACCACCCACTATGCCCTTTCCAGTCCTCTGGTTACACCCTGTGAGTTTTCCTGTGCAAGTCTTTGGCTGGTTTTCAGAGCTCCACATCTGATAAATATCTGGTCAGGCTATCCCTGGTAACCACCAGGCAGTTGATTGCTGCCAAATAGAGTGTGTAACAGGAATGGATGGATGGCAGTCATGCTCTTCAGGGCTGGGTTGATTTGGTTTCTCAACTCCTTCCAATTGCTAAAATGAGAAAGTTATCTGGAGATTTTACCTCTCTTTGATTTAGCCACCTGAATAGAAAACTTATCTAGATGATAGGCATGCATAATCTTTATTTCCTGGGAAAACTAAGCTAAAATTGTAGTGTAAGAACAGAAAATACTTGGGTTTGGCCTAACTTGTTAACTTCAGCAAGTTTTTACTTATTCTGATGTTTGCCTTCTGCATCTACCCAGGTTTACTGGAGACCAGCAACTTTACTGCTTTGTAGCCTGGTCAGCACTCCTGATCTGGTGCAAAATGTGTTTCAGGGGTCCAAAAGGCTCAGCCAAGGCAAAGGAAGAGTATGAAAGAGTATCGTGTTTATGGAAAAGTTATCAATCTTGTGCCATGGGATTCACTTCAGTGTTTAAATTATACCTGAAATCTATAGCAAGGTGGCAACGTTTTCCTAGTTAAGAAGCTTTTTTAAAAAAGGACCCTGTAAAACAACTCTGATGAAGTGAGATTTTCTGTGTGTAAGGAAGATTTTTCTGGAGCTTTGGGGTTTTTTTCTTGGCTTCTTTATAATCTATTTAACAGCAAATTCTGCTAAAGTAAAGCATGATTAGACTAAAGAGATTTTTAGTATTAAATATATATCTATCTGAACAAGACTTCATGAAAGCAGAAAAAAAATCTTCAGTTTTATATCATGGTCTCTTGAGAAACTTTACAAAAAGAAACAATTTTTGTTAGAATATTTTCTTGGAAAATTTACTCAAAGTATATGAACTTATTAGTTACACTGCACACACAGACTAGTATGTTTCTATCAGTACAAAAGTGAAATAGAAGACAGTTAATAGGACACAGGTAAAAAGAAAAAAATAGGCCAATTTTCCTCCATCTAGATTTAAAAACACTCTTTCACCTTACATTCTGAATCAATGTCCTTGTAATTTAAAATAGTGCAGTAAATTTAGAGATTTTTGATTCATTTTATTAAATAGATTTTTGACATTGTATGTACATAGATCATAGTATGAGTGCATGAAAGAGGGAAATAGAAAGCTTATTAGGTAAGCATGATATGTAGTTTGAATAATCCGGCCTTTTACCGTTGTACTTTTTAGTATAATAGTTTTTAACCTTATGTCTACATAACAGAAATTTCTGCACTGACAAAATCATGATACACTATAGTGTGTAAAGAAGTAGCTTCTATTTGAAATGTGCTTATTCCTGAATCTCTTTTGACTTACTGGCATGTGGTCCATAAGTTTGTATCAGCATAGATTTCCCATATGCAAAGCTCTGTGTGTTCAAAAACTTCTTGGAAAACTGTTTCCATCAGCAAACTCACACTTGCAGTATGGGAAGTTTCAGTCACAGTCGCTGTACATTCAAAGCAAGAGTGACCATTAACACTGACCCCAATTTTAGATTAAAATAATTGTTTAAAGAAGTTAGATTTGTGGCTGGGCAATCTTAGTAGTACATCTTAAAGAAAATGTTTTATATACTGTTATTTATACTGTAGGAATATTTGTCTCCCCTTTCCTATGGTTTGCATATTTCAGTTATCTCATTGAAGTCTTTAGACATTTATAAATAAAACTGACTATGAAAATTGCTATGTGTGCATAATACATTGGGAGTCAATTACCACCGAGTCAATTACCACCAAGTCAATTTTGACATTTTTAATTACAGTTCTATCTTAATTTATAGAAAAATCTTGTGTGCTCTGAAAATAAGTTTTCTTTAGATACAAAATCAAGATTGGGTGCTAATTTACATTACTCTCTATGGATTAAAAGGTTTGACTGATTTTTTTTTTTGTTATGAATGAACTATTATGCTGTTATTATACTGAAATATACTGAAAAAGAAAGCAAAAGTAGCCTTCTTTGTTGAAGTCTATCCCTTCTAGTTTCTTGTGACTTCAGATTCCTGTTTGGCTTGGATTTTGTATTTTTACATTACTGCTGTTCTGTTGCAGACGGTTAGAGCAAAATTCAATCAAGGTCATACCTCCTGGAGCTTTCTCCCCCTATAAAAAGCTTCGAAGAATGTACGTACCAAATAATTTAAGTTTTTATTTTCACATGTATGTATACATGCATATACATATATATAGCTATATAAAAAGATAAAAACCAGTTCAAATTGGTACAGGGGAAATACAGTCAATGTGTGAGCACTTAAGAAAGTTTGACTGCTAGAAAGTTAACTGATATGGTAGCCTGATTATTAAGAATATATTTGTCATATTAATAATAATTGGGTTTTTATCAAGTAATGAAATTGTTTAATATGGTTCTACATAGAAGCAATATACTACTGCAGTGAAAATTATATTGAAAAAATAAATAATGAGGAAAATTACATATTATTTTTGAGCTATAGTCCTGTGGCCATAGCAAGCAGACAATTCTTTATAAAATGTACTCAAACAACTAGCAAAAGCATTTTTTCAAGCATTTGAAAGGTCTGTTTTCAACCATGCATTTTGTTTCAGTGCACTGGCAATTTTAGTGGTTTTATATTAAAATTCTTTGGCAGTGTCTCATGTAAATATTTTAATTTCTCTCTCCCATCCATGCTTAATTCTAATTACATATTATCTTAACGTTTACTATTTTGAAAATAGCTTGAATTAATTGAGTCAAATTTCATTTTTTCAGTGACCTGAGCAATAACCAGATCTCTGAAGCAGCTCCAGATGCTTTCCAGGGCTTACGTTCACTCAATTCACTGTAGGTATCTCTTTGACCTGTAAACAGAAGGAAATTTCCCCTTATTCCTATAGTGAAAATATTTTAGCTTTTTGGCTCCCTGCAAAATTTTCCCATTAATTCAATCAATTCTGAAAGTTGTAAAAATCATTTCAGAATGTTAGTGATAGTTAAATATTGTCACAGCTTGACACTAGTTTATACATATATCATTTATAATGTGGCATAGAGCTGAACAAAACCAAACATGTCTTTAATTCCTCAGTTAGTTGTTCTTGCAAACAGCAAATCCACTTACCAAGGTCCCTTGGGAACACTATAAGCAGTGAGGTGCTGATTCTGCAGAGAGCCCTTTGGGCTCTACACCTTTTGGGAAAATGTGTGATCTTGCTGCCTCACAGGACCACGAGGATATTGCAAGTATCAAGTGGTTGCCATTAAAATCCTTTCAGGAAAATGGAAATTACTTTATTCTTAAAGTCAAAATCCCATAGCGTATGCCTTTCATAATGGTGGCTTTGTTTGCTTTATTTCCTGGTACAGAGTCCTCTATGGCAATAAAATTACAGAACTTCCAAAGGGCCTATTTGAAGGACTATTTTCTCTGCAGTTGCTGTGAGTATTTTTTTTAATATTTATTCTATTTTGGGATCATTCAAAAGGTAAACATGACAAGAGATTTATACCTGAAGAAGAACTAGCAGGAAATCGTATATGTAAGATCAAAGTATAGTAAAACCAAATTATGTTAAAACCAAAGGAGTCAAGACTGTTGTGGGCCAGCTTGCCATTTGCCCACAAATGTGATCATATCAGTTAATGTCTCAGCCTAAAATAATTAAAATTAAATTATTCTCTTGTGTGGAACTTGTAAGGATAAAACACATAAGATACGATACTGTCTTGCCTTGTAAAGAACAAATAGCATGTATAAAGATGTGTGGGAACCATAGAAGGAATATTTGTGTGTTTTATAAAGAGAAAGTAGGTAGTAGAAATGCTATATAATTGTATTTCTAGTTGTACCCATGAAGAACAGCATTACACCACAGTTTCATTGATGACTTAATGTTTTCTGACACTGTACAAGCTTTGACTCTGAACTCCAGCTGCTATTTCCTTTAGCACTTTGGAAGTTTCCATGTGTAATCTTATAAACGATCGCTCTTTAGATTTAATACTGGAATAAAGAATGTCATGGTGATGTGTTTATCAGATATTGTCAATAATTAGCAGAAGAGGCTGTGTGGTAGTTGTACTGTGTAAAAGAAATTTGTGCAATAGACTGTAAAACAACAGTGGTGTTTTTGGAAGAATTGTCCCAGGCAAACTAACTTGTCGAGTTAAAGAGTATGCTTAAAGAATTTAAAAATTCTTCCCACTTGTTTAGAATTATTTAATGCCCAGACTTCACAGTGCAGTGGTTGGCAAAATGTTTGTTATTAACAACAAATTGAAGATGGCAAAACAGAAAATAGATATTTAAAATATGCAAGTTCTAGCACCACCTAGAGGTTTGCATTTTGATTTATTTTAGTCACAAAGTAGTATAGTAGTGGGCAGGGGGGGTATGCTTTCCTGTTTTCCTTTAAGGATGTTTTAGTTATATATTTTTGATTTGGTTAAAAAAAGGGGGGGGGAGAGACTTTCCCAAACTGCTGTCTATTCTCTATTAAAAAAATGTCCATAGCTTACATTTCAGTCTAAGTAAATTTCTACATTGTGGCAAAACTTCTTTTCAGAGCATTAGGGTTCAAATCCACCATTTCTGGCTCAAAATGGAAAAAAGTCAAATATATTTGGTTATAAAAATGCATGTGGTTGAATGACTTTTTTTTTTCCTCTTCAAAAGGAGTTGTTTAGATTGGCTTGTTTATTTTATCATTAAAAGTCTGGGAGGTACAAGGAAGAAAAGGTTCCCTTTGAAGATGGAGAAGAAAAAGGATCCAAGACAGATTTGGACATATTCCATACCACCAGTTTTTACTACAACTCTGTTAATGCGGCAGCATGCTGATTAGTAACATATAATTAAAAGTGCCACTGCACATCTCTTCCAGCTCATGAACACAGTGTTCAGTTCCTTTTTTGTTTGTTTATTTGTTTGGCAAAAGGAACTAGTTTTCCTTGCACATACTTGATTTTTTAGGCTTGTTTCTTTGCACAAATACCACACACACACATTCTTCCAGTACATACAAGAAATGTGATTTTAGCTGAATAAATATACACATTTCAACTCCAAGGTGCAAATATATAGGAATACATATCAGTTAAATAAGACATTTCAATTCACTGAAGTACCTTATGTCATTGTCAATTATTATTTTTTACTACGTCTCCCATTCTGGTTACAAAGGTGCAGAAAGACTTATCTGTGAAAAATGCTGAAGCTGTGACACGAAGCGAGTTCTTTCAATTTTATAATTGTCTTCCATTAAACAGATTATTGAATGCCAACAAGATCAATTGCCTGCGAGTTGATGCATTTCAAGATCTGCACAATTTGAATCTGCTTTCTTTGTATGACAACAAGCTTCAGACCATTGCAAAAGGCACCTTCTCACCCCTACGTGCGATTCAGACCTTGTATGTATGCTCTTGTTTATGGTTGTCTTTAGTATGACTTCATATAAAGTGCAGTAAAAGCATTGGATACTACTGGGACCAAAGGGAAATAATGAGTGAAATTATTGGTTTTTTCTTCATGAAAGGCATTTGGCTCAGAACCCATTTATCTGTGACTGCCATCTGAAGTGGCTGGCGGATTATCTTCATACAAACCCCATTGAGACCAGTGGTGCCCGTTGCACCAGCCCCCGCCGTCTGGCAAACAAAAGGATCGGCCAGATCAAAAGCAAGAAATTCCGCTGCTCAGGTAATTTTCTTAGTTCAGCTGCTATTTTTCCTTTATTGGCAAAAAAAAAAAAAAGGTGGTTGTATATGTTCCAATGAAGCCAGCTGGCTCTCTATGGAATTATTAAACATTGCAGGATCTTTTTTAGTTCTTTGACTGAAGGGAGGGAAATCATAGAAGTCATAGACTATTGGATCACGGAACATTACTGTACTTAACACATTCGGCACTATTCCTGAGTAGCATTAAACCTAACAAAATAAATGCAATATTTAAAACTTCAGAATTAAATGCTAAAGTTATTTACTACAAGTATCACCAACATAAATCATTTTGTAAAATTTCCACAAGCCTCTGGAATATGCGAAAGATCTAAAAATTCCTAAGCTAACTATGGAAACATGACATATTAATTTTATACAGGGAGCTTGCCTCATACTGAAATTTACTATTTTCTTTTTCTAATCTTATTCCATTTCCTACTTACATTTATTTAAATCCTAACTTTTGTCATATGGTATCCAGCTGTTCCAGGTGCATTTCACATTCTACAGTTTATTCAATCTCAAGTGCAAATACCAGATGAAAACTGTTTGTTATCCATGTTCCGGATACATTTATGACTATTCGCACTTTGTTGTTTATCAGTTCTCATTGTGAATACACCTTTTTTCACTTAATTATCTGTAGTTAACTGCAGTCCATACTTAACCTAATAAAACTCATTCTTTGCTTGCTGACATTCAGGTGCATCTTCTATTTTTTTTTTTCTCTTTATTTAGCTAAAGAACAGTATTTCATTCCAGGTAGGTTTGGCTCTGCAGGAAGATTGACTAACTGCAGATATTCTCTCCCTTCCCCCCTAAAAGCAAAGTTTGTTATAGCTTTTAGGAAACTGATGCATGTGTATTAACATTAGTCAATACCTGTAGCTACACATAGTTTTCCTTTGTAGAATACTAGTAGTTCTGTTTTCTGAATATAAGAGCTTAGCATGCAGCTCCATTTACCTTTTTTGTCTCACAAATTTGCACACAACCTACCAAAATTATACCTATACTTGAAGTATTTAGAAGATTGCACCTGCTGGTTCATATTTTAATTGATACCTTTACTTACCTTGTACCTTGCCTTTCTGCTGCTACTGTTTTTAAAATGTAGCTCCTGAGCTGCTTTTAAACACAGGAAACCATGCTGCCATCAAAGAGCTAGCACAACTTTAAAAAAACAAACATTTTACAAATTAACATTTTCTTGCCTTGCTTTCATGCTTTACACTGGCTGCAGCTACTGCTTGCTCACCTCCTCGTGTTTAGGAAATCATAGTGGAATGCTTGGAAAAGAAAGCTGATATTCTTAATTAGATGCATTCTGTGGTCACATGCACAGAGTGAGTCAGAAATGCTTTCCATTAAAGAAAATATGACTTTAGTGTTGGGATGAAACAGTAATTTACACACTGCTTTAAGCTACAATAAGTCTATGATATTTTTACCAAAGATTTACTGATGTTGGCCCTAGCTCTTTGAAATATGTATCTTTCTTTATTTTACCTTGCTTGTCAGTGTGTGCACTGATTTCTTAATAGAAAAAAAAATCACTTATGTTATATTCATAAAAGATTATAAATGATTGACAAAATAAACAAGGGAATAACACATCTATTGATGAATTACAGGATGTGATTTTCAATCAGAGTTTTCTACCGTAGTTTAAGATCTAGAAAGATATATACAATAATTGATTTTGACACCAGTGCACTTGTTCTTTCAAGTACTACAGGTATACGGTTATTCTGCAGTCGTTGCCTCTTTAGCTGGTATGTTTAACAAATGCTGTGTGATGTATCACTTAAATTTGCAGCAATCATGTGAAGTTCTTCATGCCCTTATACTAATAGGTTGGTTTGAATATGAAGAAAAGACAAAATGAAATATAAAATAAGGCAGCAATTTGTCAGCACTGGCAACCGCGAAAATGTGTTTTAAAGCAGCATAAAACAGGGGGATTCAATTTCTCAAACCTGTAGTACCACTCAGTTCTTTAATGAGTAGAACAGCTGTATTCCTGCCACAGAGTGACTTCTACTCAACCTTGGCAGCACAACTTTTGTCTGTGCATTAGAAGTGTTTTCTTGCCAGCAAATGTCTTCACATCCTGTTTATATTATGACCACACATGCCATTCAGGTTTGTTTATGTACCCTTTAAGATATGCTATTCCTGGAGAAAAAAAAAAAGGAAGAAAAAGAATTAAATTAATCAAAAAGTGCTTCTTGAAATACAGCTTTTGTGCTTTCTCTTTCAGTCAGGTTATCAGGAAGATGCTGCCTAAATGTATTTTAGTTTTTGAAGGCCTTATCCCTGAATATTTTAGTTGTTTGCTTCAAACTGCTAATAGTCATGGACTCTGGGGGCAGGAAGAAAAAAATCATATTTTATAGCCTTGCTTACTGGGTATTTCAAAGTGCTAGAAACACTATACTTAAATAAATAGTATCAAATAATCTTAGCATTTCTTAAAAAACTTAAATATTTTATTTTTTTTTTAATATTTCATTGAGAGATCCTGCTTTGCAGACACTGTGAAGTCTTAGTAGAACTTTGTTATAGTCATTTGGAAGAATAAAAGTTATAGAAGTATTAAATCGTTTGTTTGAAAAAATACCATTTATCTGCTAGCTCATAGAAATACTCTATGTTAGTTTTATCATGTGTATTGGTACGAGAGTTACAAGTGCTAGAAATAATATGTGATGGCTGTTGGTGGGGTTTTTCCTCCCCTGAGTAATCTGTCTCTCCTATGTTTGGTTTAGTAAGGATTTAAGTGGCATAGCATGTATATATGTTAAAGGAGCAGCTTTTAAAGAATGCATTCAAAATACTGAAGAATAATTCATGGGAGGCATCATCATCATCCTCCTATATAAAATCTGTAATAAACCCCAATCTTATCTTCATTTTTAAATGCCACTAAAATGAATTATTTTTTCTCTCTGCTGAAGACCATACCCCTTAGTATCTTCTTCTAGTCAAACTAAAGTTGAATAGAGAACATGAGAGCTTAGTTCATGTTTTTGTCTTAATTGGGATTACTCTGTCTTTCTTTCCTTCTTGGCTATCTTTACTTTTGCAGGAGTTCACCATTTTGGCTGTAAGTAAAGTTCAGTGTCTGAGCTAAATCACAGTGTACCTCCCAGCCCTGATGCACCTTCTACTAGTCTCAGTCTTTTCACCTTTGTCCAAGAAGAACCCACAGGTCCTTTCAGCTTCTCTTTGTTTTCTTTGTCACCCACCCTCAGTTCCTTACTGGATGTTTTTTCCTGATGTGTTTAGGATGTTTTCTTTGAGTGACTCTGGGAAATGGTGGAGGAAACTTTCAATGTGGTCCTTTTTTTTTTTTTTGGTATTTTTTTTTGTATTTTTATTTAATCTGTGACAGTGATACTGTTACTGTGGCACTGGACATTCAGTATTAAGAATGCCATGTCATGTAAGCAAGTATTAAACTTCAAATGCTTCTATAACTTATACCTACTCCTTCCTCTTTTCCCTTCCTCTTATCCTTGGCCTAATGGATGCAGTTTTGATAACGTAGCGAGATTTTCTGTTGTGCTTGATCTAACCATGTGGTTGTGAGGTATGAGTAAAACATGGTTCTGTCAAGCACCATGGAACGTCACGCAGCTTTCTACAGCATGGCAAGCTGCTGAGGCTTAAGTCAGGATCACACATTTTTTAAATTAAAGCTGAAAACAGGGCTTTCAATCTTTTGTGTTGAGTTGATGTGGAGTATCGGGACTATTAAAAAAAAATCACAGAGGTTAATGAAGTCCAGTCAACAATACAAATTTGTAACCAGAGAAAGAGAAAAGGTGGCATTCAGGATCTATTTATTCTTGATACAGAGAAAGAAAATAAATTCTAAAAGAATCACTGGCATTTGTGTGATTAGCTATAAACAAGGCTAGATTGGCTGACAACATAATCAGCAGAAAGTACAGCTGTGAAAAGCTCAAGTTATTGTTATCCCATTACGTGAAGTTGGTCTCAGTTTCTTTTTCCGGCATATCTAAAGTCCCTATATTTAACCCTCTCTTGAAGCCCTTGTGTCTGTTCAGTATCACAAAGTTCATGCATTTCCCAAGTTGCCCACCGTTATCTGCATTGCAGAAATCTTTTCAACCTTCTCACAAGCAGTAAATCATATACTTTATTGACTTAATATCTGTGTTTTGACTTGAATTTTCTACAGGCACTGAGGATTACAGATCCAAATTAAGTGGAGACTGCTTTGCAGATTTGGCTTGCCCTGAGAAATGTCGCTGTGAAGGGACCACAGTGGACTGCTCCAATCAGAAACTCAACAAAATTCCTGATCACATCCCCCAGTACACAGCAGAGTTGTAAGTTGAACCCATAAAAAAGCATTGTTTATTATAGAAAAACTAACTAAAATTTTCAAATATAAAACCACAGTTTTACTTTTTTGAACGGCAAAATAACCTCTGTGGTGCCCTTCTGAGGACTAAATATTCATAAAAATTATTTATGCATCAGTTCAGTACCATGTAGCCTTAAAAACCCATGATAAATAAATAAACTATTCTATGTTTCTAGTTCTTCAAGGATCTGAGCTACCCACTTCAGGTTTTTTGAGGTAGTAGCGTTTATTTTGCTTTTAACTTTAACTCCAAGAGAAAGTAGGACATCCAGTAACCAAAGGAGTCAGTCTTAAAAAGAGCTACCTGGATGTTTCAGAAGACAGAGCTGATTCTTCGTATGCAAAATACACATTACATGTGTCAGGCAAGAGGCCAGAGAAAGATAAAGCAGACAAACAGAACAGTGTTGGTTTAAGAAGATGAGATAATAGTATAATGAACAGAATGGGCAGAAATCACAACTTATTACTTGCTTAATAAGTGCCATATGGGAATGATTTGTAGGCATTACAACTGAAGTGTAATCCTTCAAGGAAGGAGCGAAAGATAAAATTAAAACAACTTTACAAGGTTTTCCCATGTACAAAGCGTAGTATGAAAGGGAATGCAGAGATGCTTGAAGGATCAGCGGAAAGGTAGATGAAAAGTGGCTGTCATTGCAGAGCAAAGGGGGAAGGAAATAGCTGTTTTTCCTAGGAGATTCAGTTTAAAGAACAAGGCAGAATGTTGAGGGACAAGAGGGGGACTTTGATTTAATGTAGTAAAACAGAGACAGAGATGTGGAGACAGGAGTACTGTGATCAAGTTGTAACCCACAGGGGTGAGATGAGCAACAGTATGACACACCTCTTAAAAGACAATCAGTATACAAGTGGCATCAAAGCAACAGTACAGCAGTGAAGGTAGGAAATAGTGAGACTATTGTTAAGTATTTTGAATATCTTGACAGGAAAAGGAATGTAAAACAAATATTTTTGAAACAGATGGAGCTTTTTGTCTGTCTCTGAGCTGAAGAAGGAATTGAACTTCAGGGTTGCTTTCTGTGCTGGTTTTGGCTGGGGTAGAGTTAATTTTCTTCACAGCAGATAGTATGGGTTTATGTTTTGGATTTGTGCTGAACACAGGGTGAATAATCTAGAGATGGGTTTTTTTATTGCTGAGCAGGGCTTACACAGAGCCAAGGCCTTTACTGCTTTTTGTACTTTTGTGCTGGCAAGGAAGTTGGGGGTTGCATGTGAGGCTGCGAGGAGGCACAGCCAGGACAGGTGACCCAAACTGGCCAGAGGGATATTCCAGACCATATGACATCATGCTCAGTATATAAAAGGGGTGGGGGGGTGACGTTTGCAGTGATGGAGTCTGTCTTGCATGTTATGTGTGACGGGACCCTGTTCTCCTGGGGAAGGTTGAACACCCACCTGCCAGTGGGAAGAAATGAATTAATTTCTTTTTTGCTTTGTTTGTGTGTAAGGCTTTTTTTTTCCCTATTAAACTGCATTTATCTCAACCCACAAGTTTTCTCATTTTCACTCATCTGGTTGTCTCCCCAGTCCTCCTGGTGGGGGAGTGAGTGGCTGTGTGGTGCCTGGTGTCTGGCAAGAGATAAACCATGACATGTTCTTACTAAAAATCTGAGAATTACAATCAGAAGAGAAAATTGATACAGTCTTGGGTGAAGGGAGATCGACTCCAGTGGAGAAATACGTTTTACGTTATCCTATATTTTAAGATAAAATTAATTTAAGAGTAAAAGCTGATGGATTAGGTAACGGGTTAACATATAGGATGAGATCATAAAGTAGTGGTTCTATAAATGATAGTCACTGAACGAAGAGATGAGAAATGGAGTTGTTGAAGTGGCAAGCATGCATTGTCTTGATTTTTAGGAGCAATCATGTTTAATTCTCTCTTTTCTGACGAAATAATAATCTTAATTTAACATTTTAATTGTTGTTTTTCGTATTCATTTATTTACGTGTGGAAGATAAACTGTCAAGTGTTTTCTTTCTATAATTATGATTCCTACCTATTAAATTTAGAAGGAACAATTAAATAATCAAGCGTCATCTTCTGTGTATCCTAAACACTCAAATTTCAGTCAACAATTTTTTTTTTGACTAAAGTATAATTCATGTTTGGTTGCAGCACTTTTTCCGAAAATACTCATTGTTGTTTGAAGGTGTTAGTGGATTTAAAAATCCACCATTTCCCTGAGACTTTACAGGAGTTAATTATCTCCTTTCACTTCTGTTAAAATCTTTTAAAATGGGAACTTTTACTTCGAGATAGAGTCTGCTTCCCTTCAGTTTTCATCATTGCTTTCTTTATATTTTTTACCATTAAAAAGACCTTTTCTGTATGTAGCACTTTATCCAAGTAAGATGGTGTTAAATGTAACAAAGTCATTTTTCAGCCTTCTACTCGATAGGCTGCACAAATTGTTCTTCAAGTCATTTGATGTAATAAAAATTTCAATAGCACTACAAATATTCTAGAGAGGGTAGAGAAATTATTTCTTTATTTTTTTACTTCTGCTAAAATCCATTTGCTCTAGCCAAATACACTCTTTTGGTATTTGCCTCACTGATACAAAAGTTACAGCTCTTTTTCTTTTTTCCTCCTGTTATTCCTGGTCTTTGAGGCACTGCCTTTGATGTTCCTCTTGCAACTTTCCAGTCCAGTTCTAGGACCACTCTGTGATGTTCAGTTCACAATATTTACTGGCATGTACATGAGAACAGCAGCTAGTTAGTCTTTCTTTTCTTTTAGGTATCACATTTGAGATAAAGATACTTGTTAGAGTCAGATTACGTTGTTGCTTCTGTAACAGTGATGAGGAAAGCTAGATTAGTTTCTACAGAGTGGTGTTTAGAGCTGAGTCCCAGCTCGAAAATAAAAATCAAAAGTGAGGAAAAAGGTATGCATTGTGTATATTACAACAGTAGTGATAGCACCAAAAAAACCCTCAGTATTTCTTCAAGTTAGTTGCTTTTTTAAAAAATCTAAAAATAATAATATAATTCAAGGCATGTATTAATTGTAAAAGTGAAAAAAATTATAAATAAGCCAGTTGCTGTTCTCTCTTCATATTTTGTCACTTGCTCGCAGTCTTCCAGAAAAACAGTGAAAGATCTGTCTAATCTGCTAATGAAATATTTGATATAAAGTACAAGTCTGTAATTGTACCCCAGAAATAAAATCTTTTTCAGGTAGCATTCTAATGTATAGGAAAATTCTGGAAGTGTTGATAAACCACTCAAACAAGAGTCCTCAGGAAGAATGCTAAATAAAAATAATTTCAATCTCATATGTTGAATTTTTATAATGATTTTACAATAGCTGATAACCAAACATGACAGTTTTGAAAAGCATGAATATCACTGCAATATATAGCCTTCCAGGAGGATAACCTATTCTATGAAAACATGCGAGTATCTTAGCCATTGTGTTACTAAAACAGGAAAAAGCATCAAATAAACCAAACAGAATATGTAGGTATCATTGTCAAATGCTTCTTTGTTTGCTTTTTTGGTTTGAGGATGGTTTTTCAGTACTTTTCTTTGAATAAACCAGATAATAGTAATTTTAAGATCACTTTCATGATCCAGTGATTGACAGGTAACAACTATAGGTATTGTCTTTAGTGGTGAAGAGCACTAGGCTAAAAAAATACTGATATTAAAATCCATAAGAGATATCTCATCCCATCTGTTAATTTTCCAGTTATCTTTAATAATTTTGTTTCCATTAAGTGTGGACTAATTTAAATAAAATAAATTAAATTGAAATAGAATAAAAATTAAAAATCTACCTATGACATTATGTAGGATTATTTAGCCCTGGAAATAAAAGACTGAGGAATAACCAATAAGGAGTTCAAGATAAACAGCTATAGTGATGTTGTTGTATATGTTAAAGGTGAAGGAGTGCTTTTGGGAACTACTGCAAATTTCGATTTGGGATATACTTATAGCAATGTAGTATGTAAATTATACAAAATAATTATTTTACTCTACATAACATTACTCTACACGTCAGCTGGAATACCGTGTCAAGGGCTTCACTTTTCAAGATTAATCACTTAGAAAAAAATTGAAGGAGAATCATCTAAAAAAGACGACTTCTGAGAAAAAAACTAAAAAAGTTTAATGCATTTATATGAAAGAAACTTGAGAGAGAGACAAAGTAAATTGCTTTTAATATGTTTTCAGTGAGGTCAGAGATGTTTGCAGTAGAGCAAGTAAGTATTAATAGAATCAATAAATGTTTTCATTAACAAGTCATTCTGCTAGATGATATAGCACTTGAAAATTATGTGAAAATGTCAGCATTTATAAAATTTTGCTTCTGTTGTTCATGGATGGGGAAAAAAAGGCTATTTACAGTGGAGAAGTAAGTTTGTTGATTGACAGTATGCAAGAATTACTTTGTATGCTCCCACTAAAAATCACAATAAGTCATTCAGCTGATTTTCGGAGGTGGTAACATCTTTGGAAATTCATGTTCCTTGTAGTTTGGTGTGCTACACAAACATTTTGTGTATATCCAAAAAACTGTCTTCTCTCGATTTGGTTCCACGTTGAAACTATTGTATAGATTTACAACCTTAATTTCCCTTCTGGCTATCACTGAGAATGAACAGGAGGGAAGGATGATCAAACAGCTTTTCTTTATTTTCTAGGTGTTTTTTAATCTTGCCTTGCAATAAGGCAATTCTGAAAAGCATTCTGGGTTTAGAATTATGCTGAATTTCATTTCACAGTGATCTTGTCAGTCACATCTCTTTCTTCCTATTTAAGATCTTAAAATTAAAGCTGGACAGACTCCTTTCCTTAATAAGATGGCTCCATTAAAATATAAAGGACCTAAGACTCATAATTTCCGTTTTCTTTTCAAGAGAGGAAATAGGGAGTACTGGGTCAATGGAGATATTTTTTGAAATTTATATAGTCCCCTAACCTAACAGCTGCTGAAGTATACCATGCTGGAACAGCCTTGTTACCTCTGTAGGAAAGATAAATATCCAGCTAGTATTTGTTACTCGTTGTATACCTTCCTGTAGTGTTAAAAATCAGCATTTAATGCTTCCTTAAGCAATGTATGTGTGCAGCCGTAGTGGCATGTAGATAAACCATGGTAAGAGAAGTGTTTTTTAAATTCTTGAAGACCTGTGCTGTGTGTTTCATTCCCTATTCAGAAGAAGCATTGAGTAATTATTTCATTCTTGTAAACAGTGTTCTATGAGTACCTCCAGATGTCTGGCAGACCCCACCTGATATCCTTTAAAGAACAGAAAACTAATCTTCAGTGGTTTACATGTACTTCTAAAAGATTTTTATTTATAAGTTGCCATGGAACCCTTCCTTAGTTACATTTTCGTTTGCAAAATTAAAAACATCATCTTATATTTCTCTGCAGTTTTAGTTGTATAATATTTTGTGATCAGGCTATTAAAAGGTCTTACGTATGCCTAAGTCTAACTAATGAGAAAGTTCATTCACGGGAATGAGAATATTCATTCACAGGAATTATCAGAATTAGAAATGTCAGTATATAAGAAATTGTTCTTCATCTACCAGTTAAACACCAGCTATTCAGTGAAACTAGTCTGAAAAGTTCAGCTAATGTAGAACATTCTTTACCCATGCCTGAATAATTGTTTCTGAAATTGATGTAATTTCTTTTAGGCGACTAAATAACAATGAATTTTCAGTCCTGGAAGCTACTGGAATCTTTAAGAAACTTCCTCAGCTCCGTAAAATGTAAGTGCAACTTCAGTGACCTTGTCTATTCAGACAATATGTTAGCTCCTTGCTGTGTCTCTCCACCTTTCTTAGTTTTTATCTACAAAAGATTCAGTATATTCTAATTGAAAATCAAGAATGGGTTTAAATTAATCGCTGAGGTAGGTCAGAGTTGGCAGCTCTATGGGACTAGGCACTGCCAGCAACAACTTCTCATGGTGTATGGCTCCGGCACCTTCACAGCAGTGTCCAGCCAGCTGGTCTGTTATGCAGCCACAGCAGGGAGCTTGCAGTATAAGCTGCTTAAAAAAGATTCCAGTAATCTTTTGTAACTTCCTGTATTACTCCCTAACCAGACAGTTTTGCCTCTTTCAGCACATTAAAGCCATGCCTTTGATTCTGTGCTTCATTAAACTGTCATTAGGTGAGAGGGATATCAAAATTAAAATGACTAAGAAAAAATGGTTTGATAGCTCATCATTGTAAGTCCATGTTAACAGTTAATGTTCTAAGAGGAGTTTATTATCTTACCAGTTGCAGTTGTTACTAAAAATAAATCTATGAAAAACTTTCTTTAGCTTATGTAAAAGACATATTTGAGAGTAGATGATTTAGATAGACTTAGTGACTCTGTGCTCAATCTTTTCAGGATTAAATCCAAACATAAATAGTAAGTGAAGAAAAATGCAAGTAAAAATAGATAAGTTTAGTGATGACTGCTTTGTAGTAACCAAGTGACTGCCATTTGTAAAAGACCAGTCTAAATTACTAGTGACCAAAATCTCAAGGGGAGCAATAGTATTACTTAAACTATTGTTAAACTTATACAGATCCTTACTGTCAGCTGTCATGATCACAATTAGTTCAATACTTATTACTGATTTTTTAGATTAAAAGTTTAAAAAAAAACCCAACAATGTGAAACCAAAAAATGAACTTGCTTTTGACCTCTCCACTTGAGTCCACCTTGCCACTTTGGATTGGGCTGAGATACTTAAAGAAAAAAGAATATAGGAATGTCTGGCACAACAACGTTCTTGTTCTATACAGCTTTCCTTCATTCTCTAGGAATCTCAGATTGGCACATTTTACAGCTGTAGTGTACTTTTGAAATATCAAGTATCAATATGAAGAATTAGTGGACAATGGAAGGGCTACAGATGGCATTTATCTGGATTTCTGTAAAGCCTTTGACATGGTCCCCCACAGCATCCTTCTCTCTAAATTGGAGGGAGATGAATTGGATGATGGACTATTAGATGGATGAGAAATTGTTTGGGCTATGGCTTCCAGAGGATAGTGGTCAATGGCTTAGTGGACACGGACATCAATGACTAATCATGTCCCTCAGGGTCCATACGGGGATCAGTGCTTTTTAGTGTCTTCATCAATGACATAGACAAGGGGATTGAGTGCACCCTGAGCATGTTTTCAGATGACACCAAGTTGAGTGGTGCAGTTAACACACCTGAAGGATGGGATGCCATCCAGAGGGACCTGGACAAGGTCAAGAAATGAGTCCCTGGGAATCTCATGAGGTTTAACAAGACCAAGTGGAAGGTGCTGCACCTGGGTCAAGGCACCTCCCAGTATCAGTACAGGCTGGGGGATGAACAAATCAAAAGGGATATTGGTTGATCAGAAGCTCGACATGAGCCAGCAATGTGCACTTGCAGTCCAGAAAGCCAGTCATATCCTGAGCTACATCAAAGCAGTGTGGCCATTAGGTCAAGGGATGTGATTCTGCCCCTCTACCTCACTTTGGTGAAACCTCGTGTGGCGTACTGCATCCAGCTGTAGGGTCCCCAGCACAGGTAGGGCATGAACCTGTTGCAACAAGTCCAGAAAAGGGCCACCAAGATGATTAGGGAGGATAGAGAACCTCTCCTATGAGGAAGGGCTGACAGAATTAGGTTTGTTCAGCCCAGAGAAGAGAAGGCTGCAGGGTGACCTAATTGTGACGTTGCAGTACCTGAAGGGAGCTTACAACAAAGATGGAGAGGGACTTTTTACAAGGGCATATAGTGATAGGAGAAGGGAGAATGGGTTTAAACTCAAAGACAGTATGTTTAGATTAGATATCAGAAAGAAATTCTTTACTCTGAGGGTGATGAGGCACTGGCAAAGGTTGCTCAGAGAAGTTGTGGATGCCCCATCCCTGGAAGTGTTGAGGACAAGGTTGGATGGGGCCCTGAGCAACCTGATCTGGTGAAAGATGGCCCTGCAGAGGAGTTGGAACTAAATGATATTTAAGGTCCCTTCCCCAAACTGTTCTATGATTGTATGATCCTATGAAATTAATAAAAAACTTGATGTGTCATACATACACATGCATACATATACACATTTATACATATACGAGCTCTTCGTATTTAAGAATACTTTTTAAGTTGAGGAGGTGTTCAAGACAAAAGAAAAGGAAGAGTATTAATCGATCTCGGTGTAGCTGTCTGCTGGAACTCCCAAGGGCTTTGAAATCTGGTTATTTAAGGAAGGACAAAATTCACAAAATTGAAAAAATGTTAATGAAAGGTTCACTATTTCAATAGTACTGCTCTGTAACTTCCTAATATAGTTACCAGTTGTCACAACATTCTTTCATTCAGAGATTAATACAGTGAATACTTAAGCGTCACTGGAAAGCAGTGAGATACCGATGCTACAGAGACACCAATATGAGTGAATTCTATATTTTTGTGGGTCTCATATTTCTTCTGGATGTTCAAAAGGACTTTCTGCACGACGACATTGATAAATTGAGGCCTAAATGTTTCACTGATTTGACAGTTCATCACTACTAAAGCATGTGTATGCACTGCAACATAGATTAGCTATGCAACATTAATCCTTAAAATATCTGTGTGAAGTGGGTGAAGTAATATCCATATTACACCAGGAGCAAAAAAGATTTTAGGAAACTAAGGGCTTGACATGGATAAGGCAGCTGAGATAAGAAATAATGTGTTTCTTGCTTCCAGTCTTCTGCAGCACCTTACAGAAGACTGAACAGCTCCACTGTGAAACTAAATGAAAGCAATGATTGTGGATGTTATCTACTTAGACTTTAGTAAAGCTTTTGACACCATTTCCCACAGCATTCTCCTGGATAAACGGGCTGCTTATGGCTTGGATGGACTTATACTCTGCTGGGTAAAAAACCAGCTGGATGGCCAGGCCCAGAGAGTGGTGGTGAATGGAGTTAAATCCAGTTGGCAGAGAGTCACAAGTGGTGTTCTCCAGGGCTCAGTATTGGGGCCAGTCCTGTTTAATATCTTTATCGATTATCTGGACAAAGAGATTAAATGCACTCTCTGCAAGTTTGCAGACAACACCAAGCTGGGCAGGAGTGTTGATCTGCTGGAGGGCAGGAAGGTTCTGCAGGGGATCTGGACAGGCTGCATTGATGGGCAGAGGCCAATGGTATAGGCTCAACAAGTCCTCGTGCTGGGTCCTGCACTTTGGTCACAACATTCCCATGCATTGCTACAGGCTTGGGGATGAGTGGCTGGAAAATGGTCCATCAGAAAAGGACCTGGAGGCACTGGTCAACATCCAGGTGAACAGGAGCTGGCATGTGCCCGGGTGGTTAAGAAGGCCAATGCCATCCTGGCCTATATCAGAAATAATGTAGCCAGCAGGTCTATTGAAGTGATTGGCCCTCTGTACTTGGCACTGGTGAGGGCACATCTTGAGTATTGTGTTCTGTTTTGGGCCCCTCTCTACAAACGATACATTGAGGTGCTGGAGTGAGTCCAGAGAAGGGCAACAACACTGTTGAAGGGTGTGGAGTCCAAGTCCGATGAGGAGCAGCTTAGGAAATTGGGGTTCTTTAGCCTGGAGAAAAGGAGGCGAGTCTTGGGGGGGACCTTATCGCTCTCTACAACTACTTGAAAGGAGGTTGTAGTGAGATGGGAGTTGGCCTCTTCTCCCAAGACAAGTGACAGGATGAGAGGAAATGATGTCAAATTGCATCAGGGAAGGTTACATTGGATATTAGGAAAAATTTCTCCATGGAAAGGGCTGTCAAGCATTAGAACAGGCCACACAGGAAAGTGGTGGAGTCACCATCCCTGGAGGGATTTAAAAGACTTAGGGACATGTTTTTGGGAGGGGCTTTGCAGTGTTGGGTTAAATGCTTGGACTTTATGATATTAAAAGTCCTATCCAACCTAACTGATTCTGTGATTCTGTGATTGTATCCTTCATCACAGGCAAGGTGTACAATAAATTTCAGCTAGGCTAGAAAGAGTAGCCAGCACTAAAGATTAAGCTACAACTCCTTGTTTTCCATGTCTTAGATAAAGGCACCCATTCATTCTGACAGGCAAATGAATTTTTGTTTTAACAAATACTATCTTTCTTGGTTTGGATGATTAAAATGCTGTTCTAGAAATTGCATCAAAACATGTTTGATTTTCTTCCCAGCACAATTAATTCAAATAAAGTCTTTACCTTCACTTCCTTTTTACATTGTCTCTGAGTGTTTTTAAGAGCTTTTGAAAAATCACTGGTGTATTATAACTGTTTAGTGTGTGGATATCTACTTCTGTAATATATGTAAATTGTTATTCTCATTTTGTTTTGTTTGTTTCATGTGACATGAAAAATATTTAAGAAAATACGTGGTGTTGAGTATGTATGCTTTTGTATATGTATAGTACAGATACTGCCCATTTGGGATGTAATTTCCATATTTCAACTGAAATAGTAAACACTAAATATTTTGGCAGTATTTTAGGTCATTTTCCCACATTTTTATCCACTTTACATGCAGATTGCAGATAAATGAACTATCTTGCTTATAAACAATCCTTTCTGACTAATGTCATAAATTATTACCATTTCATGTACTGTTTACATTCGCACATTTCATTTGCATATGTTGCTGTTTATACTGATTTCTTACATTTGTCTAGTGAGATAAAATAAAGAAACCAGAGAGGTTAGCTGTACTGTATTCATACGGTATCATTTTGTTATTTATTCATCTAAAAATGCTACAAAGACTGGAGACCTGAAAAAATATACAGCTACTGACAAGATTCAAAATTATGAAAAAATGTTCTTGAGTGGCAACAGCATGGACTGGGTAATTGCCATTATTTAAAAACATCTTCCAAAGATTGCTTTAAAAATCTTTACTTCTTTAATTAGAAGAGCATTGGATTTTGCTTTCATTGGTTTGAATTTGAATGATATATTTGTTGCTTTTATTCAATAACTTGGTTATTGCATCAAGGTTTGATGCAATTTGATCATCCTGGAGGTCTTTTTCAACCTTAGTGATTCTATGATTCTAACTCAGTGTCTTGAAATTTCACCCAGTCTACAGCATTTAACAGTTAATGTAGGGTATTTATAAAAGAAAACATGTTCTTCTCTGTTTCTGTTAATGTGTAATAGAAACCTGAGCAATAACAAGATTACAGATATCGAAGAAGGGGCATTTGATGGAGCCTCTGGTGTGAATGAACTATTACTCACCAGCAACCGCTTGGAAAGTGTTCGACACAAAATGTTCAAAGGACTAGAAAGTCTCAAAACACTGTAAGTGTAATTATTTGGGTGTTTTTATTCTTACTTTCTTCCAGGTATTTTTGAAAGTAATATTCTATATGTCCTAAAAAAATTGATTTTGGAGAATTAAGTATGGATTATTTAAGCATATCTTAGTTTTTATTCCTATTATACAAGAAGTTATATATTATATTAATTTGTTGATTATTAATTATGGGTATAATAAGTCTTCTAAAATGATGAGGCAGTTGAGAATGGGTAAACATCCAACTTCAGAAGTGGAAATGGGAATAATCATCTGCATCAAAGTAACAGAATTTTGCACAGAAATTACACATTCTACATAATGGAGTCTGATTCAAATCAGCTCAACCATTACTGGGGATTTAGCTAGAGGAAAAAATTGTTTGGGTGGATATTGAAATGTGGGAAATTATTCTCTCCTAAGTAATTTTTATGTCATTTCAACAGTGAAGGGAAGATTAAAAGTGCTATAGCTTGAACTCATTTCATTCTTTCCATGAGGCAGTTCAGTTCTTTCCACTCAAAAAAAATAGATGTTTATACAATCTACAGCTTCTTGGCCTTTTTCAGAGATCCTGTCCTTCTGATCTGCAGAGCAGAACCAAAATTAAATGGTCTTTGGGGCTTCAGCTATCCATAGGCGTTAGGTGTTTTTAATAAATCAGGTCTACAATTTCTAACCTTGCAGTAAAAGCTGCTAAAATTATTTAAAGCAGCTAATCTTAGGCAAGAGCATGGGGAAAAATTATTCTTTCTTGATGGACAGAGACGAGAACAACAAACTTCAAAGCTCATAAGTTTTACAGAAATGAGAGATTTTAGAATAGGTATTTCTTACTTAGTATTCTGAAATTTGTATTAAACCTTAGAATCATGCTTAGGAGGAGTCAGGTTAGCCTGATTTCATTTAAATTAAATCCTTCAGAATGCAGTAGAAGTAGTTTCTAGAATTTTCCTAAGAAAAGTGAGGTCAAAGGGGCCTCAGGAGGAGGTCATCTGGTACAAGCTTCTGGTCTATATACATAGCAGTTCTGGAGTCATTAGCCTTGGAAACGTGAAGATGGGGCTCTTGCGTATGTCTGATTCTGGTATTGAAAATAAAAATGCTTAGGGGAAACTGGAACAGGTTACCAAAGGGCATTGTGGAGTCTCCTCTGGAGATACTTAAAAGCCATCTGGACACAGTCTTGAGTAACATGCTCTAGGGGATCCTACTTGAGCAGAGAGGTTTGACCAGATGACCTCTGGTGGTCCTTTCCAACCTTACCCATTCTGTGATTCTGTGAAGCACCCCTTGCCTCTGTGAAACCTACCCACCCACCTACCTTTCTGTCTTCCAGTCACCTCCACACACACTGCACCCAGTCCCTTCCGTGAGGTGACAGGCGGCACAAGGGTCACTGCACTTGTGGTCCCTTCACTGGTGGCAGCCCATTACTCTTGGCCCTTGCTCCAGCAACACTTCAGCTCCTGCCCCTGTTTGGGCTAAACTAAGAAATGCTGATCCTTCTTTCTCAGGATGTTGAGGAGCAACCGGGTGAGCTGTGTGGGAAACGACAGCTTCACGGGCCTGAGCTCTGTCCGTCTGCTCTCACTGTATGACAACCAGATCACCACCGTGGCCCCTGGCTCCTTTGACACACTGCATTCGCTCTCTACCTTGTAAGTCACATTTGTCTTTTTCTGTAGCCAAATTTAAATCTCTGATATTTTGGGGGCCTATCCCTTAATTATTTGCTCTGTAAATGAAAAAAAGTTAAAGGTAAGGAAAAAAAAAAGTTTATAGAGGGATTTTTAGGAAAGTTTATTCTCTGGGCCATCTTGGGCAGTTGAAGAGTGTGTTTTCATGGTGCCCTGTGATGCAGCATTAGACTGGTTTCCAGAAGTGCCTGAGAAGGCAGGAAAAACATCCTGCTCGCCCCCCTCACAGAAGCCCACTGCTCCAAAACCAGGTTGAAAGCCACATTTTGGGTAGGCAACGCACAATCACAGCTGGTTGAATCACCATGTTGTCTGCCTTTCTGCCCTGTGCCACCCGATTACTATCTTAAATTTCTTTGGCCTGCTGAGAATCTTAATTCATACATGTTTTATAATGAACCTTCAGTCTCATTTTCTATTTAAAAAAATCCCTTTTTTTCTTTAAATGTGATGTAATTTAAGTGAAAACAGTGAGCAAAACTGCCAGAGTTTAATGAAGAAAGGGAGGTTGTAGGTAGCATAATTCAGGAAAGTACTTAATCCCCTTTTTACATAAAAAGTGACATCTTGCACCCGGTGACTAATTTTGCATATTAAGGATGACATGTTTATAGATAATAGAATTGTTGATAGATGTGTGCTGAAGTAAGGAGATGCCAAAAGTCCTGGACTTTTGGAAGTAAATTCATTTTTGTAGCTGGCATGTAATCAACTTAGCTGTCACTTCAGATAGGAAACTTATTCTCTGGAGCAAATAAAAGATGGAAATCCTGAGATGGTAAATTAACGGAATAGCTGTTGTCACGTTAAAGCTAATAATGTAAAGTAATCAGCCTGCATCTCTATATGAAATTATTGCATTATCAGTACAGAGTGGCTTGACATGAACTCAGGTCTTTGACAGTTTTAAATTATTTCCAAATGAGTTGTATCAAGATTCCTCACACAGAGCCTAAATTACAGCTTTCTTCTGTGGTTTGTACATAGTACTGTTTGAAGAACAGAGTTTAAGCTCAGCTTTTTGAAAATAAAAATAGAATGCTTAGGATGAAAAGATGGTGTCACCTGAAGTAAACTTTCCTGTGGTTCTCAGAAACCTCTTGGCCAATCCCTTCAACTGCAACTGCCATCTCGCGTGGCTTGGAGACTGGCTAAGGAAGAAACGCATTGTGACAGGGAACCCTCGCTGCCAAAAACCCTACTTCCTCAAAGAGATTCCTATCCAGGATGTGGCAATTCAGGATTTTACATGTGATGATGGTAAGAAAATTAATATTTGAACCTTTTATAATTTCAGCTTTCATGTGTATAGTGTAATGATTCCCATAGATCCCAAAGAATTGTGCTTTAAAGAACTTCATCTGCACTCCATGCTGTTTCTATATCAGTTTAAATATCTTCCACTCATTTTTGTATGATCAACAAGCACAGGCTGTTGTATATATGCTTTCAAAAGTTTTTCATGCCTATATTTACTACTGTAAATAATAATTTAGAAACAATACAAAAAACTAATCAAATGTTAAAGTTGAGATGAGAATATTTTCAAATGCTGATGCTTGAATCAAGCATGCTTTCAGGTTATTTGATCAAATAACATGACATTTTGCCTAGCTTGTGACTTCACTAATGCTTAATAAGGAAAAAAAAAGGCAACTATCTTGCATTTCTCACACATGCTTCCATTTACTGCATTAATAGTTTGCAATTTTCAAGGCTGTATCTTTTTTTTAAAGAGACTGTTTTAATAGTTTGTTAATTTTATTTTCTTTCATTTTGGGTTTTATTCTTTCTTTAATGATTTTTTTTCCATATAATAGCATTCTTTCCTAGTAAAACAGCATGTAAATTCTTGGAGGAATGGTTTACAGAGCTAATGTGATTTTTTCCCTACCTTGAGATATTATAATGTAGAAATAACATGTTTAGTTAAAGAAAATCCATGTGGGCTATCATTGCTAATATTGAAGTTACATTTATTAGCAAGCTTAGCATCTGTTCATTTTTATTAACCAGGAAATGATGACAATAGCTGCTCTCCACTGTCCCGCTGTCCTGCAGAATGTACTTGTCTGGACACAGTAGTTCGCTGCAGCAACAAAGGCCTAAAAGCTTTGCCTAAAGGCATCCCAAAAGATGTAACTGAACTGTAAGTGGCACCCTTTTTTCCCTTTTATGAAAATTATGAAAGTTTCAGATTTATATTGTCAGGTTCAAGAATAAGGGGAAAAGGAAACAAAGAATTGAATTAGGTAGATGAATCAAAATTTGTTAATCTACCACTTTATAAAGACTTTCACATCATCTTGAGAAATTTGAGGTTAAGTTTGAATTAACACTGAACCATCGTATAGCTGAATGTGGATATCATGTTAAAATGGGTTAAATTATGGACAACAGTGAATCTGATTAACCTCTGGTCACTGGTTAAGGACTGAAGTTCAATTACATAAAAAAGCAAAAAGAAAACAATATATTACTGTGTTAATAAACTTCCATATTGAATGTGGGTTTTATACCTCTAAGTTACTTCTTTTATAGCTCCTAATCAACAGTCAACCACCCTAATCCTCTAAATCAACAGCCTTCATCTTTATCAAGGAGTTCAAGTTGCCAGATGTTAACTGGGAATACCACACAGCTGGCACAAACAGGTCCAGAAGATTCCAAAAGCACCTGGACAATAGCTTTATGGTTCTAAGGGAGCTGACTAGGAAAGGTGCTCTCTTTGATTTGTTACTTGTTAATAAGACAGTCTTGTGAGTGAAGTGCAGCTGGTGTCCATCTTGGCCGCAGTGATCATGAAGCAGTTGAGTTTAAAATCTCTGTTGACAGAAGGAAAAGTGCCAGCAAAACTTCAGCTGTGGATATGAGGAGATCAGACTTCAGACTGCTCAGGGAACTAGTGAGTAAGATCCCCATGGGAAATGTTTTTGAAGGTACTGGAATTCATCAGTGCTGGTCACTTTTAAGTACCACCAGCTAAGAGCAAAAGAGCAAGCATTTGGAAAATATCAAAAGTCAGGTAGGTGAGGCAGAAGGCTGCCTGGGCTAAGCAAGGATCTTCTGGAGATGAGGCAAAAATGTAAAGTGGATGTCCAGTGGAGAAAAGGTCAGGGGAAATGGGAGGAATATAGAGGTGCTCCTTACCACTGTGGGAAGAAAATGGGTGCAGCCAAAGCCAAATTGGAGTTGAAACTGGCCAGTACTGTTGGGGACAATAAAGAGAGCTTTTTTAAATGTGTCAAAAGCAAAAACCAGTCTAGAACTAACACTGGCCCATTATTTGATGTGGACGGTCACCTACAAACAGGGACATAGACAAAGCAGAGATGTTAAATGCTTTCTTCGTTTTGGTGTTCAACACCAGTGATGTGCTCTGAGAGTCCCAGTGCCCTGAGCTGGAGGACCATGATTGTGAGGACAGTTAACTCCCTGCCAACCCCAAACTTGAACAGGATTTGCTTTTCCTGCTGGATCTCAATATATCTATAGGTCCTGATGGGATTCATCCAAGAGTACTCAAAGAGGTGGCTGATATCATTGCAAGGCCTCTCTCAGTGATTTTTGAATGTTCTTAGGAATCTGCAGAGGTCCCAGTCAACTGGAAGCTGGAAAATGTTGTCCCAGTTTTTGAGAAGGGCAAGAGGGTAACCTGGTAACCAAGACCCTGATAACTACAAGGCTGTCAGTTTCACTTCAGTGGGAAGCAAAATTATGGTGCAGAAAGGTTCTTCACCCAGAGGGTGGTTGACCACTGGAACAAGCTCCCCAGGGAAGTGGTCACAGGACCAAGCCTGTCAGAGTCCAAGAAGCATTTGGACAATGTTGTCAAGCACATGGTGTGATTCTTGGGGCTGTCCCGTGCAGGGCCAGGAGTTAGACTTGATGATCCTGGAGTGCATTGGGAAGAGTGTGGCCAGCAGGTCGAGGGATGTGATCCTCCCCCTCTAGTCTGCCCATGTGAGGCCACTTTTGGAGTACTGCGTTCAATTCTGGTCTCCAGCAGAGGGTCATTAAGATGTTTAGGGGTCTGGGAAATCTCTCTTATGAGGGGAGACTGCAGGACCTGGGCCTGTTTAGTCTAGAGAAGATTTGAGAGGGGATCTCATCGATACATACAAATATCTCAAAGGTGGGTGTCAAGAGGATAGTGCCAGACTCTTTCAGTGGTGCCCAGCGACAGAAGGAGCATTGACCATAAATAAACCACAAGAACTCAACGTGAGTTCTTCCACAACATGAGGAAGAACTTCTTTACATTGAGGGTGGCAGAGCACTGGAACAGGCTGCCCAGGGAGGTTGTGGAGTCTCCCTCTCTGGAGACATTTGAAACCCACCTGGATGAGTTCCTGTGTCACCTGCTCTAGGTGTCCCTGCTTTGGCAGGGGATTGGACTGGATGATCCCCAGAGGTCCCTTCCAACCATAAAAATTCTGTGATTCTGTGATCCTTCCAACTCAAGATATTCTGTAATTCAGTGACTATGATAGTTTTGTGATATTTTAAAAATACTGAAATACTAGAAAATTTTCCTTTACACACAGGCAGTAAGGAATACAATATACAATCTGGGATATTTTATTAATCTTGTAATACATTTTTCTGTGAGAAAAATATTTAAGATTGCATTTTATGAAACGTATAATTTGCATATGCAGGTGGACATTAACACTGATATAAAAAAGGGCTCGTATTGTTTGAAGATAATAACTGAATAAGCTACTCATAAGACTAGATAAGTCAATTTTTATGCATTATGAAAGGGAAAACACAAACCTAAAAATTGAGTTATTCAATTGTTTTGAATCTTGATCAGATAGGTCACATATTGAAAGAAATAGATAAAAAATTATTTACAAGAAAAAAGGTTGGTTTGTGTTATATATGGCAAGTATTTAATAAGGTTTCATAATGCCTGGTTAATGTAGTGCTTTTGCAGAAGACATCATAATTGTGTACCTTAAGTTACCAAAAAATGACTAAAGTGACACCAAAAAACATGACTGTTTTACAGTTTGGTATTATGTAGAAGATTCTGAGATGTCTCTCCACCATTAGTCTGGTGCATAATAGCATCCAAAAAGCATTAGTTGTTAATAAAATGAAATTACTAAGAACTCAAATTAGCATACAGCTATATAAACCTATAACTTACTTCATTAGGTTTTGGTTTTGGTGGGTTTTGATTTCTTTTTTCTCAAAGAGAAGATTACTTCATTGAATATAGTCTGGTATAATAAATACAATTTGGCAATGTAAGGTCATCAATGCAATGTAAAACTAAGCAGCCAGAGAGATATTTTTGGAATTGCAAGTGGAACCTTGTGATTGAAAATTCATTTGTGTACAATTTTGTGTGCTTTAATTAGTATCTAAGCATGCAATTTAGCATATTTTTCAAGAGGATAATGGAGGTGGTTTCTGTTGACAGTTTCATACTAATTGATTCTTCTTGCTCACTAGCATGCATAACTCTTCTGAGATGTATTTTTCATGTGTTTTATAAAATATCTGAATAGTTGCTTCCTTTGAACAAGGAGGAGTTTTTATCAGGCAAGTGGATACTTGTAGTACTTCTGTTCTAGTGAAGCTAAAGCAATATAACCTAATTTATCTGTCATAGAAGAATTTCCTCACAATACTTACTTCTTCAAAAAGTTTAAAAGTTGGTTTGTTTTTTTTATAATTAATTATGTGATCCCGTGCTCTATTCACCACCATTTGTGAGATGCCATTAACATAGTGTAACCATAAAACTTCTTGGGACACGTATTTTGGATTTGGCAAGCAGCCCTAGGAAGGCACAGTCCAAGGACAAAAAATAAATAAATATATTAAAAAAATAGGAGAGAAAGAGAGCTTTTCCTATTTGAGGTAGATGGTTATTTCATTAAGTTTAACTGAGTGTCAGCTCATCCATTTAGATAAGAGAAAAGTTTCCAACGATGCTGCAGCACACATTAGGCTCAAAATAAAAGTAAAAAAGTCTCTATCAAAGGCCACTCTTAACTCAAGCATGTTCTAAGTATTTGGATGGCTGAAATATCTTTGTATTGGGATAATAAGGGTATAGTTTTCACTTGGGTTCCAGGAGACTTAAGTAGTACTACCATGAGCAAGTCATTTGCCCCAGTTGAGAAACTAAAGACCTCTAATCTTCTTGCCACTATCTGCTTCATTTCAAAGAACCAGGTTAATTCCGCACTTCTTATCGTCTCTAAACTACTTGCCCTGTTTACATCAAGAACCCCTCCACTCCGACTTTGCTATGTCTGGCTGCTCACTGGGAGCTTTTTAGGCAAGGCTTGTTGCCTTTCTTTACCTGTAACGTGGGTACTGATATAGTTTGATGGCTCTGTACCCATTAACTCTAAGGATGAACAAGTCTGTTATTGAGAATTATGAGCATCAGAGAAGAGTGAGCAGTATAATAGAGGAGCTGTGAACCGACAAAGGGGAGTGCAGGGGGAGGGGAGCGGAATCTAACTTTTCTAGTGAACAGTAGTTGATGACTCTCTTTAGTCCATAATGTACTCCATAGGATTAGGATTGTCGTATGTTAATTACCGATGTATCATGAAATATACAGGGATAAATTAGGGAAGGTGACCTGAACTACAGGCATGACAAATGAATTTACTGTTAGAGCTAAGACCAGACCTTGCTGTTTCAGCTGTAAAGGACTGTCTCTGTAATATCAGGATCTGTTTCTATTTATGATAGCTCAAAATCCACACTTAATGTGACTTGCAGAAGTCAGATTTACTTTTTAGCTATAGATGTGTGGGAAATGGAGATGATAAAGACCTCATTTTGCAGAGTCTTTATGAAATAATAGAAACTATTATGTAAGAGTTGGGTTTTATTACTGTTACTTCACAATATTAATGATATATGATATAGTAGCATCTGAATCTTAGGCTACAGAGCCTCAGTTGTGTCTCTAAAAAACAAAATTTGTAAGCAAGCTTTCTTTTAAAATAGAAATAGTATGTGTTCATTTTCTATTAACTTTACTGTTAGATTCTGAGATTAGTGGATGAAGATGCTACTATTTTAATGAAATACATAATGCCATTTGTTTTATTTTCCTCTTTTAGTTATTTGGATGGAAATCAGTTTACACTTGTTCCGAAAGAGCTTTCCAACTACAAGCATTTAACACTCATGTAAGTAGTTTTAGAGCAACTTTCTCTACTGGAATTAAAAACTAAACAAAACAAAATACCCTACTCAATTATACCTGATTTTATGTATAAGAAAAAACCTGTAAAATATATCATACCTTTCAGCAAATATAATACCCAACCCATGTTTTATAACTGTGGATATTTTATTCCACTTATCACTTCTTACATATAATAGACTTGGTCACATTTTATGAACAGGGGTATTTCACTCCAGTGATTACATCACAAAGTAAATAACCAGAAATTATAGTTACCCACAAAAGAGACATAAGATCTTATAAAGTCAGGGTAATTAGAGTAAGGTGTTAGGGTAATACAGCATTTTTTAACACAGCTCCATGAAAGCACTAGAATGATTTAATTTACAAAAGAAGCATTCAGTGGTATGCTTCACTCCATGCTATGCTTTGTGTAGGAATGCCACATATTCTGTTTGTCCCACAATATATGGTTTTCATGACTCAAGAAGAGAGCTTGTATAAGATGCCTTACTGACAACTCCGTCACTGACTCACTATGTGATTTGAGGCAAATCATTAGTTGCCCTAAAATTTATTACCTCTACTTCATGAATGGTATGAATATGATTTCTGTACCTTCTAAGTGTACAGTGAGAGAAACAGGAAGATGTAGATGTAAGTGGCTGTAATTCCATGGTCTTTGTTAGGACTATAAAAATTTATACCAGCTGAGGTTGAACTGTGTTACACTCTGAAAGCAGTTTTTGGTTTCATTATAATCAGAATCAAAAGGGGAGGGGAATAACAGAATCCCTTAAATTTCTTTTTGATTGGGTTTAGAGCTTTGCTGCAAAATTTGAAAATAGTTTGGCATTCAAAAGCAAGAGCTCGATTTCCTTTATTTCCCTCATGCTAGACAAAAATAGTCATAATCATAAATTAAAAAAAAACTTTACAAATATTCTATTTTTCAAATAACATCAGGAAAAAACCCTTGGAATCTTCTCAAATGTATGCAGTGTAGATCCTGTAAGAAGTCTTTGTGAATTGTTTAGGGAAGTTATATAAGATTTAATTTGCAGCACACATAAAATATATACTTTGGAACCTCTGTATGAGAAACGGTGGACTGTGTACAGTAAGACTATCAGTGGAGACTGGATATATGTCTAGAGATGAGGTTACTTAGAAGCAAAGTGACAAGGCTTACATCACAGAGGTTAAATACTCATGGTCTAGTTTTGATGAATGCAGCCAGAAACTGTATCATTTTACCTCGTAATCAGAAAACTCACACAAACAATTTAACAGACAAATGTAATACAAAAAATCAGAGGTGAACAATAAATAAAATGCAAATGAGTATTGTCTCCATTTATAAGACCTGTGGGGCACATTATTTTAAATTCTTCTGTATGTTTACTCATACTGCTGTTACGAAGTTGAGAATGTTCTTCAGCTGTGTTTGTAAAACAAGGCCACTATGCATAGTCCTTCTGTGGCCAAAGTATTACATACAAGTCTCCTGAGTTCCAGATTAACAAGGAAATTTGTTTATTTTTAACTTTTTCTTTCTCTTTTGAATAGATTGCTTTGCTATACTTGCCTAATATGTTTATTGTTATGAGTCATTTGTCTTTCATGAAAATTTCAAGCAGACAAATATGTATATTGCATATCTATTCAACCATACTCTTAAGTTAAAATATCAAGGTTCCCTCAGAAACAAAGGCAGTATTTCACCACAAAATACAGTAAGCAATAGTGAAATAGTCAACATAGAATGAAAAGTAAAGCACAATATGAGAATAAAGAACAGGTAATATTCACATTTAATACAGCTTCTATGAAGCTACCAGCATACCACTCCAGCTCTCATCATACTTGTGCTTTAGATTTTATTCATCAGAATATTGACGAAGAAAGATGTTAAGGCTTTCTCTATAAATCTTAGATAGAATTCTTTACAGTAATAGCTCTGGGCTTCAATGTCTTCAGCATGTAAGTGTTAAGTAGAGTATTAGATGATCTTTACTCAGGTGTCATTAGGGACATGACTAGAATGGCTTCCACTTTAAAACATCACTTTCGTTTTTGTACTAGAGTTCATGTAGGATTGCATTAATAACTCAGTAGCATGATGGACTTTGCTATTGTATAAGAATGCATTGGGCTGCTTTTTCATCTGTGTTGAAATGAAAATGCTTTTCATTGATCAAGCTAAACAATTGCTGAGCTTGTATATGGCATGTGAATAAAAATAGGTGCTGCTTTAAATATTGATATCAAGGGATGATACTACTTCTACTAATAAAGATAATGTGTCTGTCAATTTAACTTACAGTGTTTCAGGACTGAGCAGTCATTTTAAGGTCTGAATTTCTGAATTTATTTTTTAGAGATTTAAGTAACAACAGAATCAGCACTCTTTCTAATCAGAGCTTCAGCAACATGACTCAGCTGCTCACCTTGTAAGTTTAAACATGTAACAGTGACTCTTTGAAAGCGTTACAGTGGGGTTTTTTGGTCTTGGAAAGACTGGGCATTTAGTTGATATTAAAGCTTGCTTGTTTTGGAGGCTGTAAAATAACTTGTTTCCTAACTAGCTGTGTGCAAAAGCTGATTTTGGTCATACTTTGCATTGTTTACTGAATGACTGATATACTTGCTGACAGTATTTTATATGTTTTCAGAATTCTTAGTTACAACCGCCTAAGATGTATCCCTGCACGGACTTTTGATGGGCTGAAATCACTTAGGTTGTTGTAAGTATTATTTTTTAATCACTGCTATTTTACAGAATTTTTATTTGTGTACAGCAGATAGCAGATCTGTAGGAAGTTAGCAGCTTTTAAAACTTGTCAAATATTTGGGAAGTGAGAATTACATAGCCTTAAAAATGTAAGTGGCTTCATTCTTGGAAAGTATAATCTCAAAATGCTTCACAAGAAGTTACATGACCCTGGAGAACATTTTATATACAGACATAAACTTTTTATTTTTCTGCTTTCTAATTTTACCCGTATTTCTTTTTTTGTGTTATGTTCTTCCTTGTTATAAGCATTAAGATCTAGCAAAAATGCCATATGCATAAATTCTATCTGTATATATGAGACGGGTTTGCAGTTGAATTTTAAATATTTTATTCCAGCACTAAATTTCTTTCTGTCTTGTTTCATTTAATGTGGGAGTATTTCCAAAACAACAGCATCATGGTTAACTATTGAAAATCAATAACATTACTTTTCGGTTCCAAGAAGACTTTCCATTTTTCAACATGGTTGAAAGCCACAGAAAGGGAGAAAGGAAAATAAAGAACAGTCAGTCTAATTTACAGCTTCAGTTTGTCATTAAGAAAAAAACCTGCAAAAAATCTTTTTCAAAAGTCCCCAGTAGAACATGTAATTTTAGCTTTCATTTGGGTAATTTATAACCATTTAAGAGCTTAGTTGGATTAAATGTCTCAAGTATGGCATTATTTAAGTGTACTCTCATAACTTCAGTTTTTTAATATAAATATGGATAATTTCAAGAGCCATAATTTTATATGTGTTAGATATTCATGTAACAGAATGAATTTATAGAAAAGGGGTGATATTTTTGTGCAGGCTTGCTACAAGAGAGATAACACTATTCCCAGTATTGATGCTTAATGAAGTCTTTCATTCTCTACCTCTACTATCAAATTAGGACAACAGCCTTAATATTTATATTAATGAACAGTCAATACCTGTATTTTCCACAAATCCATGAAAGACTTAAAAGAACATATGGACATAATTAATGAGAATTTCAGGGAGTTGCAGAAAAATAATTAATAACTCTTCTACTACCTCTAAATCCAATTAATACTTTGCAGAAGTATGCCTACTTTATTAACTTTTATTTGTTAATTTTAAAATAATCTCAGTATTTACATTTCTTATGAAAACTCAGGATACAAAAAATCGAATGACAAGTAGGCTGCCAGTTAGAGCTTATAAAAAAAGTCCAAATAACAAGCAGCTGGAAACACCAAGGAACTGGAATTGGAAGAAGAAAATGTGAAAAGCTGAAAACTGTTTACAGAAGATGAAATTTGCCAAGTTAACCAGTTGATTTTTATGCATATATTGTGTTTATTTTCTTTTTAAGGTCTTTACATGGCAATGATATTTCTGTTGTTCCTGAAGGAGCCTTTAATGATCTTTCAGCATTATCTCACCTGTGAGTATTCAGATGTTAACTGTATTTTTTTGTTATGTATAGCAAATTTCCTATAATCAAACAAAGACAGGATGCAAAGGACTTCTCTGGAAGAAGCACATGCATCTCTAGAGGCTGGGGGCTAGCCAGAGAAAAATCCTGGGCCTGCTTCTGGGCTGCAAATTAAACTTGTGTGCCCTGTACCCTAATGGCTATGAAGGCTAAGGACACTGGGCTGAATTACAAAGTGAGTAGCCAGGAGACTGATCACTCCCTTCTGCTTGGCCCTCCTAAGGCCACATCTGGAATATGTGTTCAGTTTCTCCAGCACAAAGCAGTGTGGGACAAACAGTGTGAGCTCTGAGGAGAGTCTACAGGAACTGGGTTTATCTAGCCTGAAGAAGGGGATGCCAAGGAGCTCTAATAGTCTTTAAGCCTTTGACAATTACAACAGTGTTGGAGACAGTTTTTTCTCAGAGGTGCACAGTATAGGAGTAAACCATCGCAACCTGCAACAAGGAAAATTTGGTTGAACATAATGAAAAATTCTTCACTGTGAGGATGGTTCAGCTTTGGAACAGGTTGCCCAAAGAAGCAGGAGAATCTCCATCCCTAGCGATTTTCACAGCTCCGCTGGACACAGCCCTGAGCAACCCTGACTGTGCAGGTAGCCCTGCTTTGTGCAGGAGGTGAGACTAGATGAGCTCCAGAGTGCCCTAAATTATTCTGTGATTCTGTGTTGGTGTCTGTTAAGTTGACATTAAACACATGGCATCTGATTTCAGAATATAGTTTGAGGCAATGTTTTTCCGGTTTTTAATTTTCAGTGGGAACCTAAATTAGAACAAGCTGCCTTCTGCAAATCTTGTTATGTTTATGAGTAGTTATTAAGTCTTTGAGAAGTAATTTGACTAGTACCTTTAGATATATCTGGGATTTTAAGTTTCTGAACAGTTGTTAAAAATCTAGTTATATGTTTCTGGTTCACTATTGGGCATTTCTCAGAAATTTGATACTGATTAAGCTTTCAGTAGTTGATAATTCATTCAAATGCTACTATTCAACTAGCTTATCTATAGGAAGTATCAGTAAAACTTATATCAGTTTGATTGGTATTGCCGGTATTTTTTTCTTAATGGCTGCCAGTTATACTTGCTAACACTCTGATTTTAGCAGGGCAATTGTGTTGTCTCAATTCAGGCTGCCATTGACTCCTGTACATATGGAGTGGAAAAATTCTAGGTTTCTCCTTGCACGGGGAGTTCCCTGTCACTAAGTCTTATTTTTGTTGCTGCTCTGACTTAAGCCTGACTGAACAAATACATATATTTTCTTGAGTTCAGCTGTAATGTAGGAAAATTATGAGAGCTTCCTGCTCAGTGGGGCGGAAAAGAGTGTTTCAGCACTGGTAGTTTCTATTGCCTTTGCTTACCAGAGACTTCCTTGTATCTCTAGAAGACCCACTGACCCAAACTGTGCAACAATCCGAAAAAAAGTACTGAAACATCTGGAGAAGGGGGATGTTCTAATACTGCAATTTGACAGTGTTTGCACATGTCAAGATTATCTGTTTAAAGTTCTGTGATTATTACATTTCTTAAAAGGAACATAAGTATATGGAACATTCTATATCCTTATAGAATAGCACAATGCTTCTGTCCTCCAAATTAACTACACAATGTATCATTGTTCTCAGACTTTTAAGAGTATTTATGGTTTCTAGCAGAGAAAATAAAAACTTAAAAAGCTGTTACAGAAATTCATTCTGAAAATCTCCAGCTAATTTTTTTTTAATTAAAAAAATCAGAAAGATCATCATTTAAAGAAATGGATGCGCTTTCATAATGGTAATGTAGTTTTATTTACTTGTGCAGCAGAGAACTCTTACAGAGTTCTGCACATACTTGTGAATTCAGTGGGAGAGCTCCAAAGAGGAAATAATTAAATCAAATTTGGAAGCTTAAAAACAGATGGTTTATACCAGCCTGGGAGCCATAAACTGAAAAAGAAAAATACCAGGGCGCAACTCTGTGTACTTGTGTTGGCTGCTTCGGAAGAAATACTTTATTCTTCCTAACGTAATCCCAGTATCAGTTTCATTCTGCTCATGCAGCTGATCTTTGCCATTACATACCGATGGTGAAACAGAGCTAGTTAGTATAGGCTCACCAAAGTTCACACCTGGTGCAGTTAAGAATAGTGAGATTTCTGGATCAAGTTTACTGGTAAAGCCATCACTTCTTGATCCAGAACCCAAATTGAGACACTTAGTGCTCTTACAGGCATTTTGGTGGTGGGAGAGTAGGTTTGTGATTTGAATGTTTTTTTGCCAACCTGTTTTCTGGATTCTCTTTTAAAAAGCAGCCATTTAAAGCTTGATTTCCTTTTTCATTTGTCTATTTTCCACAGGGCTATTGGTGCAAATCCTCTTTATTGTGATTGCAACATGCAGTGGCTATCTGACTGGGTAAAATCAGAATACAAAGAACCTGGTATTGCACGTTGTGCTGGTCCTGGAGAAATGGCAGATAAACTTCTTCTCACAACTCCTTCTAAAAAATTTACTTGCCAAGGTACTGTTGCTATTTTTTTCTCTTTGAAGTGTCAATTTTGAATTTTTACAAATAGTTGAACTGTAAATTAAGACTGTTGTGTGTTCTAAATACATTTATTATAGCATCTTCACTAAACCTTGTCATCATTATTCCTCATACTTAGGGATGTAGTTATTGGTTCCATTCAGGAACTGCATTTATTTTAAAGATTTCAATGTCTATATCTTTTAAAATAGTAGGAGAAAAAAGTCTTTGGTTTTGCAGTACAGTATTCCTCAGTACATGATGTACAAATGTACTTTGTACTGCCTCAGCCATGAACTACAGTTTAAACATCTACACTTCCCTTGGCCTTTTTCCTCCCAGCCATTTACAGTAAAAACTGTAAATACATCTATAATCCTTGCGGTCTGAAATGAAATGCATCAATATGGCCAGAATGCCTCCTCTTATATTTCAGAAGAACGTATAAAAAAGAAAAAAAAGCAACAAGAAAAAAATAGATAAAGGAATGTGATAATCTATAGAAGTCTCATTCTAAAATGTTGTTAAATGGGCAGGTTTCTCAGGGTATTTATCCCCATGTTATATCACAACTCATATTACTGTCAATTCCTTTTTCTGAACTGTACTATTTCTTTTTAGAAAAGTTCCTTTTTTACTTAGATCAAGTGAGAATTTGGTTTGTTTATTGTTTAATCTTCTTCTATTCCATTCATTTCTCCATTCTTAATTATTTTGAAAACACACAAAACTGCTACTGTAGCCTCATTTTTCTTGGTCCTTATTTAGAAACACTGAAATCCCAATTTAAAAAAAAAATTGTGTTCTTATACCTGTAAACCATTACAAAGCTCATAGTAGTTTCTGAGGCATTGGATAAATATGATCTTTAATCTTGTAGAATTAACTGATTCTCAGCATCTAGGTAATCTTCAAGCTGTTTTGATTTATTCATCTGTTAGCGTATCTTCAAATGTGAGCTTAATCCCTTTGTAATTTTCGTCTTAAAAAAGCAGTAGGACTTTGTCAGAGTTTGTCTCATTTAAAGTTGCTCTTTACTGCACGTTCAACCTATTTAGTCTTCTCTTTAGACCTGTCAGAAACTTTTTTTTTTTCTTTTTTTTTTTGTGAACAAAAGCCACTGGAACCCATCTCGTTACTTGTAATTCCAATGAAGTTTCTGTCCTTCCAAATCCTCTTCCAGTTTTTCAGCAGTACATCTCTGAGGTCATGCCAGTGTTCATTGCATATGATACTCATCTGTTGCAAAGTCTCTTAGCATGGTTTTACATAGGACGTTTGCTAGCCAATCTGATCATTTTCTTTACAAGTATGGACTGAACATTATTGCAGATATGCTCTTATTGCACACTGTTGTAGGGATATAAGTGAAAGAATATTTGTATGGACATGAAGGATCTGCTTAGTTTTTTTCCAGTTCTAATAGTTTAAAAACAATGCCTGAAGTCATTATATTTCTGTCAGACAATCCAGAGAGTATATCTTACTCCCTCTTGCCCATCAGAAAATATCCTTTATGTTATTGTTCAGGGTAAGAACTGTGTGTTTGTTTCACTTCCAAGAGTGGAGATCTAATATTATGGATACCTTTGAGAGAAAATAGTTTTTCTTCTATTGTCCTATGAAGATCCTCCTAATTACAGGTTGCAAATCAGCACCTTTTCAATGACATGATGGCCCTATAAGACATTATGTGTCTGTTACTCAAAGATAAGTAATTTTATCTTTTGCTTAAAAATGTATTGCTGAATAATAGAAATAGATGCTATATTCCTATTAGAACCAACATTTTAGGGTATGAGTGAGAGGACTATTTTCAGAATATCTGTGGATGGTCTGCTACAGTATATATATTTACGGAAAAAGAGTAATTTGTAATTCCCTCCTTTTGGTGTCTATGGATTCAATTGCAAGTGAAATTGGTGCCCAGATTTTACCTACATAATGCATAGTTCCCAATGAAAATGGCATTTTAAAATAAGGTCTCGTCTCAGTTGTAAAGCTCCATAAAATCACTGTACCTTACTCTAATTTTATTAATTCTTTTACTCGAGGAATCATCTCTTAACATTTTCTTCTTTCAGTTATTTTTCAATGTTTATGGGCGGGTTTTTTCTTTCTTTCTTTCTTTTTCTCTCTTTTTCTCACTTTTTCTCTCTTTTTCTCTTTCTTTTTCTGTCTTTCTTTCTTTTTCTCTCTTTCTTTTTCTTTCTTTTTCTGTCTTTTTCTTTCACGTGGCCTCTAACAGCTTCTCAATCTTTTACTTTTGCCTCTTAACCATCCATGCCCTGCTTCTAGAGATTCCAGGGCCTTGTGGTTTTCTGGTACCAGGTAAGGTTGTAAGTAGATATGGAATGGATGATCTTATTAAGAATGTACCTTCTGACCTTCCTTTTGTGTACCTCAAGCAGACTTCTTTCCTAAGACATGCATGTTTACTGTTTGTTTCCCCCTGTGATGAATTTACAGCTGACTATTCATGATATATTGTTTAGCATATTGTATGAACCATTTTGTTATTTTAAAAGTCTGAGTTTGAGGTCTGAAAATTATCTAACTGAAATTATTATTTCCATTGCATTGTACTAAAATTGGTGATTTCATTAGCAGTGTAGATATTGGTGCAAGAGAGGAGTCATAAAATGTCAGAGCTCAAAGTTTTCCTTGCAACAGGTTTCTCTGCAAGCTAGTTTGAGAGGGTTTGTGTCATGATTTTCCTTAAAAAAAACTTAGCTATTGTAGCTATCTGTACACACATAGATGTGTGTATCTGTGTTTTTCAATAAAATGCTATTAGTTTTTCACTGTTACAGAAAAATTTTTTTCCACTTAGAGTTTATTCAAGAACATATATGCCTACAATATGAAAAATGAAACAATAGGTTGTGAACCAAATTCTTTTTCATGTACATGTCTTTTAACACATACAAGCAGAAAGAGGAAAGGAACAGTAGAGTGAAAATGACAATAGGCTCCAGAACTGCCTTTGCATTTTTTAATCTTACAACTGAAGAATAAATCAAAATATTAATTTGTGTTGGACACTACATACATAATAGTTTGAAATAAACACAGTACAAAATCAGACAGTGTTGTTTTCTATCTTGCTGAGACTTGGGGTCCCATTTTCTGTCTCTGTTTTTGAAGTGAAATTTGAATCGCTAATCTGTTTGGGAAAAAGACTGAATGTTTTTTAATTCATGCCAATTAATTAGCATTTTATTCCATGAAAAGTAGATAAGAGAATATGATGTTTAAAATAAACAGAAGGAAGGATTGACTCCTGGGCTACAGCACAGTTTTACAAATTTTTAAGTATGTGCCTCTTGCACCTTATTTTTTTTCGCAGAACACCTTAATATACTTTAGCAATAATCAGCAATACTCTAGAGTACAGTCAGAACTTTCTAGATTTTGCTTCTATGATGTTTGTTTCAACTTTTCTACCTCTCCTGTGTGCTGGTCTAATATAGATAGTTTAACCAGGTACAGATTTCTCTTTCAAAGGTAATGAAGACAGAAAAGGTCAATGATCCATACACATTGTAGCTTAGGCAATACATGTGTTATCACATATTACCATGTCCTGCTTGCAAGCTGTGACACAGAAGGATACCAGCAACTGCACATTTAAAAAAAAAAAAAAGTCAGCTGCTCCTTGTCTAATACCCTCTACTGAATCCTTACAATCACATGGCTTCCTTCCATGCCAGCTCCTTTAGAATGACTTATCTGAGATTAATTTGCAAAGAAAAAGAAGAAAGTCAAGCAATCTAAGTTTAAAAATAGAATAAAGCCCCATATCTCAGCAAAGCCCTTTTTGCTTGGAAAACTCTGCAGTTTGGCTCATTTAGTGTAAAACCTTTTAAGGAGCAATCAGGCATTTGCACTAGTAGGTCCCATGGTTTTTTTGTCTAGTTAGAAGAAATCACTGGTTATTCCTTAAAATATGCAGTTCACCTGTGGATAACTGAACGGTTTTTTTCATAGGGGGAATCTGAAATCAAGCTGGAGGCAGTAATGTCATCAGGCAATAGAGCTGGAGATAGAGAATGTATGTTTATTTTCTTAATAGGCATTTGGCAAAGTCACTTGTTTTCTCTTACAGTAATCAAACCTCCTCACAAAGTTTATGAAAATTAATCATTATTTATACACAGGTGATATCTAATTTTTAACAAATAACCAGTGATTTCTTTGGTTGTTTGACACAAAAAAAAAAACAAAAAACATGGCCCCTAACTTGAAAATTCACCGTGAAATGCCTTTAAATTGTAAAACAACAGAAATATAAATAAATATCTAAAAATATTTATATAATAGCAATAAGATCATTGTAGGCCAAAGCTTTAAGTCTGGCTTCTGAAACTTAGGGATTTGTCAATAATAATTTCTGAATTCTGTTGTTATAATCATTAATATAAGAAACCGGACTGCAAGCATGGCTTGCAGTCTTCATTTGCACATAGATTCGTGGTATGGTTTGCATAATTTGTGGGCTTAGCTAATGCAGTAATGCCAGAACTGTGTCTGACTCATAAAGGAGAAAGACACAGTATAGAGCTTTTTATTGTGAGATAGCTTTGACAATGCAGTTTAAATTACAGACTTTAAAAAAGATCTATAGATTTTCAACGAATTTACAGGTAATTTTGGGGTGTCTGTGATCCTACAGATAAAAAATAAATTAACACAAAATTACATTAAAAGCAGTGTTCTCAGTAACCACCATCAAGGGAAGGATTGGAAACTGTGATAGCCCATTTTCTCATGGGCAATTTCTACCCCCTAATGAAACAAAAGCTGAAATCGTATCCTTTATTTTGTTAATATGAAGGGAAGGTAATCATCGTGGATCAGAATTGTACAGCTTTCAGAAAATAGGGATATAGGAGTCAGTGTCAGCTTCTTAAAAAAAAAAAAAAAAGTGATACTTAAACCAAAAATCCAATCCCAAATTTATTTGGTCACATCAAAAGAATTAAAAACAGTCCAGCATTTCATTCATATAGAAACACCACAACATCTAAAATATGAACTTTTTTTTAAAATTTAAAGCAACATGGCAGATAGATCTAAATTAATAGTTGCTTCTTTCTGACTATTCATTTTGTATTTTTAAGGGCCTGTGGATGTTAATATTCTTGCAAAGTGTAACCCCTGTTTATCAAATCCCTGTAAAAATGATGGAACCTGCAACAATGATCCAGTTGACTTCTATAGATGTACATGCCCATATGGTTTCAAGGTAGGTACTGAATGAAAAGGTAAAAGATCACTGAAATTTAAACTTCTCCTTAACAACCTTTACATTTTCTTTGTCTCTCTTCCACTAGTGTCTATATTTTCTTCTTACATTATGATTGTTGTTCCTTGCATAGGGTCAAGACTGCGATATTCCCATTCATGCTTGCATTAGTAACCCCTGCCACCATGGTGGAACTTGCCATTTGAAAGAAGGAGAAAAAGATGGTTTCTGGTAGGTTTTTCAGTTGGTAAATGAAGATGGAAAACTATTGCATTTTATGTGCTGAAATAATTTTGGTGTTAATCTTTGGGGTTTTTGTGTTTGATGGTAAATGCACCACAAAGGCACATGTTTCAGAATATTTCACCATCCTTGGAAAGCTTCTAAAGCTTTTAATCTATTAAAAACAATAACAAATGATTGTGATTAGTTGAGGCATATCAGGTCAAGACAACATAGTATTGACTCCATTATGTTAATTAATAGCTAGCTAGATCCCTGCTGAACAAAATCTCACAATTCATCTGTTGTTGTATGTATTACTTCAACAGACAGCATGTAAATGATAAAATGTAAATCCCAGTGAAACAGAAAATTAATGATTCATTTGAAACTCACTATGCCAGCAGATAAACATGCTGTGAGCGTTTTTAATCTTGAGTTATTTAATCACACAGTACAATTACTCCAGATGTACTTCATGAATTATGAAATAAAGTTCTTTAGCATTCTTATGTGAAATTATTAGTCATTTAATAATCTACACCTCAAGCTAGTTAGAAATGACACTACAAAAAGATACAATTCATTATCCTGCAATTCATTATGGCATTATTCTTATTTTTAATCCAAATTCTGTCCAAAGATTGAACAGTTTTCTATTAAAAAATAAGTGTATACATCTTAATATTATGCCTCAAGGATTTAAATTGACATAGTCATGCCTCAGAATTTTACCTTTTTCATTTATTTGTTTAAACACTACATATTTCGAAAATCAAAGCAATCTCATAATGAAAGCTGCAGAAATTATAGATAGTGCAAATTACAAGAAAATGTATGTGTAGTCATGTTTGAGTGACTTTTACATTTACTGTCTATTTTGATGTACTTGTTTTGCATAAACAAGCTTAAAAGCAAAAAATAAATTACTGCTTCACAGAGTTCATACAGGCTCTGGTTTTTTATATGAATGCATGTATTGTGCATGGAACATTAAAGAGAGCTTTATATTGGTGCATTTAACTGAACAAAAGTGGAATACTGCTATTACATACTAATCCCTGATTTCACTCTATTCCGTGTGTTTAACTAAAAAACCAAAAGGATCACTTTTTGTAAGAAATATAATCTTATAATGTAAAGGTAGCACACTTTTCAAAAGGAATGTTCCAAGAATGTCCCTTATATTAAAGTTTAAGGTACAACTTTAGAAGCCTTTTTTCTGTAATTTAAAATATGAAAAATATTTTAGTAACATTTATTATGTGGGGTTTTTTTACATTATATAAATTGTATTCTGTTATGGAATAGTGATTATAAATTATTGTACTATTAATTACAAAACTCCTTGTCCAGACTCCCCAGCTAAAATGTGCATGTGGTTATTCTGTTTTCTATATTACAGGTGCACTTGTGCAGATGGATTTGAAGGTGAAAACTGTGAAGTAAATGTTGATGACTGTGAAGACAATGACTGTGAAAATAATTCTACTTGTGTGGATGGAATTAATAACTATACTTGCCTTTGTCCACCTGAATATACAGGTAGGAGTATAAGAGAAAGCACAGGCAATTCAAGAATTCCTAGCAGAACAGTAATATTTTCCACTTTGCAGGTGAATTATTAGTTACTCTACAACTGACTTTAGGCCAATTTTCCCTCCATATTTTTCTCCTGTATGGTTTGTAGTCGAAAGTAGACTTAATGCCCACTCATTAATTCCTTTGTTAGTTTTGAAATTAAGGCATTTTTATATTTAAAATGTCATTCAAAATGTGCCCCTCCCTACTGTTTACCTAGGCACCACAGTGAAGGACCTCTGTAGCTGTAGGAGTCTGAAAAATATTCTGCTTTTATCCTGTAAACTTCATTTTACTAACAGGGTAGAAAATTATTTGTCTGTGCCCGTGGGGAACAGTGTATTTGGCACCCCTGAATGCTTTCCTGCCCCCTGTTAGAAATATTAATACAGTGTGATGCTTCCTGCACAGAAAACAAAGACAAGTGTCTAATTATTTCTTTCTATCAGTCACCAGTCAAGCCAAAGCATTTCCTTCTCTTAGAGACGGAGGATCTCTGGCTTGCTGTCATTGTCTCTGCAGCAATGGAGGATAGTTAGAAGAGCAGCGCAGAGGAATTAGGATCTATTGTTTACATTGATCTGTTTTATAGTTTTTCTAACTAGACAGATCTTTATTCTCTCAGCTAGCTGACCTCTAGGAGAACATAGAGCTTAATTTCACAAAACCGTGATTTGAAATGCATAAAAAAGAAATATAAGGTCCACTATAACTTGGGGATTAACTCTACACAGTCATCCTATATTTTTGCTTTAATCAGTCAATCAAATTCGAGCTCTGGAAAACTGTGAGGAGAGGTGAACTCCTGAATTAATTTCATTTTTTGAAAACACTGCTCACTGTTTTCTCACCTTAAGTGTTTCTAATATTAGTTCTACAACCTATTGGATTACTACAGTGTTTTGGGGTATTCAGATTTAAAGTCAGTATTTAAATCTTGGGAATGCACAGTGAGTGAATATGATAAAACACAAGTATAGGAAATACAAGTTCATAATCTATTATACGTATTCATCCATAAATGTTTGGTAGAATTGACAATTCAAACCTTGGAAAGAAATAACAGGTAACAGCATCAGTAAATAGAGAGAAGTGTTTGCTATTCCTCCTGCAACTAATATTTCAGGCATATGTGAGTTAAGCTTCAGCTCCCTTGGGATCATTTACTATCTCCTGTAAAAATGGGATCAGACATTCTTTTGTGTAGGCTGGAAGAATGCAAAGCAAAGTCACATCAGTCCAGTATTCCAGTGGCTTCATGCTAAGAGGCTTCATATATCTATTAGATAGAAGATAGTTCCTCTGCAGCTTTGCAGGTGTTTTTACCTGTGTCATTCATTTCTTCATTTTCAGCCTTGCTCTGGGTGCCCTTAACTGCTAGAGTCAATAGCTTGCTGGATTAATAGTATGACATGGGAAAGACTCCTTTTTATTAAATATCCATGGAGTGGATATAAAGGATTGTTTACATGTGCTAGCCTAAAACTGATTAAGTGTGCCTGTTGCATTTTTGGAGTTTTGTAAATGAAATACAAAATTTAAATTTACAATTGAAACAAAATTCAAGCATTTCTCTATACATTCTCTATACATTAGAGCACAAAAAGGACATAATAAACATTGATAACATTTTTTATGTTTGTATTGCAGTTGTGCTTCTTTAGTCAAAATACAAAAAAAGTGTCTTTCTAAATTTATTTCATAACTGTGCATAATTCTATTGGAATAATACTGTGAGTTTACATGGCAAGTGTTTTTGTTTGCTAACTGTACTTCTTTCAGAAAAAGAGATTTGCTTTTACAGGTCCAATGCCTACTCATAATCGCGACTGAAGTCAGTAGGAAACGTGAGTAGGTGAGAATGTTCTCACCAGCTCGAAAATAGATCAAAACAATCTACTTGTAATCATTAAGTTTAGCCTTTCTGTTTGTTAAAAACTGTTGGGAATTTATACTATCTCAACAGATTTTTTTCAACACTTTACCAAAATAAAAAGACGCATGTTTTTTTAAAAAATACATTACTAGAGGCTCAACTCATTTTATAGATAATTTGGACAAAAAATGTAGCAAAAGTTCAAGTTTTCCATTGTAGAGAACACAGTACATAATTATACAATATACTGTCTATCTTACAAAGTATCTGAGAATAGTACAGAATGTGTGAGATCCTAAGTGATTTTAGAGGTTAGTTGTAAGGAGAAAATGTAAAGCATTGAGCTAATAAAGGGGTCCTCACATCTATCATCCTTTATCTTGCATAATAAATAATGTTCAATACATAGAATTAGACTGACAGTAGTCTGACCACATCAGGATCTAGAAAGGGTGGTGTTCAGAGTAATAATAACTAATCATAATAATAAAGTAATCATACAGTTGCCTCAGGTGTGTATGAGGTACCAAATTATTTCTAGAACTGTTTTTTTTTGGCTTATAGCCTGCGTTGAAAGATAAATAACAGAATCTCTGTCAAGTATGTATTGAGCGATTTTCATGAGGAACCTTGTAAACATGTGGATTTTGGTATCTGTTCTAACAGGTTAAAATCAGATATGCGTATTTCTAATGTGGTTTTTTTAATGAAAAGTATTTTTCCCTAAATGAATTCATGGACTAGCTGGGCAAAAGTAGAGTATCAAGAAAACAGATTACATATTCAGTCTATAAAAAGATTTTTAAATTCAAAAATACTTATCTCTAGCTTAGAAAGTCCCTGAGCTGTAAGTTGCTGAAGACTGACTCAGTATGTATACCTTGAAAATACCACTGTGGGATTTTCTTGCTCTCTTTTAATTCTGTTGACAATACTTCGAATTGTCTGTGTTCAAGATGTCACAGCGTATATGTACTCAATATGGAAGTGCACCAGCCTAGAATATTTTTCTGGGTGAACGGTTATCTGCAAATATGCTTTACATTTCAGCAGCACAGTGTAAGGGAGAAGTCAGCTTAAACCTGCTGGTATGAAATGTGAATCATTATTATATAAAGTTTTATTTTCACATGGAGGGCAGTGAATGTTGCAGTGTAAAACCTAACAGTCTCTTTTTGACTCTTCTAACAATCCCTTGAAAATCAACACTTCTTAACTATGCAGTGTTGATTTTTAAAAAAGCAATTAAAAAAGCTTATGTTGTTGCTTGAGAATCGGGAGTCCATTTTTCTCTGCCTCAGTTAAGTTTTTCAGCTGCCACCACAGTTACAGGTGGAAAGACAAAGAGTGGTATTTGCACTATGCTATGAGCTTTCTCAAGATCACAGACTGTAACTGTGAAACAACAGTAAGCAGATGGAATCAACAGGCACTCTCATGTCTGATCAAACCTTGAGAAAAAAAAAAAACCAACAATTTTTTAAATTTTAAAAAACATTTAAAATACCTCACTATGTCCTGCACTCTTTAATCTCTCTATTCTCTTAACATTACCATCTCCTTTATTTTAACCTCAGTCTATAAACTTCAGGCCATTTTATGTGCATTCTATAGGTTACAAATGATCATTTCTCTTGCTCATTGTCATCAGTCATTAGATCACAGATCTAACTGATCCAAAAGTAAAATCTTTCTTATGCCACTGGCAGCATGTACTTCTTACCTTTCCATTTGTTTTGCTCTGCTTTAGGTGAGACTTTGAAGCTTGTTTCATTTTGCTATATCAACCTCTCTGCTGCTATAGTTGTGCATTAGCTTAATGTGCTATGCTGTTGTATTATAATGTAAAAAGTCTCTTGTCTCTTCTGTCTTTGTCACTGCAAGCTGCTAATCTGAATGAAGTGGAAAAAGGTCAGTTGTCTTTTAAGCCTATTTTCACTTACTTTGGTTTCTCACTTTCCTTTCCTTAAAGGTGCATGGATTTCAGTTCTTACCAATGATCAAATAAATTGTATATAGACATAATTTAGAAAGCTCACTGCAAATCCTCAAATTAGGCACTTGGCTCTTGCTGTGAATACATGTCAGAAGAATGTCATTGAAGATGCAGATTGCTGTGCAGGAGTAATTTAATACTACATTCATTGTCTTTTTTCAGATATATTAAAAATTTGTGCAGCACTGATAGGACTAACAAAAATATTTACATTGTGACCTTCTGAAATATTTATTTTCTCACCTTAAAAAAATCCCTTGGTTCCATTCTTATGTATTCTCTGTTTTATAGTGCTGTTTCACTTTAAGTGTTTCATTAGATTTTGGTACTAGAAGGTATGCTAGAATATAAAATGTCAATCTTTTTGCTCATCATTTCTGTGGCCTTTTTTTGCTGTAAGTATCTAAAGAAATTGAAATTACCTTATTAATCTGAGGCTAGGGTAGAAGAAAAGTAATCTGGAGAGATTTGTCCCACTAACTTTTAATGTTTCTGATTTTTGATTTTTTTTTTTAAGTTTCTCCCTAGCACCTATTGCACTAACAGAAATCACACAGAATCACAGAATATCCAGAGTTGTAAGGGACCCGCAAGGATCATTGAGTCCAACTCTTAACCCTGCACAGGACCATCCCCAAGAGTGACACCATGGGCCTGAGGGTATCATCCAAACGCTTCTTGAACTCTGTCAGGCTTGGGGCTGTGGTGCTTAGCACTTCCCCGGGGAGCCTGTTCCAGTGCCCAGCCACTCTCTGGGTGCAAAATCTTTTTCTAATATCCAACCTAAACCTCCCCTGACACAACTTGAGCCATTCCCTCAGCCATCTTCTGTGCAGTCTCATCATTTTAGCAATCTGAGAGCTAACATAATCAATGAAAACATATTTATGAAGTTGCATATTTAGTTTTAAAAGCAAATTAATCATTTTGTAGTGTATTTGCCATTAATTTAATTTTATAAATATATTTTTCAGTCTAGAAAGCAATGTAATACTTCATTAGTATTAAAAATATGTTCATTATCTATGAAATAACATGTTGAGCATGGCTGCAATTATACCATCTATGTTGATTTCCGATGAATAGTTCTTACAACTTAAACTCAGAGCCTAAATTTTCTCTGTAACTGATGCAGAGTACAAGACATTTCCAGAAAGTGATTCCAACCACAAGCTTTCCATGCTTAAAGCTGCATTCCATTTAGATATATTGCCATATTTGCATTTTATTATTATCTGGACAGCAATAGTAGCCTCCTGTTTTTCTTGTGTATTACACAAGTGTGAATTATATTAAAATTAATGATTATAGAAAGAACAAAATCCTTACAAACAAATTATCAAACACCCAGGGGATGTGAACTAAGTTCAGCTCCAAAATTAAGCAGATGTATATGTAATACATACTTGTATTGGCTTGCCAGCTGAACATGAAAGTCATTGATGGTCTAGAAGGTGCTTGGAGGATCAGTCAGTTTTATCATGCCAGACCTGTGATAGTAATAGGAAAATGAAGGATAATTTTAAGTAATTGGCTCAGTTTAGGCAAGCCTTAGACACAGCCTTCTTACCACTGCAATAAAGGAGTTACATTACTACTTTCAGTTCACTTGATAATCAAATAAGTACCTTCCTAAAATTTAAGCATGCAAGTAATCAAAATCAAATTATGTTATGTCAAACTAGATAAAAAGTTTAATTATTTCATCAAATTAGGATCATAATACTCATTCTTGTAAGAACTACACATACAGATTCGTAGAATGAAGGAATACCTTTGCTATTCTTGCTTTTCATCACTTGTAAAACTCTACCTTAAAATACTTCAAATGACTATTCTATAGTAAAAGCTCAAGTTTTAAAGTAATTTTACTACCTTTTCATAAAGGGGAAATATACATGATATCCTTGGCAAGCTGAGCTACCTGCTACTAGTTTGATCACTGCTCATTCTAGTCTATGACCCATCCTTGTTTACTTAATTGTCTTAAAGCTTACCTGCCTAAAGGTTGCTATTTCTTTATTGTCGCCAGGCAGCATATGTAAAACAACTAGAACTGTTGAAATAAATAAGCCCCATCTTACACTGAGATCCACAAGCATGGGGGATAGCTGTAAAGACTTACACAATGGTGAAAGATAGGAACAGTCGAGCAATTTGACTCTAAAATTAAATTCCAAAAAAACTATTCAGTTTTATGGTTATAAACCACATCCTACTGAGACTGTAAACTTTTGTTAATTTTAGGCAACTTTGTCTCTCATATAGTAGATATTTTTATTTGTCTTTTCTAAATAATGAGCTCAAGACACCTTAAATAATTTATGTTGTATAGTGTACATCAAACTCAAGACTTCATAAAATTGCAGAAATTTTCTGTATATAGTTTGTTAAGTGACACTGACATTTCCCAACCATTTCTGTGCTCTATTGGCTATTTGAGTCAGAAGTAATTAGACAGAGACTTCCAGTCAAAGAGTCAGACAGTAATACCTAATTGATAAAACATAAACACTACAGAAGCTGACTCACAGTATATCCCAACCAAGCTCAGAAGCTGGAACGGATGTAGAAGTACACATATAAAATCCTTCTATTCTGGCAATTACACCAGTAAATCTGTGAAAGATATTTGTTATTTTGACTTTGGAACAGTGAATAAGTCTTCTAGCCAAAACCTGATTTTTGATAATTAAATCTGACCGTTGTTGCTTTTGCATTCTGTCTCTAGTTTTTGTTCTAATACCATATTCACCTTTGCTAATGATTTAAGGGTGATTTTAAACCTATTTCTTCATAAGCTTACCTCTAATTAGCAATGTGCTATTATATTCAGAAGCCCATGTCCATTTTTGTTAGAGCTCTCCTCTTCATTCAGAAATGTAAGTCCTTTTTCACCTCATTACTCATTATGTATCCTGTTGCTCATTATTTGTTGTACTACATGTCTGTATATTGAAAAATCCGAAGTTAAGGGTCTGTTCAGCCTTAAAAAAGGCTTGGGGAGACCCTATCACCCTGTTCCAGTATTTAAAAGGGTAGCAACAAGGAAGATGGAGACTCCCTCTTTTACAAGGAGTCATGTGGAAAAGGGGAGTGGTAATGGGTACAAGTTACTCTTGGGGAGATTCCAGTTAGACACAAGAGGGAAATTTTTCACAGTCAGAACACAGCCATTGGAATAATCTCCCCAGGGAAGTAGTGGATTCTCCAACATCAGACACTTTTAAGATTCAGCTGGACAGGGTGCTGGGCCGTCTTGTCTGGACTGTGCTTTTGCCAAGAGATGATCCTTGAAGTCCCTTTCAACCTAGTATTCTATGATTAAGGGGTTTTTTTCTGATTTATAATCTTGTAAAGTCATGAGTGAATTAATACATACAGAGGAAACACAAACTGACTTGTGAATCTAGCAAATTTAGCTCTTTGGTTAGCTAATCAAGGACTCCATCCAATTAATCATCAGTATTTAATAGTGTCATCTGGCTTTAAGTCTGCGTCATACTCCATATCTAGCTGCAAAATCTCAGTAAATATTTGTCTTGAGTTTGGAGGGTTGTGTTCATTTGGACTGTGTCAACCACACAGACTTCCACTGGTTTCAATGCTACTTCATAACAGACTCCAGACTCCCTAAATTAATTAAGCAAGATGTCTTATGAAAAGAGTTATTCCTGCTTCTAATTAAGCTTTGGAAGCTTTTCACAGGATTTTTGACACTTTATCCACTATTTATTTTTAAACAAACTAGTCTGTTGCTAATTTTCCTACATACAGAAATGTTCCCATCTTTCAAAAACTTAATTACGTAGCCAAGCTCTTACAGAAGCCTCAGTTACAATATTATTAGATGAATAAAAGAATGTCCTCACACACTAGCATCAAGATTCCTTGAATTTGAGAGATTTGTTTCACAATCTTTTCTGATTATTTTGAAGTATGTTCTTTAAACATTGTATTATGTTTCCCAAATCAGGGAACCTCTTTAAGATTTCCTTCCAGTAAAGTCAAGGAGCCTAACTTAGTAAATCTGATATTTCCTTCAATGAGTGTTTCACTTTCATCACTATTCTTTCATTTCAACAAATTAATTTCTCCCTTTCACCTTGTCTTAGTTAAATTCCGAATAACATATCATTTTTTGAGTACACTGAAGGAGATGTTTGTTTACCAGGAAACTATGTTCTTCAGTGGTTCAGATTCCATGTCACATATTTTATTTACCTTTTTTGTTAACTTTTCCAGAAACAGTTTTATTTTGGTCATGGGAATGCTCCATTCAGAATACAGATCTATTATCAGTTTTTAATATTACCAGTTATTAGTATTATCTACTAGCAGTAAAAGACCTCTCACTCCTGTTATTTTGGTTTGTTCTTCTGGTATTTATATCTTCATTCAGAAATGGTGTATCTGATGTACATGTTTGGATTCTATCCTTAATTTTTTGTGGGTTTTTTTTGACTGATTCTGTGCACAAGTCTGCAATGAATGCTACTCCTTTTTTATAATTAAAGTTTGTACTTTAAGTAAAGCTAACTTTTATGTTCATAGGGGTTTTTACATTATTCTTTTGCTACATGGCTTACCATGATGCTTACCATGCTCTTTCCTTTATTCCTATTTCCTGTTTCCTAACAGACTGTTTAACTGAAATTCCAATGATATGATTCTGACTTATTTCACAGTGCATGCAATTTGCAAATGCAAGGGGAAAGTTTCATTCTTTTTATGCTGTCACGGCACAAAAAGTCCTGCTTTTGTGTGCTTTTCTACAGAGTGCTCAGTTCAAAGTCTATCAGTAATACCCAAAACACCTGGTGATGTTTGCAAACTGTTTGGCTGCAATATGCCTGGAAGTGTAACATTGATCTTAGGATTTGAAGTGGACATTTTTCAAAACTGGAAACCTGTTTAAAACTTAAATTTCCAATCCTTATATAGGACTCACAGCTCCGAGCGGGAAATTAGGACTTTGCAAGTGCCCCTGACATCCCACATGGGATCATTCAGCTTTCAGTGTAGTTATGAGGATATTAGGGCCATCAACCTATGAATATTAAAATGGAAGGTACTCTAATTAAGAAATCCTGTATTTTGTATGTACCTGGGGGAGGATTTACAAAAATAGAGAGGCTTAGACACTACCCAATAAAGCTGTTTGCCATGTAAGAAATATCAGAAATCTGTGCAATAATAATCTAACTCATGGCCCAATTAGTATCCTCCAGCAAAATCAGTTCAATGAAGTTGACAGCAATGGTGAGAATGCTTGCTCCTATTATGCTAGTCCTAAATACTCTTTTTCTAGGTACTTTGGGTTTTTTTCACTGAACTTAAACTGTGAATGTATAAGAGACAGCAAGCCTCCAGCATTTGGAAGACAGACTCATTGTGTCACTTTCAGATATTCTCTGATATTCTGTTAGAGTAATTAATCTTGGGAATGTTTAGAGGTGGGTGTTTTTGTCCGAGTCTTGTAAGTACTGTACAGCCATGTTCTTATTATTTGTAATTAGGGTGTCATATATTTTTCAGTTCTGCATGTAATTTAATATAGAGTATATAATAAGATATTTGTGTAGGTGCATATAAATATGCATATATAAACACATATATGTAGGCACGTATATACATTTCTAAACCGTAGGAATGTGCACAAAACATTAATTAAACATTAATTAAAGAACAGTAATTTTTGCTTATTCTACTCCCATGATCCCTAAAATCTGAATTCTCTGTTCCCATGTTTATATCTCACTCTTAAGCACTGCTGACCTTTAAACAGATTTTAGCTATTACAAGATCTACAAATTGAATAAATGCTAGGTGAAGAATTACTACCTCTTATGTACGTATTTGTTTGAACAAAACCCTTTGTAAAGAGAAAGGGAACCAGGTTTGGTTTGATATATCATGGGATGCAAAGAATCCCTGGTATTTCAGGATTCTTTGTGCACTGACCTAGTCATAACAGTTGCACATTTCCAGACTAATAATTCTATTGAGAGCCTGAAGAGGCTTTGAGGATAGAATTGTAATCCTTTGTATTAGTCATTCTCATGTCCTGTGTTTGATCTGTATTCAGTTTCCTACATGTATTGACTAAGTCACATTGTTACTGACAGTTTTCCCGAGGCTGTTAAGTGGGCTGTGCTTGAAGGCCATTTTCTTGTGTTAAATCTTTATTTGGTTTATAGGGAAAATGCACTACTTCCATGTTAGGAATGTGGTATTAATTTATTTTATTTTACTTTTAAATCTTTGTGTAGAACCAGTCTGGATCTTTTTGATGGCTGCAAAGTACTTGTCTAGCTGCTTTTTGGCTTGCCTTCTCATTTTTGGAGATGTAGTGGTCCCACGCCTTATCACACTTAGCATACATGTTTCAAATGTGTTTTTTTCCAGCATAACTGTCTTTGCTCCTGGTTCAGTTTTGACTTTTTCTCTATCCTTGCTTTAATATAGACGGTTCCTCAACTCTTTTTTAAGTTTTCATTTATTTGCCCAGCAACCCACTGCTGCTCAGCTAAGTAAAACTAAGGGATACCAAATATTGTGCCTCTTTGAAGGAAAGTTCAGTTTGAGCAGTGAGAGTATCTGCTCACCTACTGCTTTCTTCTGCTCTTTTCTTTCTCATTATGATGTACAGTTCTCTTTGCTAGCTAGCTCATGTCTTGTTACTGGACAAACGGACGAGGGACAACCCTACTTCTTCCATAGTTTTAGAGTCTGGTGAACCTGTCAGTCCCTGAATTCAGCAGGCACAGTGTTTATACATGTTTATTATGCATATATTCTTCATATGGATGCTGAAAAAAGTATATCTATCTTACAAACTAGTGATAAACTTTTCGAGTGCACTATCCATGCTATCATCTGATTAGTTAGTCAGGGAACAAGACATTGTTGATCTGTTTACAAACCTGTAAGTGTTTCCTTGTCATAAAGTAACAAATAAAATAATTTTTAACCATATTAAAATATTTTAGAGATTATACAGCCCATGTTGAAAATTAGAGCCACTGCTTCTGTCAGCAGGAAAGGGTAGACATTTGACATAGATATTTTTTTCTTTTCTTTTCACAGAACAGATTATAGATAATTATGGTACATTAACAAATGCAAAAAATTTAACGAAAAGTAGAAAACAAGTTTTCATTTTGGGATAATTGGAATTTTATTGACATGCAGTGATATTAACAGGTTTTTTTCAGGTAATACATTAATTATAGCGATAATGCAAATCTGGGTATTTCTGTGTGTAATGTGCTTAAAAATAAGTAAGAGAAAAGCATTTTGATGGCTTTTTTGTTCTAGCAAGAAGACTTTCAATCACTACTACTATTTTACTATACAGCAGAGCTAGATAAATATTGTAAATAAAAAAATATATTTTGACAAAATTATCATTTGTATTCATGGATAGATGATTGATATTGAAATTGATATGTTTTATAAATGAGTTATCAGGTATATTTTTATTTATTGTTATTATATCTGTGTTACTATTTATTTATTAGTATTTATTACAAAGATATTTATTACTATATCAAGAAGCATGCATATTTCACTGTTTGCAAAAGAAGTTGTAGCCGTTTCTTTTAAAATAGAGACTGCTATTTTCAGCTAACTGTGATGTTTTCACTGAATTGACAACATACATTGTATTTCAGGTGAACTGTGTGAGGAGAAACTAGATTTCTGTGCTCAAAACCTGAATCCTTGCCAACATGATTCAAAGTGTATCTTGACACCCAAAGGATACAAGTAAGTCTGAAATATTGTTAGAGTCTAACTGAATCGAAATTCATATTTTTCTATCCTGCTTAGCTTCCTTTCCTTGTGTTTTAGTGGAAGCAAGTTCTGCTCCCGAAGTACTAATTTTGGTTATTATTAAGCATCATGGCAGAACAGGCCATTTTTTTCATATAGAACTACATTATTATCTTAAGTATGTTTTACTGAATTTCACTGATCCTTACCGGTTCTAATTCCAAACAGATTTTAAATAGGATAGTCTATATGATGGTCCTTTTAGGAGCTTGGGCAGCAGGAAAATAATTGCATTTAATTGAAGTGGAATAATTATACTGCTTTTAGAGAAGTGATTGTGAAAGGGATTATTAGGAAGGCACACTGGAAGATATAAACTACAGAAGTCCATTCCCAGGAAAACTAATCTTTAATTACACCATATCCTTACCAGAATTAATTAGTATACACAAGTTAAAGTTGTTGTAATAGGCTTTAAGTTAAAAAACATAGGAAACCTACAGTTTTCAATTGTTCTCACAAGTACCTCTTTTATGCACAGCCTGCTTTTGTGCTAAAATCAGATTATAATCGTTCCTACTACTTACAAAACTATATTTTATTTAAAATATGCAAAAAATATAAAATGTATTAAATATTCAATTGAACATGAAATTAAGTTAATAGCTTTCAGCTGGAAAATAGAAAACTTTTTGGATTTCTATATGGTTATTTTCTTCACGTCACTTTCATAAACCTAGTTAAGCATCTAATACTTTACTCCTAGTTCATTAATCTTTGCTTTTCCTGTCTGAGATTTTACATCAGAAAATAGTACATGCAGTAAACTTCAAGAATGTATCTCAGTCAGCTTTTTAATCGCATGCTTTATATTCTTTTTTCACTTTTCTTATTCATTTATGTTGTTTAATAAATATGAGACATATTTTTTTTAAGTACTAAATTTAAAGTTACACAGCTGTTTAAAATTAGTCTTGCAAGTTTTAGATACAGAAATAACACCAAGGAGGGAATCACAAGATCTAATGAAATCAATTAAAAACATCTTAATTAAAAAAAAAAAAAAGATCGTGTATACATAGATTTGTAATATTTTCCATTACTTTTTCACAGAGTTGTGGGCATTCACTCAGTCTACTATATGCTGATTCCCTGAAGAAATGCCACTAGCATTAGCAATGACAGTTGCACTTTGGAAAAAAAAAAAAAAAACCAACAAACAAAAAACATTACATACAGTCTTGAGGATATGCTGTTTCTAGTTTCTAGTTCAGTGGGGGTTCAGGAAGGGAAGATGATGCATTTTGAGACTTCTGTTAGTTCACTAACCAGGAAGCTATTTGCAGTATGGAACTTCAAGGGAAAGAAAATTATGCGTAACCTCCAAACAGTATAAATGGACCATTGATCCATTTAGAGCTGTTCAATTGACAAAGAAAATAACCATCAGTACAATACAAGCCCTGGATTCTCTGTCTCTGTTTCACCGACTAAACGTATTTATTATGTTTAGTGTTTGCAGCCATGTACAACATCCTGTAACATTCTGCATTGTTCGTAAATACTGTCAAAATTATTCATGAGGGCTCTCTGGATTTAAACCACAATTCTTCAGTGTAATGGCAGGTCCGTAAATATGTTTAACCAGCAAACCTCTGTTCATTACACATGTAGATTTCCTATATACTAATGGGATTAAGCTACATAGTCTTTACACACAAAGTCACAGTAATACCTTTTCTTTCTTGAGCTTTAAAAAATTCAGTAGTTCCTTATCTTTGTCATAAGCATAGCGTATCTTTAAAAGGCACTGTGCTATCCAGTTTGATTTCCTGTTTTACAGATGTGATTGCACACCAGGATATGTAGGTGAGCATTGTGATATTGACTTTGATGACTGCCAGGACAACAAATGTAAAAATGGAGCTCAGTGTACTGATGCAGTTAATGGATATACATGTATTTGTCCAGAAGGATACAGGTGAGAAGGATCTGAAGATAGTAGAAACATGTATGTTTTCTGTCAAATTAGGGGTTTTTTTCTTGGAAATACTGATATTTTTCTTCTGTTTTCATTTAGTGGCTTGTTTTGTGAGTTTTCACCACCAATGGTTCTACCTCGCACCAGCCCTTGTGATAATTATGAGTGTCAAAATGGAGCCCAGTGTATCATAAAAGAAAGTGAACCAATCTGTCAGTGTTTATCAGGCTACCAGGGTGAGAAATGTGAAAAATTGATTAGTATAAACTTCATCAACAAAGAATCCTATCTGCAAATCCCTTCAGCTAAGATACGCCCCCAAACCAATATTACGCTACAGGTAAGATTGCTTGTGTTGTAGATTCTCTTTTCTGGAAAAGAAAGTAAATGATTCTTCATGAGGTGGAAAACTACCCAAAGTTGTCAATGGCTCACTTACAGAGCTTTTCACAGTTAGGGCTAAAAATTTACAAAAGTCAATGCAATAACTTTATTTTCCAAGTGAAGTAGATGGGCTTTTGGATAGGAAGAGAAAGAATTTTGTCAGGTTGTCCATCAAGAGAGAATTTTTTAATGAAGTAATAGACTATGGCAGTAAATTCAGAGATTCTCTTAATACTGCATTTCAATTTAATATTTATTTTTTAGTTCTTTCTAAGAGTTTCTTTCTTTTAACTAGATTGCGACGGATGAAGACAGTGGGATCCTGCTCTACAAAGGCGATAAAGATCATATAGCAGTAGAGCTGTACCGGGGTAGAGTGAGGGTCAGTTATGACACAGGATCATATCCAGCCTCTGCTATTTACAGGTGAACCTGGATGAAAGAAATTTCTAACTGAAACAAAAGCTGTATTAATTCCTTTTGTCAAAGTCACATCTTTTAACAGATGTTTAAAAGAAATGTATGCAAATGAATGTATTGTTAGATGCTCAAAACCTCTTGCCAAAAGAGGTGAATTGGCTTGGCAAAATAACTCTAGTGCAGATACATCAGAAAGATAATATATTAGTTGATGCATTAAAACTGAGAAGAGTTAGCCTCCAGCAGAATATTTATACATTTGTGTCAAGCTCACATGTAGAAGTGAAATTTTTTCCATGTGTAACTGACAAATGATTTCCTAATGTACCAGGTAAAATGAAGAACTCTACTGCATAAGCAGAAATTAAATGGAGGCTTCTCTTCTGTGTTAGGCAGTCCTATAATGTGGGACTTTTCCCTGGCAACTGAAAAGTGAAAATTTGATTCTGAAAAAAGGCAGTACCCTTGAAAAAGAAATGGGTTTTGCTTCCAAAGTCATTAAGAAACAGAATCCACAGCTGCTTCTGCAGCATGATTTTTCAGGGTCAATTTTTAAGTCAATTTCTCTGGCTCTCTGAAAAATTACCACCTGAATTTATGGGGAGGTATTATATAACTTCACAAGAATTTGCAGACAGACATTGCAAGAGAGAGCAAAGAGACAACAGCCATCACTTCTTGGCATTGACTGCCCTCTTGTTGCTAAAAATACCTTCAGAAGTAAAAGGGATATGTTAAATCAGTTTTCCATAGATCTTATTTTTACTGCATTTACACCTTTAGGGTTATAAAATCATATCTAGTGTATAATTACTTTCTAGTGTTTGTAACAGCTGACACTGTTCTGCATTCTATTACAGATATTTCACTGAAAATAAATGATTTTTAGAAATGATTGCACTCATATGGCAATATAAAATCAAAAGCTCAAGTTTATATAGCAGGGAAACAATGCTAAACTTTGTTAGATAATAACACTAAGGGAACTGTGTTTTTAGTAGATTACTAAAAGCATTCCCCAGAAAAAAAATCATGCCCATAAAATACAACATAAAGTTGTTTAGAAAAAACATAGCCTTCTCCAATAAGCATCTTAAGGTTGCTTTTATTTTTTGATGTGCTATGTATTTCATAAAGTCTCCTTACAATTCCATGAAATGGTTTAACATGTGGAGGTAGTATATGTATATTAATTGTATAAATTTTCATATATTAAAATTGGATTTGACTTTACAAGAGATTGAAGTACCAAACACAAATTTAAAATTGCATCAAACATTCACTTTTTTCAAATTACTACAATTCAAAATAATATTATTTTTCTTTTCTATCTGGGATAGGGCTAAAGAAGAAGTTTTGATTATTTTTTTTTTCAGGGTTTTAATTATTTTTGTTGATTTTTTTTTTGATAGGTACATCTGTCTGAGAATAAGAAGCAATAGGAATCAGGGTCATATGTAGTTTAAAGTTATTTTGGCTCTCATTTGTTTAATCTATTGAGAATACTTCTTCCCATTCAGAACATATACTACCTTCTCATAAATTTAATGCTTTCTCTGGTATTGCTGGAATACAATAAATACTGGTAATTCACACTTGTCCATTTTAGTTTTCTAGAGAAAGACTGGAAAACATTACTCACACAGGTAAATTAAACACCATAAACATGGGGATTGATAACAAAGTAACCAATTAACGAACAGTCTCAATTAGGTTATTGTTACAAAACAATTAGAAGCATCTCCCCTACATTGTTGATCATCTCCTTTGAATTATGTGACAAATGAAGATTGCAGGTGCAGTAAAGAAAGGAATGATAAATGTAGTGAGGTGTTACAGTGTGACACAGTTGTTTAGTGAAGCAGATACACACTGGAAGTACTATTATTATTAACCTCCATTTTGTTTTGAATAAGTGTGATGGTGAGCTTCTGAGATATTTGAAAACTTTCATGTAATGGTCCAACTGTAATGGAGCCTTGTGCCCTTCAGGGAAGGCTGACCTTATCTGTCTTTACAACTATCTGAAAGGAGGTTGTAGCCAGGTGTGGGGTCAGTCTCTTCTCCCAAGTAACAAGCAATAGGACAAGAGGGAACAGTCTCACATTTCACCAGGAGAGCTTTAGATTGGATATTGGGAAAAATTTCTTCACAGAAGGGGTTGTCAAGCGTTAGAACAGGCTGCACAGAGAAGTGGTGGAGTCACAGTCCTGGAGGTATTTAAAGTATAGATGTGGCGTTTAGTGACATGGTTTGGTGGTGGACTTGGCAGTGCTGGCTTAAAGGTTGAACTTCATGAATTTAGAGGTCTTTTCCAACCTAAACAATTCTGTATTTTCATGACTGTATGTTGGAAGCCATATATACCTTTCCACATTTGTATATATATTTGTGCATCTAGTGATCCTTGTACAAATTACGTATTATTTCATTTCTATTTCAGGTTCTAGAAAGGTATATGTGGTAGGATAGGGTCTTTTACACATTGTGCTCTAATCCCTTTATCATTTCCAGTTCTTACCGTTCTACCTTCCTAGAATCTTTATGATATTTCCTGCCCTTTTTAAGGTCTTTACCTTCTTTTCATCCATTCATTGCATATTGTCTTTCTGTACCTTTGTTACCTGTTAAAGCTGTCTCCTGGCATGTTTCCAGTCTTTTCTTCAGTCTCTCCTTTTGGTTTCTTTCCTCTCTTCCCTCCCTTTATTTTTTTCTAAGTCAACTAGATCTGATCATTTGCTCAAAAAACTGCTCACAGACATAATCTACATTAACCTATTCATTTGCTTTCCCTCTTCTCTATTTTGTCTTAGCCTTCTCCTTGACTCAATTTCCAGTACTGTTTTCCTCACAATCCACTACTATCCATTACTGATGCTTGCATTATTCAAATTATTTCTTGTGCAGTCCTAACTCTTTCTCTTCCTTCTCTGTTGGCCTAGTTTTTGCTGCTTCTGCACGAAAACCACACGGTTTCGTTCTCTGTCAGTATAACGTTGAAGTAGCTAAGGCAATTCCTACCCTGTGAATGGGTTGGCAGGCTTATATCCAGCAAGTACTACTGCAGTCCAGAAGTACAGCTGAAGAGAAGGTGCTAATCATCTGTGTGCTGAAATACAACCAGCATGGACCAAAAATTTGGGGATCTAGCCCAGTAGTTTGTGCAGAAGTACATTTTCAAGATCTTAACACCTTGCCTCAGAGCATTTTCAGAAAGATGACAAATGGATAGACATGGTGGCAGCTGACTGCCAAAAGTCATGACCTGCAAGGCAGGGGTAATAGAACCATAAGAGGTAGGAGTATGTTCCTTTACTTTAGGAAACTATTGGGTATGTTTCGAGAACTAAAAATAAGTTTCCTGCACCATTCAGTATGGAAAATTTTAGAAGAAACAGTTGAAGTTTACCAAAATTATAAATAACTAAAATAATATTGTGAAGTAGTGTCATAGGTTAACCCTGGTAGGCAACTATGTGCTGCACAGCCACTCACTCACCTCCCCTTCCACCACCCCCACTTGGACAGGGGAAGAGAAAAGAAAGAGTAAAAGTCAGAAAAATCATGAGTTTAGATAAAATACTTAGTATTATGAAGAATATTAACTTCCCAGACAGATCCAGTACAAATGGGTGATGAATTATAAAAGCAAACAAATTAATATATTATGTTTTATCAGTGAGATATGAGGATGACAAAAGAATATTTTAACTAATAATGTTTAGGAACCATGATGGTTAAAGAACAGTTTGGTAACAGGATAGATAATTTGCAAAGATGGAAAGTTGCTTACACTGAGAAGGACTGAAAGGATATTAAAAAACTGAGATTTTTATCAAGAGATTTAGAAATTTCATTAAGAAAGTGAGGATTCACGTACAGGGAAAAGAATAAGGCAAGTTGTACTCCACTGAACAATGATGAGATGCCTGAAGCAGAGGCAAAAAAACCCCCAAAAACAAACAAACAAAAAAAACCCCAAAGAAACAAAACCAGAAAAAGCCCAGCCAGTAGAGAGATTCAAATAGAAGTTTTATAATATAAATGGCAGTCAAGAAACGGTGTGTTGAAAAGGAGTCAAATGGGAGCTGTAAAGCCTACAGAGGTGCTTCCAGTAACAACAATGCAAAGTTACAAAGAGATGATTCAATCATGATAAATATGAAGAATCAACAATAACATCAGTCTAGCTGTGTAAAGTGAATGAGAACTGCCTTACCAGTGGGACCTGACCGCAGAAAGAGCCATCATCCCTAAAGCAGTCATAGTCAATCTGAGAAACAAAACGAGATGTTGGCACTGCCAAGACCAATAAAGAATATTAGTTCATTGGAGATGGTTATTTTTAAAATGTTGATCCACTTGCATTTTGTTCTGTCTGGACATAATTTTTAAATGTTAAATGCTTTTTACACAAAAGAAAATGAAAACCCTTTTGATTCTGTAAACTAGTTTTCATCATATGTTTATTGGAAATATGGAAATATTTCTTCCCAAATCATTATTCTTCTACAGAATACCAGAAGCCTTAAATCAGTTTTTTTTACAGCTTTTCATTAGGATCTATGCATTCAGGTCTCATTTCTCCAGTGGGAAATGGGCTAGAAGTAATGTAAGTGCATTGGCAGGAAATATTGGACAGATATGCCTTGTGTTTATTTCCCCTTTAATTTAAACCACCCTTACCTAGAAGGGCTCCACTCTCTGCAGTAAATTTTTACCAGTAAAGCAGTTTAAACCAGAAGCTTTTAATAATTGCTCTTATCAGAGACACATTCCCTTTTACACATTGTGTTTTATACATCCCTGGAATGACCTCTTGCTATAAAAATGCATTTTCTGTGTTGCTCTCATTCTTTAAAATACTATTGTATGAAAGGTTGATAAGCTGTAGAATAACAAGTTTCCTTGAAACAAGAACATTATATTAGGGTTTCTTGCTTCCTGAAATCAAAAAGTCATATGCACTTTGATTTCTTAGCACATTTTTTTCCTGGATCCATTGAAATGTGTTAAATAATTTAATCATGGCATCTTTATTATTGCTTTAGCACAGCAAACAAACCTCTTAATACCTTGAGCAAACCTGGGTCTTTAGGAATGATGAACCCTGACCTTTTCCTTTCCCCCCACAGAAACTGGCAGTCCCCCTCCTGCCAACTCCCATAAAGTGTTTATTGTGCCAGTGTCTGCTCTGTCGTATGTTTGCACTTTCACACAGAGCTGAGTTTATGTAAAGCATTCATGCTACCATGCAGACCTTTCATCCATATTGAGCAGAGGCTGTTCACATAGAGTAGGTAATAAATGACTAAGAAGCTATTTAATGTGTCACAGCTGTAAGCAACCACGTGTGCTTCTGATCTGTTCCAGGACAAAAGCAGTTAAGTTAATTAAAACATCACTAAGGACGTTTTAAGGTAATTTGCTTGATTTTTGCCTGGAGGTTTAGGAAGCTAATCCCTTTCAGCTATACTGCTTTCTCAATAAGAAGAGCGAACTGACTGTGTGACCGTTCAGTCCATCTCAGGCTATCATACAATTGGTTCATTTGAATAACTTTTTTCAAAGGCTTAAGCTCACTCATTTGATGGTGGCCTGAAACAAATAAAGTCTCTCATGGGAATGGTTTAATGTCTGGTCTCTGGACTACAGCTCATTGTCATACCTTCCATACAGCCATATATTCAGCTCTCATTTCTCCAGTGTAAAATGGGCATACAATTTATGCAAGTGCAATGATATATTCAGTCCTAGAACTGAGTGATGATATTCTTCCTTCTCTGATGCACTTAAACCGTGTTCAAGCACAGAGTAGTTACCCTGCACTTAAGCACTTCCTGTGTAGATATTGCAGCTCATAAGCATAGGCAGCCATTTCTTGCCCCTAATAACATGAATAGGCTTACTCTTATACAGCATAAGCACCATGCTTGAAACAAACATTCTCTGCTTGACACCCTTCAAGTATTCTCCTACTAGTGAGTTCATAGCTTGTTAGGAAGCAGAAGAAAAAATTAATGAAATATTTATATTCACTGTACTAGCCAGATGCTAAACACACAGAAATAACTGTGCCCAATAAAGATAAGAAATTAATTTACAGGTAGTGTCAGTGGAGCTGTTTGGACCAATGACATGATTTTGTTGGGCAGGACTAAGGTTAGATGCGGTTCCGTATTTCATGAAACAGTAGATTTATGTATCACCGGAGTCAACTCAGGCCTTTGTACTTACAAAATGTGTAAACCATACTCTGCAATATTTAGGATACACAGAGGCACACATACAAATACAATCTTGGAGTAAAATTAGGATTCTTTGCCATTGTTGAACATTTCCAATAACAAGTCCACAAATTCTCTGGCAAGCTGTCCCAGTGTTTCATATTAACCCACCCTCATATTATTTTTTTTTCTTTATGTTACTTCTTTTACTTTATAAATTCTATCTGATCTAAATCTACCCTCTCTTAAGAGTTACCCCTGGTCCTGTTACTACAGGCTTTGGTAAAAGGTCTCTCTCCATCTTTCCTATAAGCCCCCTTTGAGTATTGAAAAGCTGCTGTAAGGTTTACCCAGAGCCTTCTCATCTCCAGGTTGAATGAACCCAATTGTCTCAGCTAACTTCATAGAAAAGGTGTTCCAGCCCTGTGATCACTGTTGCAGAGGAAGGGGTGTTGTATTAGCTTTTAGGCATATGTGCATGTCTTTGCTTAAAAGCTAGCTTTCAGGAGACTTGCACTTCTGGAGAAGTTCTGTTCTGAAACTGTATTAACTCTCACAAGGAATGAAGGAAAAAAACTGTTCTAACCAGACCATAAACTGTTTAATATTCATTTTATTTTGCAGTGTGGAAACAATTAATGATGGCAATTTCCACATTGTGGAGCTGCTAGCTATGGATCAGATTCTATCTTTATCTATTGATGGAGGAAGCCCCAAGATAATTACCAATTTGTCCAAGCAATCCACTCTGAATTTTGATTCTCCGCTGTATGTAGGAGGTAAGAGGATCTTACTGCTTCTTACTAGAAGTATCATAGCTAATTTACTCTGGTAACATGCCTTGATAAACACATGGTAAGAGACTCATTCATTGGGATAACTAACACCTTAAGATAAAACACAAGCAGTTTATCTCAATAGTTTCAAATAGTATGCCCTCAAACTGCACCTATTGCTTTTTTATAATTACGTTTATTTTTACCACTGCAAAATTCTGTAATTTTCTACTGTTACTTAACATTTTATTATACTGAAGAAGAGTGCTTAGCATTGTTTAGCTACATGAAGATTTATTAATACCTATTCAGAAAGTATAGAGCGGTAGCGTTCTGTTTTGCTCATGTTTACATTTACATTTCACTATTTCACTGTACAGGTATCTGCAGGAAATGATAGCAAGGTATAAAGCAATGAAATATAATTTATGTCTAGAGATCTTACTGCTTAGGATTGATAGGAGTTAGGACACTAGGTAAGAAGGGAACCAACTGGACAGCTGCCTCACAGTATGTGGCCGGGCTTGTTTTTTATTTGTTTGTTTGTTTTGAGAAGAAAGAGTGGTTTGTTTAAGTAAAACTGGTAGAGCTAAAATATTTGAAAATTTTTTGATCATTTGGTGGAATATACTCTGTAGAACTACGGATTCAAGCACACTGTTTTAACCAGCAGTTCCTGTTGGAATCCTGATGGGCCTCTGTAATCTAAGTAAAAGTCAGAAAATTCAGCCACCACTTTGTGCCTCCTTTCTCACCTTGGTAGCAAGTTTAAGTTCTTAGTGATCAGAGATTCAGCATGGTTTTTAAATACTGCTTATCTTCTACCAGTTTTCAGGTTCTGCTTTAACCTTATGGTCTTACAGGAGGCATGTAAGGAATCTCCTTCTGATCTGTTCTTTCTGTAAAAAGAACACCTACTTTCTTTTTCATTTTGTCTAATTCTTAAGAACTTTCTTTTGTCTGAGAATAACATTTTAGACTTAAGCATCTTACCTCCTTGCAAAAAATTATGCTACCAGTAATGCATTTGTGAGATGACTATTTTCTCTAGAAAAGGTGCTAGTTATCCTCTTTCTACATACACAGAAAAGCTCAGGGTACTTGCTCAGATTTATCTCTAATGGAAAATAAAACCAGCCGCTTTTGATCCTAATCAAGAATTGACTATTTCTCCTATAAAACTGGTATAACAAGTTACAAGTGATGAGAAGTAACATAACTTATCTGAAAATTCCAATTATTCCCTTGAAACACTTCAGGTTTTTGTCAGATCTTTTCAAATTTTGACATTGCATTCTCCCATCTAAAATGGGAAGAATTGTAAGATAGAATTCAGTGTTAGCCATCCCTCTGCATACTAACAGAGAAAAGAATTAATGTTATCAAATGTATTAGCTGCCTTTAAAATTGCTTCACGTCATGAATCTTCAAAGGAAGATTGCTCTGTGGAAGCACATTGCATTTTTTCATGTGTATCACCTCCGTTGTTTACACAGTATCCTGTGCTGCTATTTTTTGGAAGAAGAGTTGGTCCTACATTTTAATAAGTCAGTGTATTCTTGCTTACTTGTATTGTCAACATAACTTTGTTTAATGACTGCTGAGGCCATTTGTACTACTTGAAAGCTGAACTTAGTGCAAAACAATCCCCCTGTCTATTACAGGCACCTTTTGATGAAATGAGGCTACACTGCCAACTATAAACATTCATTCAGGGCACATTCTTGACACTGAGATGATGATTTGTGACATATGGTTCTCTTCCTTGCTTCTTCACCTTGAAGATCTGTGCCTCCGTTAGCAGAATCTTACTCATCTGCCTCGTCATTTAGAAGTAGCAGAAGAATAAATTTTTTAAGTTCCTGTTGGAATCCTGATGGGCCTCTGTAATCTAAGTACAAGTCAGAAAATTGGTTTGATTCCTAAGAGCGGCAGTCTTTTTTGTTCTAGTGCATGTTCTTCAGAGAGGTCCTGTGTTTCTTCTATTTCAATTCTTCATGTTCAGGATTCAAGCAGACAATTATTTCTACTTTCATAGAAAATGTTGGCCCCAAAAAAATTGAAAACCAATATTATAAGAACATTATAACAAAATAAAGGAAAAAAACCCAGTAGGTTGATGGTCAGCTCTTAAGATTTTCTGTTCTTTATCTATGTTTATCTAATTTATCTACTTACAATTTTAAAATTCTTGAGCCAGTTACTTACCACTCTTGTATCTTTCTTTACCCATCTTTTTGAGAGTCATTAATTTTTTTCTTATCCAACTGTATCTAGATTTTTAGAGAATTTGATCACACATTTCCATCAGTTAAGACCTTAAATTCTCACTAGGATTTTATGCAGTATTTTTATCTTTGCCAAAATTTTAGTTTGACACCTATATCATCACGTAGCTTACGCTTACTCTTGCCACTTTCCTGCTAAAATGGCATTTCTTATAAGCATCACCTCAGCTGGCAGGATGAAATTGAGACTTGACAGCAAGCCCTTGTATGGTATGCGCTTTCATTCCTTTTCATTCCCTCTTATTCCCTCTCTCCCTGCCTCCCCTCAGCTTCTTTTTTGGTTTTTTTCAATGTTACTCTTGGGTCACAATATTTAAGTTGGTTCAGAAGAAGTAACTAAACATTATTTTTACCAAAAAAACTGAGCTAATTGATTTAAACTTTTTTTTTTACCTTTTTCCAACTGTATGGCTCTTTTGTGTGGTCAGAATACGCACACTAGATATTTTTCAGTCTTTCTATAACAAATTTCAGTAAATCATATTGCAAACCCATGTCTTTTTGTAAGAAGTCTTAAGGGACAATCTGTTTCTTCTCAAAAATTCTTCAAAGGCATCACAGACATCACTGATACTTCACATTCTTCTCTTAGAAATTAGGGCATATTTCACTAGTTGAGAGTGGCCTCTTGTTTCATGGATGTCCCTGTTTCTGAGATAGGTAGGGTATCAGCTGCTTCTCATTTGTGCCTGCTCATTTCTAGCAGCTTCTAGAATGAGGTACTAATTTTGACAGTTTTACTGTATGACTTATTTAATAGAGGTCTTACCATTTACCTCCTTGAGCAGTAATTGATTTGTAGTCAGGTTCAGTGACCAAAAGCTCAAAAGAGGATGGGAACTACTCTCTTACCTTACCAAAAATAGGTCTGAAATATTTCTCTGTGTTGTTTCTACGGCAGTTCTTTCCTAACTGGTAAAGAACCTTTATATAAAAATTATCTAAGAAATATTGCTAAAGTTTTTGCACACACTTTGGCCTTCTAACATTTGGTAACTTGCTGGAAGAAGCAAAAAGTGTATAGGCTAAAAGCTTGTGTATATGCTTGCATTGTATTTCCAAATGTCTTCCTTATTAGAGATTAAAGACAAAAAAATCTCTGAATCATGTGTGATATACCTGCTTTTACCTGGTATCATACATGCTTATATGGTTCCCAGAAATAACATCTAAATTTCCTCACACAAGTATAACAGCTAGTTTAGCATTGCATTGATGTGCTTAGCTTTATACACCTTTTATTTTTACAAAGGGTAATTTCAGTGCATCTGTTCTGCTATGAGATACTTCAAGTCATATGCCTAAACATTTTCTGAGTGTTGCTTTCAAGAGACAATAGTGTGAAGGGGCCTTGATGACTCTACCTTGTCCATGGTTTGCAAAAATGGCAAGTAGATGTGAGGAAATGGGAACTCATGATCGTTTGCAGTCTCAGTCCTTTAATACAATAGTTCCATGCCAATTTTACTGTGGTAGTTTGACCTGGGCTAGATGCCAGGTGCCCACCAAAGCCTCTCTATCACTCTTCTCCTCAACAGGACAGGGGAGAGAATATATAATGAAAGCTCATGAGTTGAGGTGAGGACGGGGAGAGGTCACTCACCAATTACTGTCACAGGCAAAGCAGACTACACCTGAAGAAATTGATTGAATTTATTATCAATCAAAATCACAGTAGGATAATGAGAAGTAAAAAAATTCATAAAGACACCCTCCTCCCTCCCCTCTCTCCTTCCTGGGCTTAACTTTATTCCTGATTCTCTACCTCCTTCCCTCAATCAACGCAGGTAAACAGGGAATGTGGGTTACAGTCAGATCATCACATGTTGTTTCTGCCACTGCTTCCTCCTCAGGGAGAGGAGTCCTTCTCCTGCTCCAGCGTGAGGTCCCTCCAGTGGGAACCAATGTGAGTCCTTCCCACGGGTTGTGGTTCTGCATGAACTGTTCCAGCATGGGTCCCTTTTTCCCCACAGGGTACAGTCTTTCAGGAACAGGCTGCTCCAGTGTGGGTCCCCCACAGGACCAATAGAAAACATGCTCCAGTGTGGGCTTCTCTCTCCACAGTTCCACAAGTCCTCCCAGGAGTCTGCTCCAACACAGGCTTCCCATGGGGTCACAGTCTCTTTTCAAGCATCCACCTGCTCTGGTGTAAGGCTCCTGCATGGGCTGCAGATAGATCTCTGCTCCCCCATGGACCTCCATGGGCTGCAGGGGGACAGCTGCGTCACCATGGGCTGCACCATGGGCAGGCTGCAGGGGAATCTCAGCTCTGGCACCTGGAGCACCTCCTGCTTCTCTGACTTTGGTGTCTGCAGAGTTGTCCCTCTTACTTACTCTCACTTCTCTCTGGCCACAATTACTTCTGCACAAGGACTCGTTTGGGTTTTTCTCCTTTTTAGATATGTTATCACAGAGGTATTACCACTGTCACTGAGTGGCTCGACCTTGGCCAGCAGCAGGTCTGGCAGCTTCTCACAGAAGCCACCTCATAGCCTCCCTGCTATCAAAACCCTGCCACACAAAACCAGTGCATTTCCTTAACTGATAAGATCAAAGAAGGTTAGGCTCTTCAACAGTATGGATGCGATGTTGTTCATTTCTATAATCACTGAAGCCTAGCACAAATGAAATTACAATAACCTCTAAATGAAAGGCAGGTCTATTTGATTAGGTTGCACAGCACTTCTGCATTACTCCTAATTGTTCAGAGTAACTATAGAATGTCATTAGAAGTATCAGTTTACATGGTTAAGGAGCAGCTATGCAGAACATTGCCACTTTCTGTCATTATCTAAGTACCAGAATGAAAACTGTTAACTTTGCTTAGAAACAATCCAGTTAATACAAATATTTATTTACAGGTAAAACCAGATCCTTTCCTAACGCTCAGTGCACTTTGTTTTCCTCTGTTTGTGAGTCTCAGGAGGTAGTTAGGCATTTGTGTATTCATGATTGGAAAGTAATATCTTAAGGACTACCTACTTATAGGCCAGTATGTTGGCAATAAGTTAAAAACAAAACAAAACAAAACAAAAAAACAACAACAACAAAAAAAAAGAAAACAGGATGTAGGAGTAGAAGAACCTTCATTTTTACAAGAAAACAAGGTTCAAGAATAATGTTCCTTCTGAATTAATCTTAAATGATTAACCAATCATAACATGATAACTGCATCACATATACACCTGTAAAAGCTGTAGACTCTAACCAAAGAATTACCTTGAAAATGATCAACATTTGGAAATATATACACAAAAGTAGTTTAATGTTAAATTATTTTTATTATTGACTCTTTTAGACTGTAAGGGCAAACTGCAAGTGTCTTTTATTTTTATTTTATTAATCTGTTTTTGAGACATTCTAAACAAAAGTATTTTTGAAAGTAATGGAACCTCATCTGTTAAAATTTCTTTCCAAGATATTTTCCATAGTAAAATTTCACATTTGAAATGTGTGTGGCAGCTCCAATTTGATGAACTGGTCTTACTAAATTCTTCTGGATCTGAGTATCTTATCTTACAAAAAATCATCACCTGCTGTTTTTCTGAGATTCAGAAATTATGTGCTAACCTGGACTTAACTTCACTAGCTCAAAACCAGGCATCTAGCTGACCTTCTCAGAGTTCTGAGGTTCTTGTATGATGAGGTCTGAAGTGTGACCTAGAGACTTGCAGGTTTGAAGCTGATTTACATGCATACTTGACAACCAGGACAATTTCCAGTTGATTGTTCATCACTAGTTTATGGTTGTAGTCTGAGTATCTAAGAATAATTAATTAAGAAGAAATCTTTCTTTAAAAATGTCTAAAAGATAGGGAAAGTGGTACAGAAAATTGTAACAATGACTACACTGATTATTTGCTATTATTGATTTTCTAGGCATGCCTGTGAAAAATAACATAGCAGCTTTACGCCAGTCTCCGGGACAGAACGGCACTAGCTTTCATGGCTGCATCCGTAATCTGTATATCAACAGTGAACTTCAGGACTTCAGAAATGTGCCACTGCAAGTGGGAATTCTGCCAGGTTGTGAGCCTTGTCATAAAAAAGTTTGTGTGCATGGAACATGCCATGCTACCAGCCAGTCAGGCTTTTCCTGTGAGTGCGAAGGAGGATGGACTGGACCCCTCTGTGATCAACAAACTAACGACCCGTGTCTTGGAAATAAGTATGTCTTCCCTCAAGACAGAACAGTAGTATATTATGCATATAAGTCTTCTATTATGTGTATTTTTTTTCATAAAAGTTCACACTTGCAAAAGCAAAATAGCCGGGGCATGTAAAAATGAAAACAGCATTCCAGTTATAGTTTATTCTTTCCATAAACCTAATGAGGAAAAGTTCCCAATTTAGGGAATCAGTTTTGCCTAAAACCTGGGAGGTGCTCTTACCTACTTCTGTATGGGCTGCTTCTGTAATGAGTTGCACTCATGACCCTTGGTACAAAAAGCATTTTGAAGAAGTTGCAAAGGGAAACAATTCTATTTGCTTACTTATAATTGTATAGAATGAAGAAATAATATTATTATTGTTATTAATAATATTAATATTGTCTACTCTGTTTAAAAATTTTGATATGACATATCTGATATTTTATATTTTCATAATACCCCAGGTTTTAGCAGGAAAATAGATTTTGGTCTTTATGGTAAACTTTTGTTTAAGTCCTTGTGTGCTAATTCTGTTTGCTAATTCTAGTTTGGACATTTTATATATGTCTATAGACAAGTTCATGTATATAAATTTGTAGAGAGAGAAAAAGATAGATATATATGTGTACGACAGTATTGATATTTATGCATATACATCTTTTAAATTTACTGTAGAGAAAGATTCAATTATTTAGTTCATGGATACCCAGCACAAGAAGATCAGAAACTTCGGAAGTTCAGAGTTCTTCAGGATTTATTGACCTTGGGCAACAAGACATCATTCTGTTTGTCCTTACCACTGTCCCCATTACAGCTTGGCAAACAACTTTTTGGATTTTGGCTTTGGTTGGGTGTTTTTTTAGAGTAAAGTAGGCCTGCTTGAATCTTTTGGCTGCTGTTTTTTTCAGTGCTCTGGCCTATGTAACATTTTACAAACTAAGGACCAGTGGCTTGAGTTTGCTAAGAGTTTCTAGTAAGATGGTTTTCAAGTCCCATTTAAAATGATGTTTAAGTGATCTTTTCACATCATGTGTGGAGAGTCTGATGCTTTAAAGCTTTATACAGCAGTTAGCATGCTTTACAATGCTGTTAGCATTGTTTACATTGGTTATAGACTTTCAGTATCATTAAGTTTTGAACTCTTCCCAGAGCTAGAACAGTGAATTTTTGAAGCATATCATTATAGAATTTCATTGTTTACAGATCTCTTTCTTACTCTGTGTCCTCTTTCACAGTAACTTCAATGAAAGGGAGTCACAGCAGGTGACAACTTTTATCATATCCATTTTATACTTCAGGAGTGAAAAATAACCTCAAGCTGTAACCACGAGTCCTACTATAAGAAAAGCCAGAGAATTTCTTTAAACTATCCATGAAATATTAGATTCTTCAGAGGTTCTTATAACTGTGCACATCAGCACCCAAACTGACTGCTTTTTTGCAGCAAATTACAAAGATATCAGTATCAGATACAGGCAGTATCAAAGGTAGAATTAAGTGAACATAGCATTAATATTTTGTTTGCTCTCGGAGGTATTGGTTTTGTTTAAGCTGTATACAGTGCTATGAGCTTTTAAGAGAGAAAGCCAAACCAAAATTGTGTATTTTGAGTGAAGGTGGGCTTTGTTGTTCTTTAGTTCCTGGGGATTTTGATTCTGTATTTCTTGATTCATCTCTAAATTGTGTCTATTGAATAGATACCTTGTCTCCCTCTAACACAGTACAACATTCTGCTTTATCTGAGAAACAGAGTTGTCACTATGATCTCTGTTTCAAAAATATAGGTTATCTTTTAGAGATCCCTGCAAATCATGAAAAGGCTTAAGACTTAGATTTATTTTACCTAACTCCAGGTGCTTGAATTCAAAACATAGTGACCAAAATTTTTTCTCTAGTCAATAAAGGAATAAACACATTTCAAAAGAGTAAACTAGACTTCAGTTTGCCTAATCACCCCCTGGATAAGTTTATTTCTGTCTATGACTGTGTATGGAGCTTATGGCAATTATACATCTAACTTGAGTGCCTGACAGAGGTACCTAAAATTAGATGAGATGAAATTGTGCCCAAGAGTTTGCACTTAGCTTGATGTTCCTTTCAGTACAGTCTGAAGATGAAATGTAGATATTCAAAGAGCAGGTGGAAACAAAAGTATGAGAGCTGGCATTAGCTAAGATTTAATCATCTTCTAGGGCAAGCAAAACTTTGCCAAAGATCCTGGCACAGATTGCTTTGATATTTAAAGTAGCCTGTATAGAATATGACTTAATGTCAGTGCCACCTGAGTAACTTCATAGATCAGATGTCCTAAAAGCAGATGTTTTGTAAATGGTGAACAGATCAAATGCTGAACATAATGAAAACTAAACAAAAGCTATCTGCTCTGTGATACTGTCTAAGCCTTCAATTTTGAATTTCTTAATAAGTCCTGGAATATCAGACTTCAACCACAGAAACAATTTGTAATTTTTGTAGGGAACACAGTTCCTTCAAAATACAGACTAATAGGAAAGCTGGAGGTGCTTAAGATATCAGTTTTATATTTGCAATTTTTAATCCCAAACTGGTTATGTGAGTGGAGGCTATGTGTTGTGCCTTCTGTTTAAATATCCTGTTATGAAACTGAGTCCACACACTCTTTTTTCCTCTGAAGTTAAACCGTGCCTAAAGCACTTGCACAGAATTAGAAGTACAGACGGAGAATAGTAATGGAGACTTCACTGATGAGTGGAACTTCTTGATCTTTATAAAATGAAACTATTGTAAATAGTTAATGCAAGTTTTTCAGAGATGAAAAGTATTGTGCACTTTTCAATTTTACCAAATCTCTTATTTACTGAAGGAGTAGAGAACAAAGAAAAAAGTTTTCAGGAATACAGAATATGTTAGCTAAAAAATTTCAAAATGAGATGTTACTCAGAATTCTCCTTTTACTATGGCATGCAATTTTAGATTAATTTTTGCCATCTTCAAATTGAAACAAATTATTTTATTTTAGATCAAATAGGATTTTTATTTCTTTTGTTTTTTTAATCTAAAACTTCTCATTTAAATCTAAAACTTCTCGTTTTAATCTAAAACTTCTCCTTAGAGAGGAGAAACATCAGGAAAGGTGACTGTGGTCTTGAGTATCACGATTGCATTCCTCCCAACACTTCACTGTGGTGAAGATTCCCAGGTATTTCCCTGGGAAGCAATATGCAGATAGAAAACTTGTCTGTCAATGCAACAGTTTAAGAGACTAGCATTATATCTAGGAAGAAAGTTATTGACCCTGTACTACCAAAGGAACAAAGGAAAGTGATTTCATTCCAAGTCATTGGTGATGTTTTCAGAAGATGAAATCCCCTAATGTTCAGCTTACACCTAGGAATAGGTAACTAAACATCCTCCTTTTGGGAACCACCACCTCACTCTCAAAGAGAAATAAGACCAGCTGTGCATTCCCATATTACTGTATGTCAGAACTTAGCAGATGCAGCTTAACTCACAATATTTTTTTTGTCTAACAAGATTCGATGCTGCCACAAATGTTTACTAAAGCTCAACTGAGAGATTACCTAGTGTAATCACCCTGGGTGAGACTTGATAATATGAGACCTTATCTAGTGTGGGCTTCTGCATGAGAACTAGATGAGTGCTGTTGTCTTGCAGTGAAGCAAACACCTGCCTCATACATTTTAAGACGCTGCTATTGGCAGCTGGCAATGCAGACTAAAATATTTGAAGGGGAAGCACGTGTTCAGCTTTGAAACTGCCACTGCTTGGGTCAGAAAAGTTTCTGTTAGGAAGTGCCTGACCTGTCCTTGTGCTGGGAGCCCCATACTTCATGATTGACAATTTGGGCTTTCTTTTAAATGATACATGAACCAGAATTTCAGGTGAGTATCATTTTTCTGTGGCTTGATTTTGCTATGTTCTTCTCAAAAGCATGCTGAAAATCTAGGTAGACAAGAAATGTTGTTTTCAGTAACTGTGACCTGTAAAAGTCTTCCATAACACATCTACAGTGGCTATTTTCTGGCGAGAGAGAGTTTTGTACTGCAGCTTGTTTTGTGTAAACCTGCATACCAATTAAACCACTTCACTGCATCTCACTGAAAAAGTCCATTAGAAACAAAAGCAATTTCTTCTGAGTACAGTCCAAAGTATTTGTAGTTAATGTTGCTTAGCCTGAATTTTGATGAATAATTTATTTTTATTCTCTTGGGCTTGTTTCCCCTGTAGATGTGTGCATGGTACCTGCTTGCCGATCAATGCATTTTCATACAGTTGTAAATGCCTGCAGGGACATGGGGGAGTCCTCTGTGATGAAGAGGAAATGCTGTTTAACCCCTGCCAATCCATCAAGTGTAAACATGGCAAATGTAGGCTTTCAGGACTTGGGAAACCATATTGCGAATGCGGCAGCGGATACACGGGGGACAGCTGTGATAAAGGTAAAAAAAAATAAGTAATGTTGTTGTTGTTGTGGTCTTAGAAAATAGCTTTTTTTTTATTAAAACATGAACAACCAAACACATGAACAGTCAAAAACATGACCAAATTTTTTTTTCCACAACACACATATTTGTTGCTTTTTTTTTTTCTACCATAAGACTTTATCTTGGTGAGAGAAAGATCAAACCTTTCCCATGAATTTGTTTACATTTTGAGGATTTTTTCATCAAATGTTTTGCTGTGAAAACATTTTTTTTGCCTTTATTCAGAAACACATTTTTACTATATTTAACTATTACCTTTTACCTGCTGTATCTTTCTGTATTTATTGTTCCTCTACCTTCTGCAACTGAGAAGCCAAATCCAATGATTCTGCTCCTAGTTTTATCACAAACTCTACTTTTGACCTCTCAGCTTCAACTGATTTATCACAGCGAATTATGCAGGTGAGATGGATGAAAACAGGATGACTTTTCCCCCTACCTTTTTCTTTTTCCTTTGTCTATCAAAGCTCTCCCTCTCCCTCTCTTTCCCTTACCCCAGATGGCATTTATTTTGTATTGTACATAGATGTGAGTAGAACAGAAGAATATAGTTGTAGAACTTTTAACAGATGTCTCATTTTTAGCAGGCTTTATACCTCAGTAATTTATGAAGTTAGTGGAATGTAACTTATATTAAATAAGAGTTTGAATAATATTAAACTCCAGGTCTAATAAATTAAATTGCATGCTCTCTGAAACATTTCCCTATGGTAAACAGAACCAGCTGCAAGCAATGTAGGAACAGAAGATGTGTATTTTTATAAAAGAAGAAAAGATTTAAGCTTCCAATTTTCTTGTCATTGTAATAGCTTCGTATTTATGGTTTACATATACATAATATAAGCTTTACTGAAAACAGGAGGTATAGGGAATAAAAAACCAGCATTAATCAAATTACGTTTGGTAGAACCACTAGTTTCCAACATACAGTCTGAGTGAAACTTTAAATATCAATCCCAAATGCAAATAGTAACACAGCATCTTCCTTAGCAATGTCAACCTTTCTTTCACCTATGTCTCAAAAGCATATCTCTTATTTTAAATGTTGTTTTCTACAGAAATCTCTTGTCGAGGGGAACGAGTCCGAGATTACTACCAAAAGCAGCAAGGGTATGCTGCGTGCCAGACGACCAAGAAGGTATCGAGACTAGAATGTAAAGGAGGATGTTCAACCGGGCAGTGCTGTGGACCACTAAGGAGCAAGAGACGGAAATACTCTTTTGAATGCACTGACGGGTCATCGTTTGTGGACGAGGTTGAAAAAGTGGTGAAGTGTGGCTGTACAAATTGTCCCTCCTAAGTGTCCCTGTCACACTTGTCTTTTGAAAATGTTGTATACTTATTGACCGTGTCGGACTAATTAATGCTTCATAGTGGAAATATTTGAAATATATTGTAAAATACAGAACAGACTTATTTTTATTATGAGAATAAAGACTTTTTCTTCACTGAAAAAAAAGATTCAAGTGCTTGAACTGAGACTTCTCATACCCAAGAGGACCTTTGAAGAAAAAAAAAGACCTGGTAACATTGCAACAGAGATGGGAAATTTTAACTGCTTTTAACATGGATTCTTCTTTATAACATGCTGAAGATACACTGACACTATACACATGTGACTTTCAACTTAACAGCTCAGAGATGAAAAATTGACCAGAACACAAGGCTTGTTTTTTCACTTCCGTATCAGTATATTTTATTGTCTTGACAGACCATACCAATCACTTACCTATGGATGAGGAAGTATTATGAGAGAAAAGAATCAGATTATATAGAAATAACAATTGAAACACATTTTGTCTTTGGAATTATTAAGCATCTTGAAAAGATGGTGTCCCACTTAATGAATGGGAAATAGGAGATACAAGAATATACTATAATCCTGAAATCTCCTGATGATGTATACTTTTATGTCAGCATGTTAGCAAAAGAAGCAGAAAAAAAAGTGTTTATCTTCCCTTTTCCAGTATTAATTTTTTGTAATATAAATGTTTTGGGGATGATAAAATAGATTATTGATGGATAAATTAGTAATAATATGGATTTCTGGTTTTATGAGTTCTAAACAACTCTATACAGTATTCAGTTTCATTGAGAAATATTTATTGTATCAAAGTACATTGTACTTAACCCTTTTAGGCCATCCCTTTTACTGTTTTTCAATGCTTTAATATATATTAATTTATATTTGTCCCAGTATTTTTGTAATTTTTTTTAAAGGACTTAAAAATCAGGATTTTTTGCAATAGAACTAACGTAGCATGTCGTCTTGGGGTAAATGTTTTCAGTCTGTTTTCTCCTTTCCATTCCCTTTTACTTTTCCTTAGAATCTGACCAATTGGTGTCACTGAATTGAAAGTGGTGACAATCTGCGGATTCACATACAGCAGATATTCAGGCACCTTCCAAGAACCCATAATGTATGACTTTACACTAGATGGCAATTGTAGAGAAGTTAATTTTCCCTATATACAGTACTTACAGAAAATAAGATGGCGTGTAGAAAATGACATTAGAAGATAGATCTTTATAAATTAATATTCCCATGGAACTCTTTACCTTTTTTATAAAAAAAGAAAAAAAGGCTGTGCTATCAAGAACTGTGACTTTCCCCAAATAATAAAACTACTTTACTGCCCTAATGTTCCCCATGTTAACATGTTGCTGCTAAATTATAATGTAGAATTGGTAATCAGTAGTGGGTTGTGTTCTTCTTTCAGTAAAACCCAGGGTACCCTGTAAAAAATGCAGATGTTTTTTCAATTTTATTTTATTATTTTTTTTACAAAAAAGTTAGATGTACATGTGTAATGCAGTGTGCTTTGTCATATTTGGACTGATATCAGTAATGCTACTGATGTTTGTAAATTAAACAGATATTTACTTCATTTACAGCTCTTATTTGTATTCTTCTGAGAAGTTTAAATTGTTTAGCAGCCTTTAATTAAACATCTGTTGCAAAGAATATTTGGTAAAAGACAGAATAAAACCCAACCTTAGATCCCATGTATTCAGTACTGAAAATCTGAAGAAGGAATTATCTTGCGATTATTACACCTAGAGGCAGTGACATCTGAAAGTGTCTGTGCATTATGAAATCAGATGAACTTATACCAAAATTGAGAAAAGACTTGAAGTACACTTCAGGAAAAGGCAAACTGAGTCTATCCTAATACTTTAATGGTTATAAAAATGGCAATTTGACAGTTATTCTAGGAAGTAATTTGATTCTTCAGAAGGATTCATTATCCCTAGTCTTTGACTAATTATTTTAAATTTGAGCAATTGGATGGGATGATACTTAACCAATGAAAAAGCCTTTGGCATGAGGCCTTCTTTGCAGTTTCTATGACTGCTAAATAGTCTGCTGTAAATAGGGGTGGCTTTGAGGAGAAAAGAGACATTTTTGCCTAACAGTCCTTATATAGCATTCTTGGATATGGAAAGATCTCTTGAAGCTCAAAGTCCCTGTACCAAGTATCCCTGTACCAATGGAGCTGGATTGCTTTCTGTCCTCATACTGACAAAGAAAAAGGAACTTTGCAGTGGTATTCAAGCAAATACTAGCAGCTGCTGGTGATCCTGATGCCAGCAAGAGAAGGACATTTTGTGGTCCCTAAGAAGAAAAAAAAACCCTTTGGAATAAAACAAACAGACAAAAAAAACCCACCAACAAACAAATGAAAAAAATTCACACAAAAAAACCCACCCAAAACCCCAAGACCAAAGCCAGCTTAGGCACCCAGCCATGTGAAGGAATACAAGGCACTCATATCAAACAGTGATTCAGTTCACGTTAGAACCTGAGCAGCTCTGCATTCTCACCACTGAAAGTCCTTAAGCATTGACAAAGTGTGCCACTGTGCATGCCAAGAGATAACTTCCTCAGTGGGATGGGTCACCCTGACACCTTTCTAATAGCTAAATCAAGCTTCTTGTAGTATTGCTATAACAGGCTGCTTTGTACCTCTATTCCCTAAAAGGGAAATAGGGAAGGGAATCTGAGGGAACTGTAGCTTTAGGTATAGCTAACGCAGTGGAGAATTTAGTTCATTGTGGAGCACTCCAGACACATAGGTTTTCATTCAAAAATATAAGTCATGGGGCTTTTAGCACAGTGTTTAGAAATCAGGTATTTCTCCTTGTGTCTGCTACCTAGGAATCACTAGGAATCTGCCCTAGGAATCACTTTCATACAGTTTGCTTTTAATGTACTGAATAAAATGCATAAACTGCATTGGGTCTGAAGGATATGACTCAGTAGAGTGACCAAGTCCTCACTTCAAGTTAACACTGCATACAATTCAAATACTTTTTTCATTAGAAACCATGAAAAATAAAACTTTCAGATTCCATCATTTTCTGCCAGTATTCTTAAAAGCTGTAAAAAAGAGAAAGGGCATGAATACTGTTTAATTTGTACTGGCTCATGCACAGCTCTTACTGTCATCTCACAGATGACAAAATTGTGAAAGATCATGGAAAAAAAGACCATACTTGAATAAAAGAGTAACAAAAGTCATTGTTGTTTTGTTACTGTTGAAAGTCAATTCAGAACAGGAAATATCACACATGGAAGCAGATTCTGCAGTCTGTATTACAAAGTTTCTGGGGTAGATGGATATTCGAGGGATAGAAATACTGTTTTAAGAAAACCAACGGTGAGCTATTAGCAACCTTTGAGGGATACAGTTTATTTTCTAAGCTCTATTGTGATAACAGTTTTGTCTTCAGAATACTTTTTATTGCCATATGGGGATACCATGAGCGTTAGTATTACAAGAATTGTTGTTATCTGATGATGCTCTATGTAGGTGCCACAACCAGTATGATACCCATGTGATGTTATGAAGGCATTTGCCTGGAAAGACATGCATGCAGAGATTTACAGATGACAACAAATCTGGCAGACCTGATAATCCACAGTGTACTTGCAGGGATAGTAACAAGGCACTGGAGTAAGTGGACTGTCACCATGCTAGTTTTGATGAGATGGGTGATGCCTAAGAGATGAGGGGGAGAGTGGTACATTTTGGAAAGGAGCTTGCTGTAAAGAAGAAAATGCCCAGAAGTTCTGGCAAAGCGTCAAGAGTCTTGGGGGCTGTTTGCAATAAAGCTCTATTTTGGGAGCTTTATCTGTTGTTGCTTGAAACTTACGTGTTTAAAAGAAATCTCTTTACAGTTCTGAAAATTGCATGCTTGATCTTTCTATCTTGAGTTTAACCCTATTGTTTAACAGAAAGTTTATCTTTTCAAATCAATTCAAAATTCCATCTTTTGGTTCCTTTTCTTCTCCTTCAGAAGGAAGTGTTATTCTTGCAGTAGCTCATTAGGAATGCAAGTGTCTGTGCTTCAGCTATCCCACCTTACTGTGGAGAGCCTGGCACGTAATTTCAGTTCCCATAAAGTGCTATTCACCAGCTGAGCCATTCAGGATTCTTGGCTTTTAGAAGAAATATCTATAGACTGAGCTGGTATCCAATCTATTTAAGATTCCTGGAGTGGAAATCAAAAAATCGTTGGTACTTGTGACTATGTAGGGGCTGTCAGGAGTACAGTAAAACTGAAGTGTTTGCCTGCATGCCTGGAGAGCCTGGCTCATCCTGGAGAGCCGACTCTTTCACTATGTTTTTTATGTATTGTGTTCCTGGGAGACTGAGAAGTCGTGCTCATCCTTTCTGAAATATTTGAGAGTAGAGGGATTTTGTGTCCTTTTGCAAATAAATTGTCTAGGCTGGAAATCATAGGCCTCTTTGGCCCTCAGCCAGGTTAAACTGTGTATGTATACCTTAACATCAGCCATCATCTTGGACACCAACAGATCCCGATGTTTAAAAAAGTGAATAAATCTTGCTCTCGATTTAATAAAACACAGATGGGAAAAGCAAACCAAACAGAGAGTTAACAGCTCCATTCACTAGTCTCCTGGGCTCCATGTGATTAAATCAGAGTTGGGAGGGTATGTTCCTGCTGCTGCTGTTCTGGCCAGTGTCCGTAGGGGTGATGGCCAGCAAAGGAGAAGTATTCTGTCAGAGCTGCATGTCATTTGTCAAGCTGAGAAAAAACAGTCATCTCACTGAACAGCAAGACTTCTGGCTATCCACAGTCCCTGCAAATATGCTCCAGCTCTACAGCATGACACCCATGCTGCAGGAATTTTGCTCAGCCATGGGAACAGACTTTAAAACTGCCTCCCAGATCCACAACTTTATTTGAGAATGTTGATCTTAGTAATGCTTTTGGGTCTTTACAACTCCATCCTTTTATTTCATTCCAGATTAGAGGTAAACTCCTTTAGTTCTAAACATCAAGCCTTAGTACTCTCAATCATTGATCTCTACTAGATACAGGAAATTAAGACCTGGGGTTTTTTGTTCCTTTTTTAGGTATTCATTAACATTTGTAGAGGGATCAGAAGACCTGCCTTAAAGAAGAAGAAAGAAGAAGAGTCAGGTCATCCAGCTACAGAAATAAAACATTTTCATGGCCTTTATAATTCAGAAAATGTTACTTTCTATGGAACAGTCTCACATCTATAGATTGATATAAACTTACTTATTTTATGGATTTATAGACTTAGACTAAGGGAATTGCTATCTGGTTTTGTCTGCTACTACTTTTATTTTTGAAAATATTCCTTTTAGGATACTTTTCATATAACAGGAGACAATTAAATACAGAATTAATGTGCCTGAGTTACTTACTCTGTCATTAAGGTTCCTTAAAATGATCCAGTAGCCTTTTTACAGGACATTTTTCTTCTTTCTCATAGTTTATCACATTCTAGGCTTCAGTCTGTTCTTTCTGTGAAACTTTGTCCACTTTGTTTAATTTCCAGAACAGATTTAATCCTTCCAAAGAGAGGGAAAGGATACCTTCTTTTTTCTGCAGCTGTGCCTAAAATCTCTCACAGAACATCTTTAGAAGTATGTTTTCTTTCATAGTCCTCTGAGAATAGGTTAACTTGAGTTGGTTTTACTGCAAACTTTTTTTTTCTTTTGCTTCTGATTAGCTTTATTTATTTAATCACATTTCTGTGTTTCTGCTATGGTTAGAGCAATAAGACTAGTACCATCTGACCTGTGCTTTAGAAGTTTCTTGCTGTTTTGAAATAGCAAGTTTAAAGACTTTGAGGTTTGCCTGTTCTCTCTCCTTTTTTTCTTTTTTTTTTCTTTTTTCATTTTTTCTTTTTTTGTTTTGTTTTCTTTTTCATTGGATCTCCTTCCCTAACAGGTCATCCATTTTTGTGTAGTTTTATGTTTATTTTGTCTAGGAAAGGTAAGAACATAAGACAATATCAACAGTAAATAAAACTGACCACAGAAAACACATGGATCTACACAGATAGCTGAATATCCACAGCGAGACCATGTGACACAGCACGTACTCCTTTTCAGAAAAAGGTTCACTATTACCCTAAATAAAAAATAATAATAAAAAAATTAACCCCCCCCCAAATCTAATTAGAAACTTTGAAAAGCAGCCTAAATGTGAGAAGTAAAAAGTTTGTTAAATCCCAATTCATCAAAACATTGCTCATCATCCATTATCACAAAAGGAAAACCAGCCTTTGGCATTCATGCCTTCCCTCCTGCTCCAGGCACTCCAGACACTACTTGCTTTCCCCCTTTCTCACACACCCAGCTCCAGACCTGACTGTGCCTGCCATTCCCACAGCCTTCCCAGAGGACACTTCTTCCTTCCCTTCCCAGTAAGTCACAGCAATCACCTTCCTGCATATGTCTTCCCTAAGATAACTTGAGGCACCTAGTCAGGGCAAAACATCGTGCTGGTGATGGAAAGAACACTCTCCAGCTAATTAACATTTCAGCATTTAAGAATCAAGTATTACTTATTAAACTGTTACAGAAAAGTGCTTGTACCAATCAGCAGGAATTGTGGCTGTCAAAACATTTAAGTAATAAATCTCCCATTCTGTGTGTGACATGGAGAATGACGCCTCTTCATTTTCATTCTGAAAAGCAAGTGTAACCGGGTTAATTGAAAGGAAGGATAGAGAGACCTAACACTCACTGAAAATCTGCTCACCAATCACAGGCAAAAGCTACAGACAAATAGCAGTTTGTCGGTTTTGTTTGGGTTTTTATGAAGACAGCAAAGAATAAACAATAAATAGGTAAGGTATGCATGCCTGGGAAATAAGAATTCTAAAAGGAACCTGCTCTGGCTGCATCAAAATGCTTGGCAGTGAATACACAAGGGAATTATCTGCTGCAATTGCTTGTGGGTAACAAATACAGTTGTATATTTTCAAACTTTAGTAGAAAGGACACTTACAGCCCCAAAAGTACTGACTAACCACTCAAGTCATCCTACTGTTACTTCATGCTGACATGAAAGAACTGTTTGGAAATAAGTTCTTTTAGCAGAAGTGATCACAGTCCATTTGAATTTCACATGGTAATGAACAGGCTTGTAAAATGCAGAAAAACAATGGTATTAGGCCAGAGAGAAGAAAATATTAAAGATTTAAGACATGTAGGTCCAGATTCACTGTAGGCTCAAGGTGCTTCATGCTGTTTCAGTGATGCAAAGCAGCTGTAAACTCAACTTAGCTGGCCTGGAGCCACTACAAATTCTATCTACCAGAAAAAGGAGATTTCAGTGCACCAAGCCTGGGTTTGGAATTGTAATCTGTCCTCCAGCCTACTGGCTGAAGGAGTCATCACTTGTGTTACTTTGGGAAAACCTTTGTGCCCCTCTCTTTCAGTTCTGCCCCTCTTCCCCATGTAAGCAATGACAATGATCTGTGGGAAAGGAGCTTGCTTTTCAGTGCTGCTCCCAAAACTCCAGAGCAGGGAAGAGAATTGGCAATTCCTCTTTAGCAACAGCAATCAAAAACAAAAGACAAGAGGCATGTAACAAAAACAACAAAATTAAGTGAGAACCGTTGTAGTAAAACTCCTTCTAGTGAAGTAATTTCTTGAAGTCATTTCTTTAATACTCACTCTTAAAGACTCACTTAATTGTGGCTCCATAAGAAAGCATTATGGAAAACAGATTCTTCTTGTAAAATCTTTACTGTGTGTGTATATATATACACAGATATATAAGGGTGGAAAGTGCATACTTTTTTCGGTCTGTTTTTCAGGATGTGTTCAGGTTTTTTGGTTCCCCAAAGCAGCTCTGAACAACAGCAGGTACAATTAAGAATTCAAGGTAGCTGGCAGCAAGGAGGTTTGACCTAATCTATCTTGACTTTGCACTCTATGCATTTAAATGCAGCATGTCTGCGTGGAACACACCGTAGTTCACTGGGGTACCGCACATCTATTTTAGTCACACGCGTACACTGAAATGGCTGTGTGCACATGGAGATCACTTCTTTTTTTTCTGTTTTTAGCCAAATTAGGGGATCAAAGCTATGTAAAACCTTTTGTAATGAAACTTGAAGCCACATGTAATGAAAACAGATAGTTTTTCCTTCTGATCTAAAGTCTTTCCTGTTTTCAAGCATTACTATAAACCTACATCTCGGTCCAGTCTGTAACTTGGTCCAGCTTGCATTTGCGAACAGTTTGATGAATCTAGGATGATTTATAGCTTGAGGTAGAAAGAAAACAAACAACAGAATTTAAAGTTTGGCCTGCTTTAGGTTCAAAATTTAGCATAACCTCCTACTGACTCCTTTTGAATTTTTGTATCTTTTCAAATCCCAGAAGGAAAGCACCCCACTAAATTGTAAATCCAGCACAAAAAAGATACTCCAGTGGTAAATGTAAAAGTAAGCTTCTCAAATATTCTTCCCTTTTCTGGGAAATTTCCATTTAGACTTATGTGAAGAATTTGTACAGAGGAAAGACTGAGGAAAATATTTCCTTCTTAGTACTGAGAGCTGAATGTACTCCTCTTTGTTCAGAAGTAAAGAAGTTTATCTATCAAAGAGCACTTTATTCATGCTACCCACAAACTTGTTCATTCTCTTTTAATTCAGCTTAAAAGAAAGATGACAAACATCAGCAGGGAGCTGTTTAGCTAAAGGAAGTGTAATATTCACAAAAATCAATATAGATTTGCAAAGAGCATGGCTTGAATTTAGCAATGAAAAGAATGTGACTTACAGAAGCTCTAAAGGTTCCTATTTCCTATCTACTTTTAAGTCTAGAGAGTTTAGATTCAAGGTATATCTTCAGAGAATAAGGGGATGCCTGTGAAGAATATCTTACACCTTTATTTCTTTCAAAGTCGCTTCTTTACTGGGCTGTATTTTTCTTCAGAAATTGTGCTGACTTTTGGTATTTCTACCTGCTACCACTGCACATGCACCAGGTGACACTCTTATCTGGGCCAGGCCATCTTTGCTTTCGGTGTCAGCAAGCAGAAGGAGAACAAACCAATCCCACAAGAAACAGCTGTGCAAAATATGCCTTAAGCAAAATCCTAATATGCAGATGCTTTGCTCTGTTGGACCAGTGTGGGTAATGCTTAAGGGAGAAGCTGAAACTCGGAGCTGATTGAAACTGTTTGTGTATTCCAGTATTTGGCCAAAAGGAATTGAGTGTATATTTTGACACACCTTTATTCCAATATAACTAGAAAATATTCATATCAGGAATTGCAGATCTTTAAGAACATAGTACTGAAGGTATCTCTGATTCTTGTTAAAAAAGCATTTTGTGCACACAAATAAGATCACAGAAGTGTGCCCCTACACAAGCCTAATACCACAACTCTTTCCATTATGAAAATTTTACTCCTGAGCTAAGAGGATTTCAATCTGTATCACATTACAATATATTCAATATTTAAATTATCTTTCTTATTTAAAGGTATCCTAAACAAGAGATCAGTGCTTATGCTAAAACATGTCATGTTCCCTATTATTATCAATAGTAGGCACTCTAAAAGAACAGATGGACAGTTGAGGCTCAGCAACTTTGCCATGAAATCTATCCACACTTGTGTAAGGTCAATCATGCACAAACCCATTTAGCCACTCTTTAAAATACATATGAATCCTTTAATTCATTCTAGATCAAAATGCTGGTTTACCAGCATTTGAGGCATGAAAATGTATATAATGGATTCAGAAAAATTCCACATAATTATTCTGGTTAGATGTGAAGTTTCCTTCGATCTTTGATCTATAATGTAGTAATACGTCAGCTTGACCAAAGTAGTTTTATGTGCAGGAAATAAGACAAGCTGAGTAGCTTCATGGTTAATTGATTAAAAGGTTCTGAAGAAGGTGCAAGATCAAAGAGCAACTTAATGGTTTTATGTTACTCTAGAGAACTGTTGGTCCACTTTTCTGACAAGACTGACCTTGGGCAATGAAGTAACAGGCAATTAAAAAAAAATTCCAAAACTAAACCACAGATCATATTTATCTAGTTGAGCATCCTTATTTCCTTTAACAAGTAATAGGTGGCACACCCCAGTGCTCCAAGACAAGCTGCATTTTGTTAGCCTTTTATGCTATGTGGTCTAAATACTGAGAACACAAAATTGACTGTTGTCTATACGTGCCCAAAAAGAAAAACAACAACAACAACCATACAAAAAAAAAAACCCTCAGAATCACAGGATGCCATGCCATTGGTTAAAAATCTATGAAAGCAAACAAATGTCAAACTATAGCTGAAGAACAATTCCGTGTAGAGTCTTCGGTCTGTGGAATCACTGAGTTCCCTCAGCTGGCATAGAAACTGATGATCCCTTTTACTTTACAAGATTGGCTCATCTTGAGAAGTGTATTAAGAAATTGAAGCTGCTCTGAAGTAATATAACTGCTTACAATAAAGAAAAAATATTAATGCATTGACTCTTAAAGAAGAATTTAAGAAGGCTTTTCTCTAAATGACACTCATGAGCACAATTTGGTTTATGTCTCTGAATATGAGCATTATAATTACACAGGGGTAAAAGAGAAATATTGAGAACATCAGGCAAATGAAGGCAAGAACTGCACAAAATAAGATTTCCATAAGCTGCATCATGACCAGAATCCAAATTTTTCTGAGTCCTGATTCAGTGTGGTATTTTCTAGCCCTAACCAGATAATTTTTGCTTTACTTGAACAATTAGGACACTTAAGGCACCAACACTAATGAGACTGGAGTTAGGCTCAGTCTGGCACTCTATTCTACCAATAATTTAGTCTCCAGTGCTTGGGCTTCTGGAAAACAGTAGTGCTTACAAGTCAGATGCAACTGCTTCTTCATGCAGAGATGCCCTCATAAATAAAAGGCACAGTTACATTAAAAGAAACAAAATCACATCTTTCCTGTTCTTTATTATCCTGTTCTCATCAAAACCAAGTTATTGTTACATGTTTTTCCATGTATTTTTTAGTGCTTATATAGATCCCTTTGTTCCTTACCAGCAAATTCTCACCTTATTACTGTAAAGCAAGGCCCCTTCCTCAGGCAGTGCTGCCACTGTTTCCACCTTAGCTAAAAAGTAGATATTTATCTCCCTTTTAATATAATCAGGAGACCTTGGCCATGTGAACAGAGGTATCACAAGATGCCCATCACTTAGAGCAAAAACATTAAGGCATTGTTGAGTCTGAAAACAACTTCCCCTGAAGCAAAACTACTCTGTTAGAGGCACCTAGCAAAGGACTTGGATAATCTGAACTACTGGAAACAGAGATAGACAGTCACAGAAAATGTAATAAAACGTAGCAATTTGGGAAGATTCCTCTCATCTGTGGATTATAAATTAATTAACACATCTGACTAGTGTGTTAATGACACCATACTGTGCTCTACCATTAATGTCTTCTATTTGCACGAACATGACTTTCAGGTCAAGGATGTAAAAGTTCCCTGTTGCTCTATTTACTTAAAACAAACAAACAAACCCCTACTACTGCTCCTGCTGGCCTGCTTGACTTCACAAAGAAGAATATCCCACTTGAGCTGACCAGCTGACAGCTCTGCTAAGTGCCTGATAAGCTGCCTGTCCTGGGTCACCACTGAGTGGGAACTTCTGGGCTGTGTAATGGGATTAGCTTTCCCACAGCATTCCCAGAGAACTCATTGTTGAAAGAGGAATAGTTTTATTCATGGCAACAAGTCAAACACAAACCCTTGGCAAGTCAAAATAAGAAAAAATAAACAAACAAATGGAGTCTTGGCAGAATCTGAGATTTGCCCTATTGGAAATGTCTTTGTAAACTGATGGAGAAGTTGACTGATCTGGAATGGGCCACTAAGTTTTCAATAGAGCTAAAGAGTGACTCATTAAAGACTTCTCTTTTGTTTTGATAAAAGATCTTTCATTGCCTCAAAGCCCTTTCCTTCACAAAGATCCTAAAAAAAACAATCCTAACCCAGCAGCACATCTTCGGGATTAGGGGGAAAAATACTAACTGCTAAACTTTCTGCGGAGGAGTCTTGAATTAGTCATTTTATAGTTTTGCAAGTATGAAATGCAGGGAATTGTTGTGATTTAAGGATATAATAATTTTCAATGCAGAAATTCTCTTTACTGGAGTATAAATGGTGCCTTGAGGGCACATAACAGCACTGAATTGGGCCTGGCAGAATCAGTTTTATTGTATTCTACTGTGTAGAAACAATTCCTTCGGTACAAATTGTCACACGACATTTTTCAGCCGGCTCAAGTTCAGTCTTGTGATTGTAAATTACTTTGTACTTGAGAGGTGTATCCAAACATCTGTGCTTAATACTGTCTTGAACCTTTTATTTTGTAATCTAAAACTCTTCTCTTTTTGTTTTGCTCTAGCCACTTTTGTGGCTCATGCTTTCAGTCTGAGCACTTTTCACAATTCTATTCTACATTGCAATTTAATTCTCCAAATGGTTTTGCTTCACGGATTTAACAATACTTCAAAGAGACCTACTGGGACTGGTACTTCCTATTTTATCTTTGGTGGACCTGATGTATTTCCAGTGTCTTGCTACCAAATAGACTGGTGTTGAGGATTTGAGTCTCACCTCAGCTTTTAGGTACTCTATTTTTCACAGTGAACCTGTTGCCACATCTATAGTGGCAGTTGGACCCTAGGCCTCTTTAGCATAGTGAGCCTCTCACAGTTTAGTTAGTGATTATGGTATCTTCACATAACATTGTTTTGTTTATTTAGTGCATCAGCCTGGGGGAATACTCAGGGCATTGTGCGGAGTCTTAAAAACTTCACAAGCTGAGTGTCTGGGTGAACATTGCTGGGGCAGATGGACCACTGTAGGGATTAGTAAAAAGCTCTCTCAGAGCAGCTAGGTTATGCTGTGTAGACATATCAGCTCAGATGGAACTAATTTGGGAAACCCTCATCACTACATAGTGTGATTTTAAGTCTGAAATATCTCAGTGTCTCGCAAAAAAATAAGAATTTTCTCTTATTAAAATAACTGTTGAACTTTCCGAATGCAAAGAGGATTTCTTGTACCTACAACCTGCACACCAGGAACTGAAGAAATACGATGCTGAGCTGCAGTTAATAAGCCCAGTCAGGCCTTGATGAGAGCTAATGAACTCTTACGGCCTCTTGCTGACTGTGTGGCACCATGCAGTTTTCTTGCCATCCTTTCCCTCATCATTTCAGGTCCAGGGATGCCATGTTGGGTAGTTGCTGGCATGAGTCCATAGGCCTTATTGACACCAGAGCCCCTGCTCAGTGCAGTGCAGGCACACAGTGCCTCTGGACCCATGTTGGCTCTGGAAGCAGTACGACGGTTGTACTTGCTCTATACCCAATTTCACAGGCTCCCTGGCACAGCTGAGGCTCAAAACCCAGCTCCCAGTGTTTGCTCTACTTAGTGCTTCAGGGAGCAACACTCCAGAAAACTGTATTTGTACCTGTAAAACTGAAGGAAATAATAATAGAAGTGGATTTTAAAAAGCACACACATCAAAACTAGAATACCTAGAATGTTTGGGTCTAACTACCAGATTCAGCTAAAGAGATTTTTCTTAGCAATAAAATAGCTGGTGCGTGCTTGTCAAAACAGTGGATTAATCTTTTTGATTTTCCTTTGGACAAGGTCCAGTATCTGAGAGTACTAAGAAATAAAATATTAATGGCTAAGGTGTGAAGTGTTGTTTTGAGTAGAAGACCAGTTAAACAACAAAAATTAAAGACTAGGTTTAAATGGTCATTCCCTCTTCAATTTAAGAACAAACTACTAAATAAATTCCTAACTACCACTGTCACTGTTTAAAGCCATATCATTGAAACAATTGAGTGCAAATTCACACTTTGGTGAAGAAAGATTATGTAAATAATATTATTATTTATTTTGAGTCAAAGAAATAACGTAAATGCTTACTAACCACTCATGCAGCATTCATTGCTCTTAATGGATAATCAGTATCCATCAAAAATCACTAAGCATTAAAATGCTTTTTCAAATTAGAATATATTTAATCAGAATAAACTAAACCAACCAAACAAACAAAAAATACCCTCCAACTAATGACCTAACCTTCTCCCACAACTCCCTGCTTTTCTCCAATACTTGGAGAATGCACACTGTATCTGTCCTAACAGGTACAGTCCTTTAGTGACTGTGCAAGGACACCAGTATATTTACCACTATTCATCCCTCATCGATTGCTTCGTTTTCCACACAACTAACACCACTATTTGCTGAAGTCATTTTTAGAACACTGTACCAGTTTGCAAGATTGAATCCCACACTGTAACTACTCATGGGATCATTTTAGAACTGCATTCATTGTATAAATGCTAAATAACATGGATGGATGCACAGAATGGAATAATACTGCAGAAATGAATCTGCATTGCTTTCAAGAATATGTTTTATCAATATATTCAGTGGGGCACTGCACTTACCAGATTGGACTGGTAAGTAAAATGGTGCCTGTTTCAGTTTTGTAGATGGTAATTTATACAACCAGTGGCTGACAGAAGTGTGTGAGAGGTGGGGCTGGAACAGGGAACAGACTGGAGTGTCTGTCAAAAAACTGCATTATTTCAGAGTAACAAAAGAAGTGAATAAGTAAAGGAAACAGCATATAAAGGAAAATAACAGGATAAAACACCTTGAGATCTTCTGTGTGCAGTAAAATTTTCATATATACTGTAAGACATCTGACATTTATAAAGCACACTCTGGCCCACTACAGACTGAAGTGCTTTACACTACTGGTTAGAAAAACTGTCACAATTTAACAAACTGCAATTTTATAGAATGTCTATAAAAGTTAAAACCTAAAGACGTTTGGGAGTTTAGGAACAAAGAGATGGTATTGAGATTCTGAGATGTGACACCATATTTTTCATTATCCAGTCAAAAAAACCAAAACATGTAGGTTGACATAAACTTGTGCTACTCATGCTGTAACCTTGAAAAAACCTGAGCAGAACTATTTAACAAGAAATAAAGTTAGCAGATAAAAAAATTCACAACCAACATAAAAAGGTGAGGGTCACCTGTGAGACTCCTTGTCACAGACTACTGTGAATACTAATAGTCTCCTGAGGTTCAACAGGAGAATTCCCCTTGAGAGAAATTCATTGAAAACTACTGAATATGCAGCAGTCATCCTTGGCTCAGGATGTTACTGAATGGCAGTGGGCTGAAAGCTGGGAGAATACTCATGGGAACTGTTATGTACAGTTGCCCCAGTTCACATAGTCTTCCCTAGGCACCTTCTTCAGCTCTCTCAGATGGGACACTCAATGACAGGACACTGTGATGTATTAATCTTCGACTTCCCTAGCGTTCAATTCAACAGATGTCTTTCAGTTAGACAGAATGTGCAACACTCTTAAAATTATTTTTTGTGAGATGGCAAGTTCATAGTATTTTTTTAAATATGCAGTTCTTTTGTAAACTTTATTACCTTTCAAACTTGAAGCTGATAGCAAATGTTGTACTGGCCACTTGTCTATACCTTGTCTCATGGTAAATAACTGACCTGGCATGCTCTTGGGAAGTTTCCCCTTTTGCCTCCCATATTATGTCTCTGTTAGTGTTTATCCTACAGTCTGCTAAGTTTCCAGGCTCTTGCATTCTTAGCCTCTCTGACAACACCACTACACTTTTCAACCTACCCCTGAGATTAGTCCCACATACTGCAGCACATCTACAGAGACATCAGCTTGAGATTCTCCAGTAAACCCACACAGGAGACATCCAGCAGTGCAGTTCTGCAGCTGAGCAGCGCAGTGAGGCACTCATTCACCATACTTACCCTTCCCATCCTTTCCTTTGCCTTCCTCAAAAATACACATGGTCATATTTTACTATTTCAAATAAAGACTACACAAGTGTACTATGTTGAGGAATATAGCAAGACCTTCTCTGCCTTTCAGCCCCCCCTTTCTCTCTAAATAATTATGCAGTTTCTCCTTCAAATCTTTCCAATTCTCTAGTTTCTCTTTCCCAATCTCTTCTCATATTTGAAAGTGGAACTGTAAAAAACCAAAACAATGTCTGAATTACAGGAACTACAATCCATGAACAGATAAAGTCAAAAAGCCATGAACATGAAGACTTCGCTGTGCTCTGCTTGCAGCTCCTCTCCAATATCCTTATTTTTGATTCCCCTCTCACCCCTTCTACACTCATTCATGCACTCTTTCTCACTCCTTTCACTTGCAACTCCAGTGCACTCCTCTCTCTCCCCTTCACCTCCCACCGCTTTTCCTGGAAAGATCTTCTTTTTGTTCTTCTCTCTTTTTCTCCCTTTCCTCCCCCCCCCCTTCCATCCCCCCCCTCCCCCCCGTTTTTTGTGTTTATTTGTTTTACAAAGAGGTTTCAATTCATCCTCCTCCAAAATCCAATAATGGAGCAAGAGACAGCAAAGAAGCCTTACACATCCACTTGCTGCTCCTCCGTGGGCAGGGACAGAGTGGTTGTTGCTGCACCACTTTCTGAAAAGAGAAGATATGAAAACTGTTCCTACCGCCATCACTACCTTTGGTTCTATTTATATTATTTAGTCATGGCTGTTACCACAGCTCCCAATCTCAACACCATCACCACAGCCAATATTCCTAGGCTGTTACTAGTTTTTAAACATCAGCTTGAATTGAGTCCTGTGAACCTTAAGCCTGTCTTTCAAGCCTCCTCTATGTCTTAAACAAAGATATTTCTCCTACCATGCCTAGACTTGTTATCTCACGTGCCAGCTGTGCTTGCTGTGTGGGAGACATTAAATGTTGTGTGTGCCTCAGAGCACAGCCTGATGTTCTGGCTGCAGCTCTCCTCTGTGTCTGATCCAGTAGAGGGAACCTCATGGGCTCAGGCAAAAGCAGAAAGGTCTGTTAATATTACGAAAGACAACAATGTACCTAGCTACAGCTTCTGCAGGATACATTTGGTTAGCCAGACCAATTATACCTCTGTCCCAGCATGTTCTCTGCAGCCCAAGAAGTACTAACTACATGGATTTATTCCTGCTGTTTGCAAAAAGAAGAAGAAAAAAAAAAAAGTGGAAATACTCCTATGATGCCTTGTGAATTTGTGGAGGACTTTCTTTTATGTATCATAATTTGCTTTATTCTGTGAAGGGCTATAAAGTCTAGTAAACTTGCTCTTAATCAATACTTTATGCACCACTACTGCTCCATGCTCTAGAGCGGGATAAAATTGGTTAAAGATTCCCTGTTAAAGAACACAACTTCTCTGACAACTCAACTACAGAATACTCAAATTTTCATTTAACAAACTCTTGTTTTTCGCTACCTCTGATATTTAAAGTAACAGATAACATGATTTTTCCCTTGTTTCTTCCCCTCAATCGAGGCTGCAGAATGCAGAGCAGCAGCTATCTGGGAGGAAGCGCAGAAGTGGGAAGGAAAGAAAGGGAATCATCGCCACTGAGTGGCAAAACACAAAACTGCAGTGTGCCTCTCAACTGGGGTTTTTATCTATGCAATCCTGATGGGGAAAACATGTCAGTCAGCTCTCATAGCAGCACCCTAACAATCAGCTGCAAGTTTTCAACTTCGCTTAATTATTTCCCTCAGCAGAATTTAAATTATATTTATCCTGCCTTAGAAATTTATCAGGGAGTTTTTATTTTCAAATAATTATAGAAAAATCATCTGATGCGTACAGTTAGAGTTTGTGCATATCTGTCTTGCATTTAAAGATCATTATCCAATGAGAATTTTTTTTTTAATTCTTAAAAACAAATTCCAAGTTGACAAAAATCAGCAGGAAGAGAATAATGGCAGGGTGAAGAGAAAAGCCACAGTGCTACCCTTTTTTTTAATTTGCATGGAGTGGCACTGATCATATTATATAAAACTACCTGCAATATAAAACAGTGGTGAACATTTCTTAATGCACCCACACTTGTGATAGTCATCTTTTAATATCTTGTCCATTTTTTAAAGATAGATTCTGATTTATAAAAAGAATGTGTTGTTTCTAGTTCTTTCACTACTTTCTGTGACGTTGGGTACCACTTCATCTTCCAGGATCGCTACACTCACAGATATATTCTCTCATTATGTTTCTACTTACAAGTACCTGCACCTGTTCAGTGAAAAGCATAGTTAATAAAGGTTTGTACTCTGGGAAATTTCAGAATATTATAGGTATACCCTAAAGCAGCTGAGAATAATACTAGGATATATCACCATGTGTTTGTCAGGTTTGAGAGGCAAGATAACCTGGGTTCAAGTCTGTACTAAAAATCAGGCAAAACCAGATTTTTGAACCTGAGTTTTCTATAATCCAGAGAGCTTTCTAGCACTGCTTCCAAAACCTTTTGTTAGCTTTGAAAACTTTGAGCATTATGAGTTCCAGAGAAGAATTCACAGATATCTATCCAATTTCCCCTTTTCTTTCTGCAAGTGTTTGTCACCTAATTCTCCCTGAAACCAAAGCTTTCTGCTTAACATTTTCCATGAGCTAGCAGTGGCCACTGCCGTTGCTCCTTTCTGTGAGTCTTCTTCTTTGGTGTTTAACTATGAGATAAATTAGGAATGAAGATTCCAGTGAATAGCAGAGAGGCAGGAAATCAAGCATTATAAAACTCAGATTTAGGTCCAATGAGGCAAAGAAATAGAGGTTCCTAACTCTTATGACTATGCTTTGCTTGTGGGAATGGATCTCTCTGCATAAATAAGCAAACTACTTTTACAGAAGTAGTTGTGATTGGACCACCGAGTGATGCAATAGAATGAATTGTCCTTCCTGAACAACTGGCATCATCAAAAGAAACAGCAAATTCAAACTGCCATTATTGATGGCAATATGAGAAGTTAGAATAGGGAAGAAACCCAAATCCTGACATGTCTCATTTTAATCTTAATTCCATTTTTTGAGGTAGTACAGTTCATTGAGGGTAGGTACAAGATGAATACAAGTATAACTGAGCCATTGCAGGGGTTCTTGAAACACTTCATTAAGTAAAGAAATGCGGAGCAATGATGAGCTACCATCTTTGTATCAGTGTGGGCATAAATTTCTCTGACTCATTCAGGTACTCATGTACATGGAAAAACCTGAATTTCCTAATTGTTGCAGATCAGCAGGTTATCCTTTAGAGTAGTCAAAAAGCCTGGTGTGGAATTTAACTGCAGTTGCCCATGCAACTACTTGATTTTTATCAGCCTTGTACCTTCATTCAAGAATCATACCCAAAGCACCACGTCTGCACACAGACAGTAATCCATGTCCCATGTACTCCGTGATCCCCATTAGGAGTCTCCTTAATTTGTAAATTTGGGGGGTCATACCTGTATGAATTTTTGTTACTCTGCAACATCAAAACCTAAAAGTTCCCATGGATCAGTCAGTTTCTTGGGACCTTGCCTCTAAGTCTTGATTTGCTAATCCAAAGTCCCTACAGCAATTTAGCACTTAATAATAGGCAATCAAGTAATTTCTGGTGTATTACAGAAAAAGAATAAGCAATCCTGTACAATCCATGGGCTGTTATCCAGAATTGTTCAACTGAAGTGATGCCGTTTCACACCAATTTTCACTGAAGATAAAAGGCCATATTCACAGGTCCATCAACTTCTGACAGGCACCGAACTAATCGTCTGTGCAGCGCTCGTCAATGAAAGTGCCTGGAGCATTTAAATCTTTGCAAAGGAAGCTGAAAACTACAATTAGGTGTCTACAGTCTGTTCTGTAGCTCACATTTATTGCCAAACCCTGTAAAATAACTCCTTTTTATAGAGTAGTATTTATAAAGCACATAGAGTGGTTAAGTCAAGATAAAAGCTCTGGGGAATGATGTTTGAAGACTATCTAAGGAAAACACTCCTAGACTTCAGTTTTAAATGTGTACTTTTTGAGAGACCAGTGGGAATTTCTAACTTTTCAGAGTTACTGGAGAAATAAAGAGAATTATCATATATGTTGAAGAAACATGTTTTGTTCTTTTACTGTTCTTGTTAGGTTGCAAGAGTTGTCAGCCCCCAGCTGTGGTTAAAATTGCACTTGATTTAGAAACTTCTAAAATAATCTCAAATGAAAACATATCAGTTTGTGTATTATTAGATAAATATTTAAGAATATAGTAAAATGTAAGATGAATGAATTTTTAAGTTTGTTGGTAGTCTCTTTCTTGTATTTAGAAAAATACAGCAAACAAATCAGTATAAAACACTTATTGTCTAACAAAAATGCTACTACAAATTCAAAGGGAAATGTTGACAATATAAATTAATTAAATGATGCAAAAATTAAAGTATCGACTCCCTTCCTTCCACATACAAAAGCCTACACTTGTCAAGAAATATTCCCCCCCACCATTTTTCAACTGCCTGTGGCCATGTGCCAAGCCCAAACCATAGCAAATGAATTAGCTTAATACAGGTATAAATATGCTCAGACAAAAAGATCTAACATGTAACTGGTTTATGTGATGTTCTTTCAATTAGCCATATTCCAATAAGCCTCAGTTTTAATTTCATAAGCCTCAGAATTCATTTGGCTTTAGTGAATTCTCCTCCCCCTCAGTAATTAACTATTTAACTGTGACTAATGAAAAAAAGAAGTCAAATTGCATATTGGTTTTATCAGCAGTAACAGATAATTAATTAATCACTGGTTCTATTGAAATTGCTTGAGTATAATTATGGAAAAGTAAATAATCAGTGCTGAGTTAACTTTCATTTTCAGATTTCTATATGCTCAACTGAACACACATACATATAAGTGCCTGCATTTCTTTTCATGATAAATACTCTTTGGAAATTTTTGTCTTTAATTATTTTCAAGCATTTAGAAAGGTTTATGGCAGTTTGTTAAACAAAAATGCATAATGGAGAAACTCATAATAACTGGAGCTGCACAAGAATACAGTTATAAATGGTAGCTCATAACTCCATATTTAAAACTACAAAGTGGTATCATCACAATGAAGAAAATTGTAAAATTTTTCATGTTTTGTTGATCTATACTGTGTAGATCATAAAGTATTTTTCCTCCTAAATTGTCCATCCACCAAATATGTTTAAATGCTACAGAGTAGTTCCTATTACAACTATCAAAAACAGTGAACCATTTTAAGATCATACTGTAGGAATCAGAACTGAATGGACTGAATGCATGTTTAGCCTTCGGACTTCTCTTTTCCTAACTCTAAAAATATCATGCAAGTTAGAAAAACATATCTATAAGGATAACGTTTCATCCTAACCTATTTTAGAAATTTAGGATCATTTTGGTCTGTATTCTTCCCACGGATGTGAGAGAGTTAGACTCCCACCCAAGAGGATTAAGCCCACTCAAACCCATCAGGTTCCCAGTACTCGGGTGCTTGAGCCTTGCTGACATGGGCACAGGGTCAGGGTGTATCTCTGCAGGCACGCAGGGATGCCTTGTGCTGAGTGCCTAATATGGGGAGGGATGTGCTGGTTCAGCACCAAAGCCAGCCTACCCCGAGTTAAAACCTCATGGTTGAGATAGCCTTCCATGAAGGCAATTGCATGAAGGCAACGAGCCAGATGTAGTGATTTTTCTAAGTTCAAGAGACGAAATGCCCCAAGGCATGAAATGAAGGGCCCCATGTCTATCAGGCATCTACAGATCAGCAGGTATCTCATACCCTGATTTCACACACCAAGTCTTCCTGCAAGGTGAGCAGTGCAGTCTGTGCATTCAGAGCCCTAAGTCCAGCAGGACTCCCTATGGTACCATACACACTGCAGTACACAATAATCTTTTATTTTGTATTTTTCAGGAAAATGATTGAACTCTAAACTAAGCCCTGCTCTTGCACAGAGACTGCAGTCTTACTTGTCCTTTTACAACCCTGTCGTTTCTATGCCTCCGGGAACTCAGTGGGAGCTGCTGACTCCATGGAGCTGATCAGTGGTATTTTGCTTCATACAACACAGCAGTTCATACCTCCTACTGACTTAGGCATTGTACTACTACGTTCTTCCACACTCGAACTTAGCTGTAGTCTGTTCTGTACTCACAAATCGGCTATAACAGATATATGTATAAAATGATACTAAAACGTTGAACTAAAAATAAACCTTGCTCATAAAAGCAGTTCTTTTTTTCTCATCATGGAGATGATCATGCTGGTTTGTATTTTTAGTGTGATTTTCAAAGACTTGCATAGTCTGCTTTACAAATATTGGATTTTTCTGAGATTATTTACTAGTCTGTAAAATTTATGGATAAAAAGACATCCATTCCTCTATTACCTTCAGCACTGTGGAACAGTAAAATAATTTTGTGAAAGTAATGTAATGTCTCTTGAGCTGAGCTAAAAACACTTAGGAAAAAAAAACTTCCCTTCTCCAACATTATTTATATTATTTTTTTTCCTTCTGTATTTCCAAAAGGTCTGTTGCACTAATTCATTTCAACAGCACTCAATTATGCAGCCCTGTTCTAACTCTGCAAATGTCCTCACTTATGGCTTCCCATTATTGGGAGATACAAACTATTTATGTTAGATAAAACTAATTATTAAATTCCTGCATTGGCCAAAATCTAATGCCTATAGCATTTTTTGAATAGTCTATGTTTTTCAACAGTGTCTCTGCATTTTCCTGTTGGTTTTGTTTGCTTGTTTGTTTGTTTTGGTGGAGTTGGTTTATTTTATTTTACTTTATTTTATTTTAGTGGAAAATCAAGAGAATAGCCTCTCTTATCCACTTCTAAAGTACCAATCAGTTCTTCAGTAAAAATGACAGAAATGAGAAAGAATGCAATGGTAGAAAGATTGTATCTCACAAAATTCAAGCAAATCAAGAAAACATTTTGCTCAGAGATTGATGGTTGACTGCATGAAAGAATAGACATATGTCTTAAAGAAAGCAAGAAACTACCCTTTTGGTCAAGTTAAAAAGTACCCTTTTACCCAAAAGCTCGTTTTACCCTGAAGTTCATTCAGATGTGACAGCGTACGAATAAATACAGTATTTCCAACGGAAGTGTCAGTACTGTATGAGTGGGTTATCTGAGAAAGAAACTAAAAATTAACTTTCTCTCATTGTGTTTGGAACAAGGACAATCACAAATGGGAACATGGCGCTATCCCTGAAAGCCAATCTTTTCTCACATAAAAAAAAAAAAAAAAAGAGGAAAAAAAAAAAAAAAGAAAAAAAAAAAGAAGTCATTCCTAAATTCTCTTTTCCCTGGTAAAGTATTAAAACCCATCGTCCTTTTAATCTGACTTTCGCTCTTCAGCGAGCTCTGAGGAGGTTTGGGCTCCCGGCGGCCCGTAGTTTCCCTGGCAACCGGCAGGAAGCGTCCCCGGGAGCTGAACCGCCCGTCCCGCGGGGCCGTCGGAGCGGGGACAGCGCTGCCCCCGGCCCGACGCTCCCCGGGATCAGCGGGAGTTGTGGGAACGGGAGAGGGGCCGAGGGGAGCAGGGTGTCCCCCTCGTTCTCGCACTGGGTCTGCGGATGTCCCGCGGGGGCCGGGCCGGCGGCTCTGTGGGAACTCACCGGAGCGTCGCCGCTGGAGCCTCTCGGCGGTGACGGCGCTCGAAGCCCCGCGTCTCCTTCTGCCGCTGCCCCAGCTGCGCTCCGGAGAGTTGGCGCTCACCAGGGTAAGGAAGCAACCTCGCCTTTCAAATCCTACTGACTTTAGTTCTGCCTGCCTTAAGTGACTTCTAGGACCGAACTCCAGGCTGCACTTTTCCTCCTTTGAAAGTAGTCTTTTAGAGGTGTTTTCCTATTTCTGTTTAAAGTGTCTGTCCTTTGCTTGAAGTCTGTCATCTACCAGTAGATGGGTCACTTCTGTATCAAACCTCGTACGTCGCTTGTTTGATTCACGACTGTACTTCAGCCGTCTGATCTCTCTGCAAACACGTGTGAGTGACTTTCCGAGCTCATGACTACACAAGGGCTTTCATCTCTGAAGGTTGAGACCTCCTTATGAAGAGTACTTTTCCTGCTCAGTGCCACTTCCACCTCTGCCAGTATATTGCCTCAGCCGCATTTTTACAAAACCATTGTCACTGTCCTTACTACTATCTTCATTTCTATCCCAAAGGGCTGACATTGTTCCTGCTTATTGTCACACTTCTTATCGTTTACTTTTTGTCATGGTACAACCACTGACTTTTCTAGATTTAGTTGTTAGTTAAAACCTCAGTAAAGTCCTTGACATGTATCTTGATTAGTTCCTGGGAAATAGAATAAATTAAATACATCTGAATTACTTTTTAATACTTTTCTGAGAAAAATATTTATGTTGTTATTAGCAAGCTGACTGTTCATATTATGAGCAATTGTATATTTCAAAGGCTGACACTGATAGCACTATTTTGTGATATATGATGCTACTGTCAAGAACTTATCTGGTGTTTTTATAGTAAAAAAAAATATTTTGATTCTTATTTTTCTAATAGTTGAAAACATGCCTTGTAACTAATGTGATTAGAGTTTAATGATAATAAGCTGGCATAAAATCAGTAGATTTTCTTTCTGTGTTACTGTTTGTCTTTTAGGTCTTCAAATTATTTCTGGTTTTAATGACTTGCATTGTACCAAATAGTTCATGTAAGTGTCATGTAAGTTTTTGTGTGTTTTGAAGAAACTTAATTGTCTATTTGTGGTGTGCTTGTTCTTTTTTAAAAAGACTGTCACTGGAGACAGGCTGCATTCTGGAAATAGTAAGATAGAGAAGACAGGATGTACAGTGGGTGAACTGATTTCTGATTAAATCATCCATCAAGAAGTATTGATTTAAACTTTCAATTTTAGTTTTGCTTTGTATTTTAGCTAATTTGGTAATCATTATTATATGTTGTTTCTTGACATTCACTAAAACTTAGGTGCTAGATTTAATTCTTTACACAAGTCATAAAGACATAGCATATCTAGACAAGTACTGGGGCCTTATAATTTCTTACCAGAAACAGAAACAATCCTAAAGATTTCATAATTTAGAAGATGACTGGGGAATGAGATGCTGGAAAGCTGTGGAAAGGGTCCTGGTCGACAGCAGGTTGAGTATGAGTCAGCAGTGCCCTGGCAGCCAGGAGGGCCAACTGTGTCCTGGGGGGCATCAGGCAAAGCATCACCAGCTGGTCAAGGGAGGGGATTGTCCCGCTCTGCTCTGCACTGATGTGGCCTCACCGTGAATATTGTGTGCAGTTTTGGGTGCCACAATATCGTAAAGATATTAAGCTATTAGAGAGCATCCAAAGGAGGGCAACAAAGGGGGTGAAGGGCCTTGAGGGGAAGCTCTATGAGGAGGGGCTGAGGGCACTTGGTCTGTTCAGCCTGAAAAAGATGAGACTGAGGGGAGACCTCTTTGCAGTTACAATTTTCTTGTGAGGGGAAGAGGAGGGACAGGCACTGATCTCTTCTCTGTGGTGACCAGTGACAGGACCGGAGGGAATGGCCTGAAGTTGTGTCAGGGGAGGTTTAGGTTGGAGATTAGAAAACTTTCTTCACCCGGAGGGTGGTTGGATACTGGAACAGGCTCCCCAGGGCAGTGGTCACAGCACCAAGCCTGACAGAGTTCAAGAAGCATTTAGATGATAGTCTCAGGCACATGGTTTGAGTCTTGTGGATGGTCCTGTGCAGGGCTAAGGGTTGTATTCGGTGATCCTTGTGGGTCCTTTCCAGCTCAGCATATTCTGTGATTCTGTGACAAAAGTACGTGACTGGAAGTCCTGTTTGGAGGGAAGAATTAGAATAACCAAGCTAAACAAGGACTGTATGTGCAAGAGTCTGGCAGAGATTAGGACAGGTGGCTTATAGAGCTGTGGGTGTGTGAGTAGCATGGCAAAAACAATCTGCCTCTAGTTCATCCTGATCTCAGTATTTGGAATTTAATCACATTTTTGACAAAAACAGGCGTCATCAACTTGCTAAAGGTGATAGCTGAATGGCAAGCATTCTGCTCATCCTTGAGGCAATATTTGTTTCTGTGTATTATTTAATTTGCCTCCTATAGTTTTCATTTCTATATAGTGTCATTTCTTGTTCACAAAGGAATGTAATTTCTTATTTACTAGATTGTTTTTTACCATCCAGAATGCACCATAGCATAAATTACTGAACATTAATAATATTCAAAACCAGCATTTTCACTCTTTTAGTTTTATTAATATTTGAAAATTTGTAATTTCCCGGGAATAATTTATCTTGTTCAGCATAATGTCAGACTTGGTATGTTAAATAGGCAGAGGACTATTAATTTTATTAGGGACACTTTAACCCAATTACATACATATATAGTGATGCATGTAGCTGGTGCATTGACATTTAGAAGATAAGTGTATCTAAATCAGTATTTAAGGATGTAAACAGAAGGTTATTTTTGCACTCTTTTAAAAAAATAAAAGTCATTCTTCTTACGTGGAATTGGAATTCATTTTCTGTGTTCTTTCTTTGCTGCTTTACATTTCTATTCTCATCTCTTACTGATTCTGCATTGGGTTTTTTGTGTCCTGAATGTACTTGTGCTTCTTTTCATTCCTTCATCCTGGCTATTCCTCAGATTGTTACTTTCTTCTGATGTAACTGTACCCAACCAGCCTATTTCAGTCTGGGCTCTTCTGCTGAGCCCCGTAATGCTGCTTGCATTCCTGTAGGCTACCTAAAGGCAGACTGTAGCTAATTCACTTTAGCTGCAGGTCTCAAAGAACACAAGAAAAGGGGAGCAGGTTAGGAAATGGGTGCATTTGAAAGATCGAGTGACAAAACTGTTAAAATTATCCCATGCACTGCATAGGATGTATAAGAATAAGCCTTTGTTTCCTTGTGCACTTATTCAGATTTTCTTGATTGTTTGTTCATGTCAGTTTTATGGCCTGAGGATTCTAACCCTTGACAGTCTGTCATATAGGAATGAAAATTATTTTATGTTTTTATATTTTTTTATTTTAGGAAGCAATGTTCTAAGAATGTCATCACACATCCAAATAAAACCAAAGACTGCAGCACAGAAAAGCAAGACATCCTCTCCTTTACCATGTTCTCCAGAACCTGCAACTAAACCACAGACAAAGCCTAGTGACAAGCTGAATCCTAAAACTATCGATCCGGTATGTATAGGTGATGAGGGGTTTGTTTGTTTGTTTAAAACCGATCTCTGGTTGGAAAAAATTTCCTTACTTTGTGAAATGACATGCAGGACATGCTTCTTCTGGTCCTGTTTTTTAAATTTAAATTAGACTTTTGTTATTAATCATACATTCCCTACCTTCTAAGCCAAATGCCTGAGGCATAACATTGTTTATTACATTTTTAATAAATGTGTTTTGGTACAATTGTGTCTTGCATGGTAACTGTTATCTTCTGTGTACTATTGCCCTAAAAAGAGATTTAGAGCTAAGAGATAAAGAGAGTTGTTTTTTTCTTTTTTATATACTTCTAAACTTTGATACCTGCTGCTTTAGAGGAACTTATTTCAGTTATGCAATGAAACTAAGAATCAGGCAGGAACTTGAAGATCATCAAGACTTCATGAAATCTAGCAAATTAATTGCTGGTGAGCATTATATGAAACTCACAATTACTGTGAATATGTAATACTTTAGGAAAAATTTGGGGTCTTGGGAGCAGAATAATGAATGGAGTCGCTTATTTCATGGAAGTCATGTGCCTGAAGAACTAGGATTGAATACATGAATTATAGCTCACCAGTGGTCCACATAATTTGACAATTAGTAATGTCACAGGCTTTTTGGAAAGTGAATTAAATGCAGGAGTAGTTTGGTGAGCTAGTAGTTTGCAATAAACAGAGGCAGAATACTTTAATGTGGTCATCAAATCATGCACACAATTTTAATGATATTAATGTAGATTCAAACACTCAAAAGATAAAAATTAAGATTTCATGATATTTGCTTTTAAATGCTTTCTGATAAGGTGTTTTAAATGGGAAGCAGCATTGAATGATCATGCTAATAAATAATACAATAGTTCATATGCATAGGAACCATGTATATGATAAAAAACAAATTTGCACAGCTTTTCTACCTCTGAAGCTCCTAGTTTCCTTCTCCAGTGAGTTCTTTCTAGATTCTCACCCTGTATGAACCTCCCCATGCATTTCCAGTGCCCTCATACCATCTTGCCCAATTTTTGGTATTTCTCCCACATCTTGCCACCTTGTACTTTTGTCTATACTCAGATCAAGATGGAACTGCATAAAACTGCCTTCTGCATGTTACCAATATAAATACTAGAGCATAAGGAAAGTGAGAGCTCCTTAATCTGTTAAGTAAAGAACCTGTAAGGCTTAAGTATTAACATTTGCAAGAGAAAATAGAAAAATAAGGTAATTCCATTGGGAGAACGCTGATTCTACATTATTTATTCATTTTAAAAACTCCCTAGCCAGACGATTCTGAAGAGCAGTTTTCTGATAAGTGTATCAAATATATGTTTTCCACCCCATACCTGCAGTTCTTTTTTTATTTATTTGTCTTAGAATCATATGACTAAGTTCTTTTTTTGGTAAACTGCAGTTTTAACATATTTATAATAGTTATAAAACTTTACTGTTATGAATAAATAATGCTACTTCTCTGTGTCCTTGCAGTTTGGTGCTTATTCTCGACCAACATCTGCATTTGCTGCTACATATGCTAAAGGAGGCATTCCGTGCAGGTGTGTAGGGTTTGTTTAAATTTTTACTAAATATATTATGAAATACATCTCTTCATGTTTGATATTTTAGTTAGGTTGTTCGATTCCATTCATTTCTGGAAAGATTTCTAATGCTCAGCTCTTTTTAAAGCAGAAAGTGATTTTCCATGTCTTTGAAATTGTCTTAATTTGTGTTGTTGGTTTTTTTTATGCTCTATTAATACTAAAACCACATTTTTAAAGCATAGTTAAGTTTTTGCAGACTTGATTTCTTCAGGTAATCTTGTTTACTTCTCCCTACTAGCAAAGATAGTAAAATTAGTGCCATTTTAGTAAGTAGACCTCTTGGAGCCTTTTTCATCTGAAGTACTTAGTATGACAACGTTTTATTGAATATTCCGATTCTGTAGTTGTCAGCAATATCAGATATTAACAAAAATACTTGTAAGTAATAGTTTATGGTGTTTAAAATTACTTTTGGATAGCCAATAAACATTTTAGTGTTTTCTTACTAGGATGCAGAATTACTTTACAAAAATTTAAGTAATCATTAATACAACGTACATGTGTTTACTTGTATAAAATAATCATTAATACATAGCCTTTATCTGTATCTTAGGAGTAAATAATAAATTCCAGTATGATTTTCTTTCTGTTTCAACTGATTTCCCTTACCATTTGAGGAAAATGTTTCTTGCTACTTATCAAAATAAGTAACTTTGCAAAAGGAGCATCTTTGGTGTTGGCATGAGAAGCATCTATAATTTTTGTAACCTTTATTTTCTGATTTCTGTGTGATTAGGAGCAGAATTTTGGAAACTGCTGTATTTTGGGAAATTATTATATTTTCACTGTTAAATATCATTATACATACACTAGGTTGGACTTGATGATCTCAGAGGTCTTTTCCAACCTGATTGATTCTGGGATTCTGTGATTTCGCTAAGGAGAACTGTATGTACTGGGATACAGTAACACCACAAACTAATTGCTGATACATTTAAAGTGAATAGTGGTAGTAATAAATTGTGTATTCTTATATGATGAATTGTTAAAACTTTGTTCTTTATATAGGTTAGTGCATGGATCAGTAAAGCACAAACTGCAATGGGAATGCCTTCCTGAAACTGTTCCCTTTGATCCTCTCCTTATAACACTGGCAGAGGTAAACTCAATTTCTTGCAACATTAAGCATACAACCATTTCCTAATTGCAAATGTCATTTATTAACAATCTATGCTAGCTAATTTAGGCTCACATACTAGGGAAATACAAAAAAAAAATTTGTGAAGATCTTGTATGAATGAAAATGGCCAAGAGCATTGCTATTTGTAGTTCTTTAGTTAGAGCATTCTGAGAGAGCTAGGTAGAGCTCTTTAATCTTCAACATACGGGCCAAATGCAAGACTGCATCTCAGATTTCCAACTGCTGAATGAAATCTTCAATCCATTTGTAGTTTTGCAGGTTCTTTTGTAAACTAAATTGCTTTGATTATTTTTTTATATTAAGCCTACCTGTTGAAGTAAGAGTCTTCTTCTCAATAGATTGAACTAGTACAATGAAAATAGCATCCTGTAAATAAACTGAAGAGCTGTACTATGCATTATGTTGAGGCTTCTATTTTCTCAGAACCTTCTGTGACATTTATCACCAAATATGTTTCAGGTGTCTAAATAAATGATGAATCCAATGCTGTAGATAGAAAAAAGTGCATATCCAGAGGTGGCTTATTCTCTTTTTTTTTTTTCCTTTATTTTTAAAAGATTAAACAAAACTGTCAATTCCAAAAGTAACATAAAGCTCCTACTGTGGAAAGAAGAAAGGCTTCAGCCATTGCCCTTTAAATCTTTGAGTTCTGCCAGTCAGGCCTTCTGCACTAGAAGGGCATCTTTGTACCATCAGCAAGTTTTTGATGTTACAGAGAGGGGGATGTGGTGGGGGGCATCTTTCCTTCCATAGTTCATCTTCTATTTTTTTTTTTCCTTTAGGGTACAAAAACATAGCCTGCTCTTGTTCCTGGTTTTGTTGAAAAAATACCTTGGGTAGTTAGATTAAACGTAGTACACATATTGATTCAATAGGCAGTATTCATAATGTGAGTTTTAATATTCAGTGCTCCAAAAGAAAAATGAATTAGAATATTCTGTGAGGAGAGTTGTACTGAGTGGCTCCACATGGTGGAGTTAGTGTACTTTATGTTTTGAACTGATCTGACAAAATCTAAGCATAATCTTGCTGCTATGTGGAACTTTTTAAATGTGTTTTTGTTTAAAAGAAGGCACACTATTAAGAAACACATTTTACATTTGCAACAGGGACTAAGAGAGACAAAACATCCCTATACATTTGTTTCAAAGGAGGGCTTTAGAGAATTACTTCTGGTTGAAGGTGCTACTGAAAAAGCAATTCCCTTGTTACCTCGTCTGGTTCCAGTCTTAAAGGCTACACTGGTATGTCTTACTCTTCATGAAGAGATTTTAATGGGTTTTATTTTTTTTTTTTTGCTGGTAAGAACTACATGGAAAATATTAATGTGATAAATCTACTGCATAGGTTTTGGTTTGGGGGTTGGGAATGGTTTCTCTTTCTCTTGTAAACCCTGCCTTGGTTTATTAGCTAAATATGTATTTCACTGTAAATTCAAATGGGCAACTCGTTATAGCTGTATGACAGTAGCTATGGGCAAATTTTGTGGAAATGTTCTATTAAAGGTCTGTATATAAGCAGAAATAAATATATGTATTTGTGGTGTTTTTATATATTCACGTGCAAAAAATATAAATGAGGTGAAGTAAAATAGAGATGTGGGAATAAATAATCATCTGTTACATCTAACAATTCAAAACATGCTACAAAAGTAGAATATGTCAATGAGGAAAAGGGAAGAATACAGTTAAAATATTTGTGGTCATATTCTTAATTTTTAAAATGTTTTTAACTTTTCTACTCCTTTAGAAAACAAAGTTAGATATTGGCTTCAAGGGTTATCTTTTTTGGCTCTTTTTCATATTTTTCAGAGCCCTTTTCTGGTTCAGCAAGTAGCTGTTCTTTAATCTAGCTGTGTTTCAGTTTTGATTTTATAGATTGCTGAAAGCTTAAAAATTCTTTGTGATCTCAAATCAGAGGTGTAACAGAAGTTCAGAATTCTGTGTTATCAGAATATTTGGTTTAGTTTGAAGACAAAATTAGAAATATTATTCTTATCTATTCCTCAATTACTGTTACTCATCTGATAATTTTTATTGTTGCACTGCTTTGGTATAAAGTCTTCTTAAACCTTCTACTACACAATCAATCTATCACTTCTAGTTAAAAAGAAAACATTCAGATCTCAAATGCTGGAGTGAAAAAATAATTGTTTAAATAAACTTAAAATTTAGTACAAGAACAAAATAAATTCTTATGAGTCTATTTCTCCACTAAAGGAAAAGTGAATAATTAAACCATTAGAGAACTTAGGGATAGAAGAACCTTCCTATGGGAGAAATAAAGATGACAAGGAACCCTAGAAGTAGGTAAGAGCTAGATAATTGCTGGCAGGTGACAAAGGTGTAGAGAGAACTAAATGAATTGAGGCAGAAAATCATTGGCTCCACTGTTTCTCCAACAAAGGAAGTTATTGTTATGAATTACATAGAAATTACACTGAATTAATTACATTTGTAAGTAAAATGGTGTCTCCCCATTTCAGCATATCTGCATTTGAATGGTTATTTCTAACATGCTGTGAAATACTGAAATTGTTGGTGCAGTAAACTGTTTTGCATGCCAAATTTTTTTTATTTTATCAATACTAAATTATTAGTTTCCTTGTCTCAGAAGAAATGCAAGAGTTTCGCTGACATTTTGTTGATACTTTTGGTTCTACTTTAAAAACATACTTCTGTTTTTAAATGTGGCCTCTGGAGACTAATATTCAGTCCTGTTGTACTTGTCTTTCTAAACTTGTAACATTATAGCAATTGGCAATTGCGCAGTAATTCTAGTGTTTAAAAATACTACATGCAATCATACTGCAGAGATTGCAGTTTAGAAAAACTTTTGTGTTTTTCTAAACACAAAACCAGGGTTTTTTTCAGAAAACTGATAGGGTTTTCTTTCTTCCCCCTCTGAAGGCCCATGCGGATGATGAAGTATTTGGAAGGGGATTGGATGCTTTAGTTCAGCTGAGTGCTGTTGTTGGCCCATCTCTTAATGATCATCTTAAACATCTACTCACAAATGTAAGTTTTTAATGCTGTAGTAAAAAATCCTTTGTATTGTCATGGTACTTTTGTTGAGATGTCTCCTGTAATATCTGCACAGATACAGTGGAGGACTCAGCAGTTCCATGAAAAGCACTATTTCATATATTCCTCTGAGTGAGTCCTTCATTCTTTAATAATATGGTGACTTATAAAGTTCTAGTAATGTCCAAAAACTGTTGTTAACGTAAACTGGAGAATAATGGAAGTATAGGCCCAAGGAGAAATAGATGCTATGTTTTGGAGGAAAGTTTATTATCAAATGAGTTTTCCATTTTGTGTGCGAACATTTTAACAAAACTGTGACAGTTTCGATAAATTAACATAAGCAAATATTCCCACTTCTTTCAGATGAGAATTCTGCTCAAAGAAGTTTTCATTAAATAAGCTTAGAGTAGAATTATGAGAAGTATTGTTATACTGAGTCCTTCTGAGGACATCCTTCCTCTCTGTCAGATGGGCTTTTCATGGTTTCATTTAGCCTGCTTGCAAAGTGCACTTTTACAGCAAAATAAAAGGACCTTTTTTGACATCCAGTGCAGAAGAGAGAAATTGCAGCAGTTTTTTTTAAAGTATTTCCACTGTAATAAATCTCTTTCAATGCATGTGAAAAATGTGTTAACTTTTTATGTAGACAGCCCTTTAAGAATGACTTTTTTTTAAGGTTAGTACTTCTTTCAAATTTGTTTGCTAAAAGAAAAAAATAAAATACATATTTTTGTTGGCTAATAGATTCGGTTTTTTTAAGTTAACCTTATATTCCTCTGCCTTGACTAAGTTCCAAACTTTAACATTAGTTACAAGTTATGATGTTTCTTTTCATCCTTAATTTTCCAAAGATGAAATAAAGTAACAAAATAACTTACTATACCGTTTTTTCCATATATTGTACTATATTGTGCAACAAACCTTTTTATTTTACTTTTCTAATAGCTGTCAAGGAGATTAATGGACAAGAAATTTAGAGAAAGAGTTACAGTTACTTTACAAAAGTTGGAGCAATATGGTGGAAAGGTGAGTTGATCAGATGATTATTCTGTAATCTGGACATTTGAATGCAATTTTGCCAAAACAACTTTTATCTCTGTCTTTCTTGCTGTGTTCTTGCTTCAGTAGACCTGGGATGCATGCTTTGTGTTCCATTTTCTGAGACTAAATATGTTTCTCAACAGGATTTACTCTTGCTAGAAGTTACTTTTTGCTGTTATTGATGATGCCTGCCCATTCCCACTAAGAGCTTATTGTTTGGGTTACTTACTGAGGAATTCTGACACTCACATTCCAACTCACCTTGGTTAACTGAGAGCTTAGATCTATAATTGCTATAAATCAAAAAATACACTTTAAGTAATAGGTGGCAGAGGTTTCTTCTGATGAACATTCTGTTGCCATTTTATGTTGTGCTGTACACTGTACAGAAATGAGGAAAGAAGAAAAAGTAGGAGTGTTGGCTTAGATATTCATCTAAAAGAGAAAATATTTGCTTTTTTGACACTATGAACACTTCTATGTAATATATTCAATGGTCATTCATAAAGAATAGGAATAACCTGAAGAGTGGGGACCATAAATACAGGTCCACCAGTTCTGAGCTTATGTGCCTTAATCAGTAGGTACCCAAATAATCAGTTGACATCACTTCATTTTTTTGTGTGTGTGCTCATATTCATTTAAGGGCAGTAGCAGTGTTCAGTTACAGACTCGAAAAACATTACGACAAATGAAGGAGGATGAGAGTTTTTTATTTATATGAAGTGAGACAAGAAAAGAAAAACGATTTCTCATCTCTATATTCTGAAAATTTAGGTCTAGATGATGTAACTAATCCAGTGAGTCATTAAATTCTAACTCTTCTGTCAATCCCCTGATTTCTTGTTGTCTGGTTCTTTTGTGAGTAGGTCTTTCTGTGTGTCTTTTAATAATACTCCTAAATTGTGATTATGAGCAATATTATATAATCCAACTAATTAATCAAATTTCTATTCTAAATTAGTTATAAAGTGTATGATTCTTACTTTTATTAGAGGTCCCTTCTAGAATATTACTCCTCTGTTTAAAAATCCTTATTGTTTCATGTCTGTATTTAAGCCCAGTTTTAGGTATGGTTTTACATATCCCTTCTCTTGGAATTTTACTCTCCAGCATAAGTTATCACAATCGTCCATTTTCTCAGTTTATTATTTTCAGCCTTTTTGACAGTAAATTTCTCAGCAAATAGTAACTTTTTAGTTTTCTACTGTTTCATAATAGCAAAGATCACTAAGTAAACATTGTGAATTATGCAATTTGTAGAGACTGTATGAATACTGTCATACATAGTGCTAGTGCTCCTTATTTTGTTTAACTTGGTTTTGTTTTCTTTAACAGCCAACTGTGGCTATCATCAAATCGAAAATTCCAACCTATTGTTCTATCTCCCCTTGAACAAGAAATCTATAGTGATTTGTACTGTAAGGTGAAGTTTGGAAAGAAGCTGCCTGTGTACATCACTGACACTTATTTGGGGTATGATATATTCTCTTAAAATAATCACAATTCTTCACTATGATGGAGAATGGGAGTCTTATCAGTTTGAGAATATGTAATTACAGAAGACTTCTCTATATTTGCGTATGCATTGTGCTTATGATGACATTGATTAACCTGGTGTTATTTCAAAAGCAGAGTAAATATTGATTCTTATTTTGTTGTAAACTACAATTTCATTTAATATATCTGCAGTGCTTAATATGTTTTGTATATTTGATGCAAAATAATTTGGCAGTAATTACTTAAATAGTAAGTAACTTGGTGTTAAATGACATATTTATACCTGCTTTTGAAACATATGACTTATTTTGTGACAGGCACAGATGGACGCATTTAGGTTCATCAGGACTAGGTTAGACATAGAACTGTGAGCACTCATAGACTTCTTCAGAGTCAGCTTTTCAAGGTGTGAAGCTGAAAACAGCAAACAAGGAGCATATGGTGCAAAGCTGAACTTGCTCAGTGCATTCTCAGCACATTGTTTTGAAATGCTGGGAAGGCTCGGAGAATACAGTGCAAAGGTATCAGGTTGCTCCCCAGATCCACAGCCTAGGGTTTGCTCAGCTAATTAGTTCCAGTTGGCTTTGGGCCTGCTGAACGGGAGCTGGATGTAGGAGGCAACTTTGGAGTATTTACACCATGCTCCCTTTGCACTGAGTTCAGGAACGTCACAGATATGCCTGGGACTAGCTTGTGAATTCCAGTCTAGACAAGTTAATAAACTTCTGAACATGGAAGCTATAAAAAAATAGGAGTTAAAAACAACAAAAGCATTTTAGACACCAGCTTACCTCTCTGTCAAGCCTTGTAGGTTGCAGCATTTGCTCATGATTGTATTTGAACTTGACTGCAAAATAATTCCGTAATGTTGGAAGAGAGGGGTATTTTTGTCATCAGAAGATACTGATGTGTAGAGTATTAAAAAAGTCTGTCATGTGAAGGCAGTTTCAGCTTTGTTTTGAAACTTACTACTGCTTGACTAAATTAAATTTACCTCAGGACTGTGGTATGATTGCTGCTGAGATAAGAACTGTGCTAAGTCAAGATAAATGTATTAAGGCTTTTTTTTTTATTAATTGTATTTCTTCAGTTAACAATTTTGTCAACAAGTATTTAACAACTGAAAAAAATTGATCATGGTCCTTTTTTTTCTTCATGTTTACTTTATTTTATTTTTTTTTTACAAAATGTGCACATTTAGTTTACACAAACACGCTACAGCAGATTTCAGGTGTACATGTATTGTACTACTCTTATCCTACACTGGTGATAGCAGAGCAGCCTTCAACATGCCTCTAACATCCCACCTCTACACCAGAATAGATACCTGATTTATTTTTACAAAAGAATGCTTGCAACATTCTTTCTACTTCATTAATTCACATTTTCTGCAGCAATGTCACAATGAAGGTTGGCCTATCTTGATAGCATTTCACCTATTTTAAAATATTGTCATAAACTCTGTGGACAATATATCTTAAAAATTACATGGATGGAGGGGCATTGTTAAATATTAGGTGCATACTTTTTTAGAAAAATCTTTCTAGGTTCAGAATAAATAGCTCCAATCTTAATGAAGAAATGATCCTAAAAAAATGTAAAGCATTTATCACATATAGATGATATATAGCTGAAGTTTCCATTTTTTCCTGATTCTGTCTCATAGTTACAGATATTACAAAAAGCTGAAATAGATGTTAGCCTGACTAGCAGTCATTATTAATAGATGTTACTACACAGGGATATTCATTCTCAGCACTGAAGTGGAATGGAAGTTTCAAAGGAATTTCATGCCTTTTTATTTATTAAAGGCAAAAAGACACATACTTATGAAGACAGTGTTAGGATCCAGTTAAGCTTTCTTCATGACAAATTAGGAGTTAGAAGATCCTTAATTTTAATCTAAGAACTTTGCAGACATATCCAAGAAGAATTAGAAATACAGTATGTAGGATGCCTGGTATTCCTGTTGTGATAGATTTACTAGGTAAGTGTGATTGATAGAAGCTTACTCATATTTTTTATGGAATAAATGTACCTATAAGCAGTTTGGGTTTTTGTTCTATAACAGTTCTTCGTCTAGGTTATCAATTTTGTTAGTTTTGGGGTTTTTTTCTTTGGAAGAGAAAAGCAAGTCAAAGGTGGAAGGCAATTGCAGCAAGATGTGCATTGCACACTGATTATAGCATTAGCTCTAAGTGTTATTCAAAAATGAGGACTACACCATAGAAATGGGAAAAGAAAATACATGGTAATGCCTCTGTATAAATTAGAAGCTAAGATTTGAGAAATACACTTGAATACCTGGAGTTTAATCCAGTAAAAATGAGTAGCAAAACTAAGAGTATATTTTTAATCTCCTTGTGATTTTATCTGTTTTAACTAGGGTTTGGAATGATAATAAAGCTGCATACTGTCAGTTTGTTTGAATTTGGAGTAAAAACATGGTTTTTCAGTACAATCTTTTTAACTAAGTAGCCACTGTTGAAGAGCTAAATTTTATAATTTCGAAAGAATTTTTTGTTGGGAAGAGTTTATAATAAAAAAATTTACTTGCATAATCCATGTCTCAGTGTAAAGCTGAGTAACTTTATTTATGATAAAGTGGGAAATCCATCTTTTAGATAATGTTGCCGAATAGCTCATATTTGTCCATTAGTTGTAGACCTAATGTCTTCATTAAATCACATTTTCAAAGAGCTGCATGGATCGCATTATATTTTCATCCTGTAAAAAAATACAATACAAAACCAAAAATCATACACCATTACAAATGTAGCTGGCCAATATCTATAGTGCCATGATGTAGAACTAACTGTATTTTAGTTAATTACAACATTTTCTTTCAGCTTGTTTAGAGAAATTGTTATCAGAAAAAGGCTGTTAATGGATCTATGCTTAAATAGGTTTTTGTATATATTAATGAGACCAAAACTACCCTCTCAAGGATACAATAGCATATTAAGAAAATTAAGTCTGCAGTAGTTCAGAGGCTATCAGTTTATACCCACTATAAAATAGTACATTTAGACAATTGAACTCATGGAATAGTTGTATCTGAAGTGCAACTCCACACATGGAATTGCTACTTCTGTGTATTGTACAGAGGAGCCTTTATGCAATATTAGGGCATCCTGCTACATAGCTAGGGATGACTCTAACATAAAATCGATTGAAGTGTGCATCTTTGCATGAACTGAAGAGTCAATCAGTTTGACAAGTATCACAACACTCTTCAGCTCCTCAGTTCAGATTTTCTGTGTGCTCACACTGAAAGATGGTCACTGCTTTCCAATGCTACTTCTGTTTTCTGATTGCTTTTGCATTAGGTAATGTTTTAAGAAAATCTTCAGCTCCCAAGTTTTGCATAATGCTTAGTGATGCATCCCTCTGTACTCCAGTTTTTATCAGTAAATAACTCTCAACACAGCACTCAGAAAACAGTATTTTTCTTTGTAAGCTTTACATTTCAGTGTATAGAAGAAAGAGTTTACTTGCAGTAGCCCATATTTATTGGCATTTCTGGATCAACAGTTGCTTGCACAAAACAATATATGTACACAATACACAAGTTTATTACATGCTCATTTAGCATTTGCTGGTCTTCACTGTAATCAGCCTATATTTTAATCTGAATGCACACTCTTTAGCACTTTCTTGAGAGATAATTTAGACATCTTCAATTCAAGTGAATAAAAAGACTGAATTTGATAAATTATTTTTCTAAGTTTCTTGAAAGATGCCTAAAAGACCCCATTTCTTAGAGGTTATCTCATAGTATTCTCCACTACTGATAGGGATGTGATACTTCTGTACATAAATCTTCCCATAATACGTGTTCAGTATCAATTTCCAGTTAAATTATTCACTGTTCAGTCTAGTGGGTGATTTGCTTTGTAAAAATGACTGGTTTGAGTAATTTGCTTAATTTATGTTATGAAACATGCACAGTGGGGTTTTTCATCTTTGATTCCATATGCCATCTCAAGTGATGTTGCTGTAAGAAATGATCTGTGCACTATTTTGTACTGATAAAATAACTTATGGAAGCAATTATATGTAATTTCAAAAAATATGTAGATTAATGCTTAAAAATTTGTGTAGTAAAATTACTATATTAAATTACTGAAAGTTAAAATAAACTTTTTTCCCTCTGCATTGCTTTAAAATATCAATAAACTAGACAAGATCACTGATTAATGTGAGGTTGAAGTTTGGTTTAACTGGCATCATTTGTCATTTAATTAATATAAACTGGCAACTAAGCTCAGCAAATGGGCAACACAACCAACATGCTCTGAATTTCCTAAGTGTTTTACCACTTCCTACCAATTTTATTATATGTGTATCATCATGAATGAAACTCGTAGTTTTCTAAAATCAGCTCCGTATTTCTGAGGTTGGCTCTTTATTTACAGAAGACTTCCAGGGCCCCTTCCTTAGTCAGTCAAATGGGAAGAGTCTTCACAAGAAAATACAGGCTTGTCATAATATTTAGAATATGATAAGTTTTAGTAGCTTTTTTTCCCCATATTTAAAAAAAAAAAAAAGGCAGATGCTTGCATTGGAATTCTTTGGCAAGTGTATCTTTTTCATTTGCCTCTTTTTTCAGTACATTTTTCTACACATAACAGATTTGTTTAATGATTCCTAACTCAAGACATAAGGAGGTGTTAGTGCATATGAAACATTGTCCATATGAAGCACAAACCTGGATGAATGAGCTTTGAAAATCTGACCTACCTTTAAGGCAGTTTTTCTTAGGTTTGAGATGGCTTCTTTGTTGTTTTCAGACTAGCCCAGACCATCAGTATTGTGTATGGCAAGGCTTACTCCTGCAGAAAATACCTATCCCAGAAGCCTTTTTATCATTATAAGAAGAACCTGTGTCACTCACCCTCACATTCACCTATGACCCTGAATGCCTTAGACCTTTGCCTCTGTTCTTCACGGTGCTGCTGTAGATATGAAGCAATGCCTGAGTCAGACCATCTTCAACCACCACTAAGCAGTGAAAGAAGGCTAACTTGGCTTCCAGCTCCAAGTAGAGGAATGTCAGTTCTCAGAAACTGGCAACTCTTGCCTGAGATAGCCTTCAAAGGCTCCTGCAGCCTTTCCCTGGCAGAGCACACTTCTGGTTTGTTTAAAGATTCAGGCCTTACCTTTTTAGATCAGTCTCATATCTATCAGGATAGTAAAAAAAAGGCTTTTCTACAGCTGCATTTTAAAGGAAGCAGCCATATTCCTTTGTGAAAAATGCAATCCTGAAAATACCAACAGCAAGATGAATATGAGTCAGCAGTGCCCTGGCAGCCAGGAGGGCCAACCGTGTCCTGGGGGGCATCAGGCAAAGCATCACCAGCCGGTCAAGGGAGGGGATTGTCCCACTCTGCTCTGCGGTGGTGTGGCTTCACCTTGAATATTCTGTGCAGTTTTGGGCACCACAATAAAGGAAAGATATTAAGCTATTAGAGAACATCCAAAGGAAGGCCACAAGGATGGTTAAGGGCCTGGAGAGGAAGCTGTATGACTGCGGCTGAGGTCACTTGGTTTGGGAAGAGGAGACTGAGACCTCATCGTGGTTTTCAACATGCTCACAAGGGGAAGCAGAGGGGCAGGTAATGATCTCTTCACTCTTGTTACCAGTGACAGAACTCAAGAAAATGGCATAAAGCTGAGTCAGGGGAGGGTTGGGTTTAAGATCAAGAAAAAGTTTTTCACCCAGAGGGTGATTAAGCAGTGGAACAGTGGAACAGGCTCCCCAGGGAAGTGGTCACAGCACCAAGCCTATCTTCAGTTTAAAAAGCGTTTGGACAATAATCTCAGGCACATGGTGTTACTTTTGGGAATGGTCCTGTGCAGGGCCATGGACAGGAGCTGGATAGTCCTGATGGGTCCCTTCCAGCTCAGTATGTTCTATGATTCTATAAATCCTAACCCCAAACCTAATTTCTGAAACCAGATCTTGATATAAACATGAATTGCACACTTTGCAGCTCAGAAGTCTTAATAGAAGAACAGTTTTTAGTAGGCAGACAAAAATTTAGGCAGCAAGACACTTTTTGTATCAAAACACATGACCACCTTTGAAGTTAAAAGCAAGTGAAGGTGAGATAAGTGCCATGATGACAACGGTGTCTCTATCATGTAGTAGTTTAGAGAGCATCTCTCTCACATGTATTCTGAGTACTTAGAAGAGGTAAACAAGAAATCTTCTAACAGTGATGAGAATCTGAATCTCATTGGATCAGGAGAGCAGGCAATTCCTTACTGAAGGTATTTATTTTCTTTGTAAATGAATCCCTCAGCCCATCACCATAATTGCTGCCAGGTGCAGATTAATGTGTCATTTAACTTCCAGAATGCTACAGACCTCAGCTGGGAAATGAATCTCATCTCTGTTTCTGATGATCACTCAGTGTTAGCAGAGCAAATACCTTTCATTTGTATTGAACAAGACTGACAAGCTGGAGCCATTGGTCAATGCAATAGAGCACTGCTGACAGATAAGACACTACCCAATGCCCATTGCTAAGGTAACATTGAACAGCCACAGTTAGCAGAGCTGTTGGCTGTCGGTCATCCCCCAAAATCAGTGGATTAAAATCAAAGAAAGAATCACTCACTAGGTAGCTGTGTTTATAAGAGCAACCCCAAAGAATAACTACAGATGCATATAAAAATAGACTGGTTCTAGAGAATCTTTGAGCATCTAGAGCTTTCCCTGTTCTAAATTGTTAAAAAACTATGCCTCACTAAATGCATTTATCTTGATAGTCTTGTTTTCTTCTGTCTCTTTACTAATCTCTTCTTGGTGTAAAAGATAAGGATCAGTGTGCACAGACTATATTGCTGGTCTCAGTCAGCTTCATATTAATCAGTCTGGACAAGGTATCAGTAGACCACTACTATGGCTTCTTATAACAGGAGTTCCTTAAATTTCTGAAAATGCGACTTATCTTTCCTCATATTGTCTTCTGGTCTGAGAACAAGCTGGTTTCTGAAGGGCAGAGGAGTGAAAGCAGGCTGTAACTCCTGCTGCAGAAGTTATTCTCAACTCTATCTCTAGAGGCCAGAAGCTGCTTTCAGCTACCCAGCTGTAATGTAAACACTTGCAGCTGATAATCACAATCAATTCTCAATCTTTTACCTTGAGAAAACTTGCCTGGTGTTAACTCTTGCCATCCAACACTTAGCAAGGCCTTTGCACTCTCCTTTCAAGGCCTCACTGCTTATAAGCACATCATGACTCACCGAGAAACTCATCTATAGATAATAAATTTTCAGGCAGTATTATTATTGCTGTGACTATATACCAGTTGTAACAGGACTGTATGCCCCAGCATGGGCACAAGATAGAAATATTTAGCTGAATGTGAAGAAAATTTTTGCTATCAAGTACAAAAAAATGTTGAAAAGATAAGGGATATTGACACGGTTGTCTAATGAGCAAGAAAAGCTTCTATGTACCAGCTCTTCTGCAGATTCAGGGCAGAAATTTATTGAGACTTTTAGTGGTTTTGTGTAGTGGTATACATACATACTCTACCTTGGGAAAATGCTGTCTCTGGTATTAGGATTATCCTCACTCCAGAAATCTGTGTAGCAGTATGATGGCATTAGCCAACAGATACACATTCAGTACTTATCACTGAATACTTACTTTCTGGCAGCTCTCGATGAATTCATCTATGGTAACTACGCCATCTTTGTTTTTGTCCATTTTCTGTTAAAAAAAAATAAAATGTACATTTTTCCTCCTGAAATCCTGTGTAAAACAAGTCCATTTTATTATTTGTTTCAGTTATATGTCAGCCTAGGAACAACCATGCCAAAAGATGTAGTAAGTGATATGCTGTAATAAGCTTAAGGAGCTTATTGTTGAAAAAGCAAGGTGTAACAAGTAGATCTGAGAAACTTGGGATAGAACCACAGAGAAAAAAAGGATTACAGAATTGGAAGGATATGCAAAACTGTTATAACATGGAAAATCTTTCTCTATCTGCTCACAGAGCAGTCTTTTTGGTTTCTATGTTATCTGACCTACCTGGAAAAATGTTTCCACATGTTGTCTAGGTGCATCTTCCTTGAGAACAGGATAGGTGCATTTCCCCATCATATCATATATTGCTTTCATGATATCAAGCATTTCCTGAAGAGGAAAAAAATAGATGTTTGTGTAATGTAATGTGCATTGTAGACACTGCTTTAACTCAGAACATGTAAATAATTTTAAGGATTTACATTTTAGAATAAAATATTGAGATTGTGCCTGATATTTTTTGACTGAACAGCTTCAAGAAGGAACTATGTTGTTCCTAGAAAATCTAGCATCTGAGTTCAGCTTTCATCAATGTATGATTTTGATTTTAAATTATTTAGAATATGCACAAGTTCACGGGTTGTGGGAAGAATCTCCCAATGTCTCATGAGTAAAAATAAACAGGAAAAGAAGTTCTGTAACAGCAACTGAGTGGCCAAAGCACATCAGCTTCTTACAACTGAATTTTCCCTAGAGAAAACAGAAACACCCATGCACACACCTGCACGTATGCAGTCCTCCTTTTGTATCAAAAGCTTTGAATTTTCTTAGTAGAGTGGCTTGTGAAAACTTTAATTATAAAAACAAGTAATTTGCAGTTTGCTGGGAAAGTATTCTATAGATCACTCTTTTATAGTGATCATGAAGTTTTCTAAAAGTGAAACTAAAAGTGTAATTTACATATATTTATATATATTTACATAAAACCCACCTAAAAAATACCTATAGATTTTAATGAAAGCACTCATTTTGTCCCACTATCATTTAAGTATGTGTTTAAATCCTTGCAGAATAAAAGATATAGGAATCTTTCTATATAAATTCTGTTTCAAGTAAAAATTTTTAGAAGTAGATTTATAAAATGAGTAACAACTATTGTGCATGTACTTAATTCCTTTTTGTCCAGATATCCTAGTGACTGCATGTGCAAATAGACAGGCATAAATTGAAGCTAACCATTTCTGTACTGAAGAATTCTGACCTTTTACAAATTTCGTAAAGATATTGCCTTTTCAATTTTCATATATGCCTTTAAAATGAGAAAACTACTGTAATTTTTAGCATGTCTAACTTTATAATATATGGTAATTTTGTTAACGTCTAGTTTGACAATGAAACCATTCTTTTTTGAAAGCAGAACTTAGCTATACATTTACTTTCGGTGACTAAAGTAAGAAGACCTTACCTCTTTAGTTATATATCCATCCTTATTTATATCATACAAATTGAAAGCCCAGTTCAGTTTCTCCTGTACTGTCCCTCGCAGTAAAATTGAGAGACCCATAACAAAATCCTAAATAGACAAAAGGTCTTGGTCAGTTTGGAATTGAGCAGTTTTTCACAAACACTCAGAAATCCAGAATAATGCATTTGTCAGAAGTCTGGAAAGATGTGTTGTTTCTCTTCTTTTTTTGCTTCATGGGAAGTGTTATGGATTGCTGGTTTCTTAAATAATTAACAATCTAGGCACTGTTTGCTACACTCATAATTAATAAGTAAATTGAGTAATTTTCTATAAAGTAAACCATCATTTTCTCTTAGTGGTTGTATCCTCTGAAATGCCTCACATAAGTAGTTCCTGTTGAAGTTAATACCAGGAAAAAGCAATCCCCATGGTTTAATGGTCCAAGAAAAGCTTAAATGGGAGTTAGATTAATCTAAGCACAGGAGGCCAATTCGGGGAGAACTATCTACTAAGGAACATAAAATTCTTCTTAAATCTGTACCTTGTTAAAGTGGAATATGTGGTTCCCATATCTCTTAGATCAGTCTGTTGCCGTCAATATTTCAAACTTCATGTATGATATAGCAGACCTCAATACTTAACACTTTTATTGGAAGTATGATAGGGAATAATAAATACATTCTGTGTCCATGTACCATTGTGACCCACCAATGCTCTACTGCTGTAAGCGATTCCACAGAAATGAATCAGAAGACTTTGGGGATTATTTATATGTCGTATTTGGTTATAGATTTTTGTTTCATAACAAATACTCTTGGCAGCACAAACCTCATTTACATTTAGTAAGCATCTTCCAGACTGAAGAAAATATCAAGTGCTGTCACCTGTCTTCTGTATTTCTTAGCATGTTAACATTTTTTAAACAATAGCGCTTTTTTCCCTAAACATCTCCTCTACCTTTTTCTATTTAATAAGCTTGTGAACCCATAAATCTGTGAAATTGTAGCCATAATAGGTTGAGCAGAATATGGCAAGAGCTTGTATTTAAATGTGTGTTTCTACATCACTGCCAATGACATACAGGAGGTCTTAGAGACATTAATGCAGAGATTAAAAAAACTGAAATATTTCTTATGGGCACCAGCAAAGATTATGCATTTCCTCTATCACAGGAACAATGGAAAAGACTACACTGAGACTAGACATAAATTACAAAGGTCTGATGTACCACACAGTCAAATAAGTATATCTGGTACAGTGAAGTATACAAAGATATCATGGCCTCAGATATTCTAGTAGGCACAGACAGCTCTTCTGACAGTTTCAATCTTTTTAACAATTCAAGTGGCATGCTCTGGGTTTTCTTAGTCTGTCAAAAATTTCTGTCTTACTGGTGTATGTGCCCTTTGGGGTAAACGGATACATGAATCTTGATAGAGTTTTGCTCAACCTGTCTTGTCTACATCTCAATAACTAATTGAGGGCCACAGGGTTAAATCTCCAAACAGCTCTTTAACAATGTACTATTGAGCATTAAAATGTTCAAGAAATTCAGAACAGATTTGATCACATTACAGCATTACCAATTAACCTTTTTAATTCAGTACCATGTCTTCAAATCTTTTCTGCACTGTTTTACATTCTTGATGGAGTTTTTCCTGAAGTCCTTCCTGAAGGTCTCCAGTAATGTTATTTTCTTAAATTATTATATTTAAGAATTCGGAATTCAATTTTGAATTTGCAACATTTTTTAATTTGTTTTATCTAAACTATATCCATTTTTCTTTTCTTGTAAATTCTCTTTCTTCTTTTCTGTGATGCACCACCCATGTTAGCTGGCTTCCTGGCATCATTTATCCCCATTTCCAAGGCTACCCTTCTATCATCGGTTTTAAAAATGACACATAAATAAAACTTGACTTTATGCTTTTTTCATGGGACTGAGACAACTCAAAAACCCTCCAGGTATGTGCTTTAAACATTGCAAGAGCAAGTCATCTTCTTCCATATTTACATCAAGATGTTTTGTGACAGTTCAAGTGCATAGTTCAGGTGCATTGCCTTTGTCTGAGTGTTGTGCAAGAGTCCATCTCAGGAAAAACAGAAAGGATTTATCATAATAGGAAGTTGTGATGAGCTGGATAAGGACCAGCTAGGATGGGACATCTTTTCTACATACTTACTTTCATGCAAGTGAAGAACATAGCAATAAAATCATACAGAAATAGAATGTCTGATTCAATAGATATAGGCTAAATCCATAGGCTAGACTCTTGAAGGGGAAAATGCTCTTCATAGTGGAAGGCAGTGTGCCAGGAACAGTCTAGCTATGTTGGCTGTTCATGTAATAATCCATTGCAGACTGCTATAGGAAAACAGCAGTGCTGAAGGTAGCAGCTGAACTCAGAGAGCATCTATCCATCTATATGCTTGTTACCAACAACTCCTTGATGCATGAATCAGGCACACCATTTAGCACAGAGCATGAATACAAGTCCCCTTTACAATATTAGAGTGCCCAGATGTGGTTTTCTTCCTGGTTTAGACATCTAATTTCTGGAGAGAGGAATTCTCCTTTTAGAGCCTATTTATTTTTTAAGTAAAATTCACTTACATCCTCTGAGGATGCTGTCACTGTCCGCTGAGTCCTACTCAGCTGAGCACCTAATGAGGAGAGGTGCATCTGATCTAGGGTGACAAGCCTAAAACTACATAAGTCTGGGCTGAGACATTACTCTAGGTTGGGTCTCTCTTCAATCTGTGACAGCGAAGTTAGAAGCACAAAAGTCTTGCCTTGGTACTTGCCTTTACTCCTTTCCACAGCTTCCTATTTGTAACTTGCTAGTTTCCTGCAGAACATGCTAATACCTGTTAAGACCTCCTTCTGTGCCTAATTTTGATTCTGCAAGAAAGTGGGATGTCTCACTGAAGGGTTGCAAAATGGAACATCATTGCACCCATACTGGAGCCTCTGTGTGCTCAGTATCACAGTCTACTCATGTTTCTGTTCTGCACTACAGCTGTATAGAGCCTCTAGTTGTGATCTGGGATGAACTTGTATTTGTGTAACCCCACAATTTCATAATTTTTAGCAGTGATTAATTATCTCCTAGCAATGTTGTTGATGACTGATTGCTTTATCCCTCAGTAAATCTTTAGGGATAATAAGATCATTAATAAATTAATTGGCAAGTTTCTTAGTGTGCTATCTCAAATCCATAGGAAAGCTTAAAATTATTCCACTTGATCTTGTATTCCCTTATGTCTTGTTCAAGGCCAGGAGAAGTAGGTAGGCAGGAACCTAAATCAAGTTTTTAATTTAGATTTTAGGATTTTGAAAAGGAATTAAGTGATGTCACAGAAGTGGTGGAGCCCTGATGCGTGTAAAACAAAGGTCACAGAGGAGGAGCTGCTGTTAAGAGGAAATGTATTATTTCTTTGTAGTGACTTTAAATCAGCTGGTGGTAAAATAGCATTTTATGAGATCACCACTGCCCTGAGAAAAATTAGTTCATTTGCTACATAACATGAACAAAGCTTTTTGTGTTGAACCCAGAGAATCCTTCTTGTTAGCCTCCTGAATTTCAACAAGGCCAAGTTCAAGGTCCTGCACCTGGGTCAGGGCAATCTGAAGCCCAAATACAGGCTGGCCAGAAAATGGATTGAGAGTAGCCCAGAGGAGAAGGTCTTGGGAGTGTTGGTTGACAAGAAGCTCAACATGACCTGGCAACGTGCACTAACAGCCCAGAAAGACAACTCTGTCCTTAGCTGCATCAAAAGCAGCATGACCAGCAGATCGAGGGAGGCAATTCTGCCCCTCTGCTCTCACAAGACCCCACCTGGAGTACTACATCCAGCTCTGGATCCCAAGGACATGGACCTGCTGAAACAAGTCAAGAGAAGAGCCACAAAGCTGATCAAAGGACTGGAGTACCTCTGCTATGAAGACAGGCTGAGGGAGTAGGACTTGTTCAGCCTGGAGAAAACTCCAGGGACACCTTATAGCAGCATCCAAGTACCTAAAGAGGGGTACAAGAGAGCTGGAGAAGGACATGTCCTTTACACAAGGACATGTATTGATAGGACAAGGGGGAATGACTTTAAACTGACAAAGAGTAGGTTTAGATTAGATATTAGGAAGAAACTCTTTACTGTAAGGATGTTGAAGCACTGGTACAGGTTGCCCAGAGAAGCTGTGGATGCCCCATCCCTGGAAGTGTTCAAGGCCAGGTTGGACAGGGCACTGAGCAACCTGGTCTAGTGGAAGATACCCCCGCCTGTGGCAGGCTGGTTGGAACTAGATGATCTTTAAGGTCCCGTCAAATCCAAGACATTCTATGATTCTATGATTCACTAAACTACTGCCCTTACATTACTGCCTTGGAAATCACTTTTATTATTAATGAAATATCAAAGTTGTGTTTGATCTTAAGAACTGTACTCCTCTATGGAACTGAGTTAGCATGCTTGCTAGTTTATTAACTGATTGTTGTGGGTTTCTGTGGCTATTATTTTTTTTTTTGGTAGTGGGGGGTGCTACATGGGGTGATTTCTGTTAGAAGCTACTAGAAGTTTTCCCCCTGTGGAGCCAATGATAGCTGGCTACAGGAGGGACTTCCTGCTGTTGGCCAAGGGAGAGCCAATTGTTGCGCCTCTGTGATAACATATTTAAGAAAAAGTTTGTTGCACAGAAGAGATTGGAGCCGGGGGGGGGTTGCTGACGGAAGCCCCGGCCCAGGGCAGGCATGGCACTGGAACTGAGCTGGCTTGGGCCATGGAGAGAGGAGTCTGCGCCAGAGCTGGTTATTCCCAGGGAGGATGCAATTCATGGCCCTGTGGGGGACCCACATCGGTGCAACTCATCTGTTAAAGACTGCATCCTATGAAATATCATCGGGGTGCAGAGACCCCCTGCACCCTATGGAGGAATGACCTACGGAACGGCAGATATGGAAGATCTGCAGCCTGGAAGGGGGGGTGTGGGCCCACATTGGAGAGGTCCATCAAGGACTGTTTCCCATGGAAGGGACCCCACAGAATAGGGGAAGGACTCAGAGCTTTGGCTCCCCTGTAGCCCATGGTGAAGACCATGGTGAAGCAGGCTGTCCCCCTGCAGTCCATGGAAGGGTGACCCACAGGACAGCAGACTTGGAAGACCTGTTGCCCTATGAGTGGACTTCTTTTCCTGCACTGATGCAGGGAGAGGAGGGAGAACATGGAAGGAAGGAGGGGTGGTTGGAAAGTGTGTTTAAGACTGTTTTATTTCTCACTCTTTAGCTCTTATCCTGTTAGTAATAAATTTTAGTACCATCCTCACGTTGAGTTTTGTTTTGCCTGTGTGACTTCTCCCAGCTCTTAGTGATTTTAGTGGGTGCCTAGAATACAGTCAGGGTCAACCCAAGGCCCTGATGAAAAATTCTCAGGTAACAATTGGGAAATAATGCAATTAGAAAATCACCAAGAACTTTGCTAAGCAATATTAATAATTGTTTGAAAAAAACAAATACAAGTTTGGTTTTGATTAAATATGACAAAAATCTTTAAACATCTCCATTGTGTTTGGGCACAGCTTTGTGCTTTAAGGCATTGAGAAGTAGTGGAATTATTGAGTGACTTTCAGCAAAGTCATATTTAGAATAGCCTTAATCTGCACAAACAAAGGATACTATTTGGATGGTTGTATGTGCAATGTGCTTTACCTTTGACAATATGTTTAAAGTTAATTAGCCTCCCTTTTCCTGGCAGTGTAAATAGCCTTAAGGCCCAGATCTTCATTTTCGTTCTGTGGCAATATATATGCAGCAAGTGGAAACTTTGCTTTCACATCTGTCTCTGTCTGATGGAAAAAAGAACTTCATTTCATAATATGTCCAAAGAGCCCTTCAATAGCTGGGTCACTAGGCCTTCAGAAACTCTGTCTCTCATGTTAAAGCAAAACTACTTGGCATAACTAATGAAATAAGCTCGTCTCAAAACTGATTCAGTCATGGGATAAGGAGAAATAAGTTCAAGTACCTATTTAATGAGTTTGCTTCTTTATGCTACATAAAATGCTTCACTTAGAGATCCTGACTCTTATCAGAGAGCATACAGATTCAGGGCTGACAAAACTCTAAGGACATAACAATCTCACCAAGCTATCTCATGTAATTGAGGTGTGCTTTTAAGTTGTGCTAAATTTTAACACTTCACTGTTGATGGTTGAAAATTTGAGGAAAAAAGAGCAAAAAGCTAGAACAAATTCTCCTTTTACCCGCAACTCCAGCTACCACTGATTCATCAGAAAATGGAGAGTGCAACACAAAACAAATGTCATTCTTACCTACAAAAGAATTTTGCTATGAAATTTCAGATTTTCATATCCTTTTTACACAGAAGATAACCAGTGTTTTTCATCATAGGTCATTATATTGAGTTGTATTTACTCCTACACTTTGATATAGAAAGTAAACTGGAAAGAATGATTATTTGTTCTCCAAACTTTTAAATCACTCCCTCTCTACCTTTTGAACTGTTTACTTTTGTTGTTTTTCTAATGGAAATTAGAAAACTAGAATACAGATGGAACAGAAAGAATATGGCACAGTTGCACCTAGGATAAAAAGGAGCAGGAAAAAAATTAGATTATTGTATTATTCACATTTCATAATATCTACATTCACATTTTGAAGCTACCTTTAATGAGATTTGAAAAAAAACCCCATACTTTAACTTCAGGAGGATGCTTTTGGAATGGCTATCATACAGTTTGTTAGTACAATGTTGCTACAAGGACACAGAAGCAAGAGTCTTTTGACAGCAGCAGAATTATGTTGGATTCACAATTAGTGAAAATAATATGAAAGTCTGGATCACTCACGTCTGACCTGATTAGCTGGAAATATGTTTTAGTAATAAAAAACCCCCCACTGCTGCTTATATTTCTCAGATTTATTTTATTCCAAAGCCTTTTTTTTCTTTTTGTGCACAGACCTGCCCTGTGAGGTAATCAAAACCCTTAAAAGGGGTTTTAAATCTAGTGCATTTCTTAAGGCTTTCTGTCTGAGATACAAATGGCAACAAATTGACCAGGAAAGGTACAAAAGCTTCTTTTGTTCCCATTATAACAGCAGAAATACTTTTCAGCTACTGATTCTAAAAATGCTTTTTCTCATTGCCTCTGCTGTTCCTGAAACTGAAAGAGGAGAAATTTAGGTTAGATATAGAAGGAAGTTCTTCACTGTGAGGATGGTGAGGCACTGAAACAGGTTGCCCAGAGAAGCTGTGGATGCCCCATCCCTGGAAGTGTTCAAGGCCAGTCTGGATGGGGGGCACTGAGCAACCTGGTCCAGTGGGAAGTGTCCCTGCCCATGGCAGGTGTGTTGGAACTAGAGGATCTTTAAGGTCCCTTCAAACTAAAACCATTGTATGATTCTATGATTTGACCAAAAAGATTCCCTGTAGAATTAGCCTATGTACAGAAGATATGAATAAAACTTCCATTCCTGCTTCTAGTTTCACATAGAGCCCACTGATTTCAGCTGCCCAGAAAAAGGTAGATGGGGTTCATATTTGTTGGGGTTTTTTTAAATAGATGCAAATAATCCCCCACAAAATTATCTGGTTATAGTCTCAGTTGAGGTATAGATTTCTGATCACAGTGCACCTGCTTGACGAGTCTTCTTCTATTGCATCAATAATAAAGCAATGAAAATGCTTAAAAAAAAATCTTTCAGACCTCACAAAATCATTCAGTAAAGAAAATCATAAAAACGTGTATGGGCCATTTCAATAAATTTAAAGTGGGTATATTTATCACAATCCAATCACAAGTTGTAAGGAAATCATCCATTCATTATAACCGCAACAAATCAAAGCAAAACAAACCAAAGCAAACACATCCTTTTGCAAATTAGCTATTTTTTAAAAATTCTACAGCTTAAAATAATATATCCTTTGCAGTATTTTATATAGACTGTTCTCATCTACACTATTGCAGTGAGGTCCCTTTTTACCATGTTATTGTGTTGATGACATCAGTCTTACCAGGGAAAGGCAGAACTGGGACTGGGCAGCTAAATGGAGGAAGGATGAATTTGAAACTCTTGTGCTTTTAAAAACATTTTCTTTAAAGCCTTTTTCTAGTCCTTTCTGGAAACTAATAGAGTGTATGAGCCATCCTATTTTGTCTGAGTCATCTCCATAACATTAGTTGTAGTTCAGAGACCTTCCTACCTTGCAGAAGCGCAGAGGAAGATAATGACTATTTTGGGTAACTTGTGTATAAATTGAGTTACCTTTTAAATGAGCAGATTTATAAAAATATTACATAGTAGCACAGTCTGAGTTACCAGTATGGAATATACAATTGTACAATAATGACTTTTGTTATTACATTGGAAAAACTTGAAACTTGAGTCACATAAGCTAAATTTTTCATAATTAAAACCATATAATAAAGTCCACCATACTGGACTTAATTACAAGGAATGGCAAAATAGTTTCAGAAAAAGAAGCAACAGTATCACTTACCTCAAAACTTACAGATCCGTTGTGATCAGTGTCAAATGCATTAAACAGAAAATGTGCATACGTTGTGGAATCTAAAATTTAAACCAGCAAAAATAATTCACCGTAAACACATATTATTTAATGTAATTTCATTCTATTAAAACTATATGAGACCAAGATATACTTTGTTACCAAAATTTCATAACAAGACTGAAGTTTCAATTAAGTTTAAACTTCATTTTTGTCAGAGGAAGAGGGATAAATTATAAGTGCAAGACATGGATAGAAACACTGCTAAGAACTGAAAATCCAAAATTTTCTTCTAGAATATCTCTATTTGGTTTTATTCCCATTTTTGCTAATCAGTGATACCTGAGCAAATAGAAAAGATGACGTTATTGTACTCTGAAACAACCTGTGTTAATGGGAATGCTAAACGATGGTGATGAGGGATTTATCTCACATATTTAAAATGAAAAATGTGTTCATTTGTTCACTCTAAATGAAGGAAGCAGACACTACCATCGGTGCCTCTGGTATATTGGTTTCACTCTGGAGACAGACCTGTTTCCCAGGTTGAAGCTGATCTTGTCAGAAAGATGCTGCTGTGATCAGGTCATATGCTCACCCATGGATGAGAGAAAATCCTCTCCTGAGAAGCAGATTCTTAAAGCTGGTTTGCTACTTAATTCCTATTATTGTTGCATGAGGGCTAAGTGCTTGAAAACCTTGGGAAAACTGGCTATGACTGACTAAATGGTCAGTAAGACTCTGAAAGATGACCTTAAACAAGCAATCCCTTCACTGATTATTTGTGTACTTTTCAAACCTACTCCCCAGTGCACATTGATTCATTTTAGAAACACAAGACAGCATCAATATAAGTCTGTTAAGACTCTAATTTATTGTAAAGATTCATCTTTCTATTTCCACTGCTCCAGGAGTAATATATTGTGAAGAGAGAACTTATCTCTTCATATCTCACACTGCCCTGTGCATGTGAGGTACAAGCTGCTGGGGTTGTGGAAAGTCAGCTTTCCTCAGTGCCTTTTCTCTCCCTCAAAACCATGCAAATTAATGTAGGATGAGGCTTTGTTTACTTTTAATACTCATATCTTTGCTCTTTCTACTTCATATATTTGCAATAAGTTTAGGTTAATTAACATTAATCTCACAAACCTGTAATAAAGGGAGAAGTGTTATGAAAGCAGTGTCCCTTTGCAGAACAAACCTCTCCCTATCATGGAAAAACCTCACCAGTGCTGAGATGCTTTTTTTCTGATTTCTTGGCACTAAACCATTTTACTTTTTGTATCAATCCTGCAAGCCTTTATTTGTCACAGTCCAAAATATTGTTTTGTATTAAACTGAGTGTCAGTCTTGGGTCACTCACCTGAAATGCCACCTTGACTCTAAAGAACCAAATATACCAAAACTCAGAACTTTGTCCTTCGCATATTCAGACCTGGCATTTGTAAAAAAAGTCTCTGGTCTTACTTCAATATGTTAATTTCATATGATGTGAAATAATCACAACAAGAAAAAATGCAACCTTTAAGCCTTATGTCTGTTAATGCCTTTTCAGAGTATTAAAAAAATCCACACTACTGAAGCAGTTATTCATTCTTCCATGTATCCGGTCACCAGTGTAATTGCTTAAGCACGGACTAGCAGATAAATTCACACTTTAACTGAAAAATGTAAATTAGTTGACTTCAATTTATATTTAAGATTTTAATAGTCATATTTTCTATAATCTACTGAGACTTCTGTTGTGCAACAGAATATACCATGTAAATCATCTTCAGGGAAAAAACATATAATAGAGGTATAATTACTGTAAACTGAATTTTAAATAGCTTTCCATTCTCTTGGCATTAATTTCTTAAAAATATCTGAAATATTTCTAATTATTTTTGTAGATATACAAAAAACACAAGGGTGAGCATAAAGATATTTTGTTTGTTGCCCATACATGATACAATATACTAATTTTTTTGGTGGTATCTGGACAAAAAAAAGTCTCTAGTTGAAGAACCTTTTCTTTCTGATAGGCCTTTTTCAGAGTTGTTTGTTCAAGCAGTTCTGGTTTGAAATTTTGCCTTCAAAACCACAGCAGGATAAGGTACACTAGTCTTTTAATTAGAGCTACTTAATCTAATTCCCCTCTGCTCCTGCCCTCCTAAATCTTGAACATTAATCATGTTTGACAAAATTTTAAGTTTTTAAATTAAATATTTTTTTCCAGGGATCTGATATCATAACTAGGAGGATAAATCGCTACTTTGACAGGTTAAGACAGGAACAGATATTAAATTAGAATTCCTTTGAAAAACACCATCAAAGCATTTTAAACATCAGAGAGAAAAAATGATAGTCATTTTACATCGAAGAATATGGCTCATCAAACTACGAGCATGATCTGTTTTGTTTGTAAGTGATGGAGGAGTGTAATAATTATCCAGAGTGTGGATTCTTATCTACAACCTGCCTGGCTGAGGAAAAATCCCAAGTTATATTTCAGGTGATCCATTGCATGCACCGAGGGGGCCTATTCATTCACCTGTATGGCAGTGGTTTTCTAAAAAGAAGTTACTGGGGTGCCCTTTCTGGCATGGAAAGCTTTTTACAAATTAACTTCTGCCTTTAAAACACATCGGTTTTACTGCAATCCAATGTCATATCCTTTATTACTCTTCTGGCCCCTTGTCCTGTTTATAGTCCTCCTGTACCTTGTCCTGGACAGTCTTGAAAGTTACCTAATGAAGTGACTTGTTGGTTAATATTTAAAAATTACTTTGGTTGCCCTGAAGCTTAAAATCTTACATTCTGTTTGCTCAGATATGAACTATTATAATGATTCATCATGTTGTACCTGGGTTTGCATTACATAGATAACTGGAGCCCGAAAATATGTGTAAGGCGTGTTTTAATTTGGGGACAACTTTCAAGCTTTTTCTTTTTCCTCTTTAATATTCAGACATAGATAAAACCATTATTTTTAGCACAACTGAAATTTAAAGGCCTCAGCTGGACACAATATTTTGGCAATAAATTCAAAGATTTAAGAATCCAGTCTGGCTGCTTAACTAGACACCTATATATTATGATCTCACCCCGTTAACATGCAGGGATATACAAATACTGAGAATTAATTGGGCTTTGAGAATATTTTGGCTAATGTGAGGAACAAAGAATAGACTTGAACTCCTGTACTTCTCAGAAAAGGCAAAAGTTAACACAGGCACCTTACAAAACAGCACAAAACTTACATAAAACAGTTCAAGACTCAGTAGGCCCATAGAAATTAAAGGAATATTGATGTGAGCTGTTACTCTTCCAAGGACATTCAACTCTTCTGCCATTTTCACCGAATATTCCTCCTGAACTTCTGAGGAAAACTAAATAAGGCTTTCACATTTGTTTGTGCTGCATTTATGTACTGCCAAGGCTGTATGCCACTGTGTGAAGGCCATGGAGAATGAGGGGAGGAAGGGGATGAATTCTGATGGTCACTTCTCAGTGCTCTTTGTTGAGGTGTCTGAAACAGCTTTATTAAGAAAGCCAGAAATCCTCTCACTAGTACACAACATCTGTTACAGATGACTGAATTATCTGGATTCAGTACTTTTCTACACTGCTAAAAATCTGACTTTTTGCTGTATTTTGTTAAAATGAAATGTGAAAGAAAAAAAAGTTTGTGGTTTGTTGGTTTGTTGGGATTTTTCCACAGAAAAGTGTACATTCCTTATTTTTGTGTTACCTTCATTGCACCAAAAGATAGTGGAGATAAAGAAATTTTGAAGCCCCTGGAAATCAATTAATTGAAATCAAGGTTAGCAAAAAAAGCCCTCATTTAAGAAGGGAAACTCCATAGCATTAAAGAGGGTTCTGCCGTCGATATTAGGGGGTACCTGTAGTGCCCTCTATGGTTCCTCCTACTGTAAAAAGGGTTTTTTTGGAATAAAAGAGAACTGAGAAGACTGTTTAGAAAGTTTAAAAATAAATAACCTACTCAGAGAAACTTTGTTTTCAATGGTACCCAAGCACAGGTAGTAACTTCATAACAAAAGACTGACTTCTTGTAGATATCACTGTATTTCATTCAGGAATATATACTTTAAAATGTGTCCAACCATTAAGGAAGTATGCCATGAGTTCAGACAGAGCTTGAGGCAACAATCTTGTTAATTTGAACAGGCTCTTTTGTCAGACTTAGGAACTACCAAATATACTGTAGTATTAATTATGTCTGCCAAGTACTCACCTCCCTGTGGAAAGAACTGAGAGTAAATCTCTTTGAAGGTTTCTTCATTGACAACACCACTGGGGCATTCCTGGAAGAAAGTGAAAGACAAGAAATAAATACCATCCAATCTGGTCCAGTCAACTCGTGTTCACAAGACCATTCACAACATGTATGTGACTCTGACAGTTTAACATGTGTGACTTTGCACTTTCAACCAAATATTAAATGTTTATCACATTGAAGTATCTTTCTAAAGAAATCCCATGAGATAAAAACTTCTTTTGTGCCATGTATCTCAATTTCAGTTGCCACCTGAGTGACGCAAATGAGCAGCAACTGCCCTGCTGCACAGCATGGAGCCATTGCTGTCACTCCTGCAGCTGCAAGCAACATTTGCATGGTATGGAAATCAAGCAGGAATGTAAGCACTTATATATTACTGACAGAACATGCAGTAAAATTCAACTGGAAGAGTTATATTCAATGAATTCAAAAGACCCTGACATTGAAGATCTTATTCAAACCTTGCAGAACCTTTTGCCTCTTTACATCTTTTTCATAAACTGAAATATATATAAGAAAGAATAAGCAGGAAGTGTCAGAACAGAGTGGCTAAAAAAAAAAAAGAAAGGAAGTGAAGGAGAAGAAAAAAGATGATTAGAGTTGTGACTTCAGAAAAATTACTTATGTAAAGAGGTAGGAAAAGCAGAAGGAATACTGTATGGTTTACTAAGTTGCACATAAATATCAAAGACCAGAGAGCCGATTTCTAGTCCTGAATTTGTCAGACTGAGGAGATGACTTTGGGCAATGCACTTAATTCCTTTTTTGCCTTAATTCCTTCTTTAACACAGAGGGTGAAAAAAAGCCTTAAAAGGAAAGAATTTTTAGAAACAAAGATAAGCAAGAAAATACAAATTAAGTGCTAAGGTTCATACATTTATTTTTGTCAGTTTCCATGCTATTTGGACTGAGGGTTCAAACATATATGCTCCTAGTCCTACACTGGGGAAACGAAATAGCTTTAAATGAAGATAAAGAGCAGTGAAATATCTTTTACCAGTGTAATAATAGCTTTTCATGTGAGAAAAAATGGTATTTTAATTAGATAAAATAAAGACCAATGAGCTATAGTTCTGACAGCTTCTGCAAAGAAACAAATAGTGTAATCTTGCTAACTGAGAGACAAATGCACCATCTGATAAATGGATGTCAGTTCTGTAGATCTAGGATTATTTAGGTTTTATGTCACTTTTCTCAGCCAAAATCTGCTTTTCATCATAACTAAGTATGTGCCAGCACACAGTAAGAAACAATTCTGTTTGATCAGACAGACAAACAATTGTGTCGTAGATAGACATACAAAATTATTTGTTCCCAGCCACAGAGGCTGACAGCTATGGAGTCAGAATTAGAGCACAGGTCTCTGTAAGACCAGATATACTGGCTGCACTGCCTTTCGAACCAAAGCCTTTGGGGAATGGCAGGAACATCTCTACCCTTCATCAGGTAAAGAGTAATCCATTAATTGAGGAGGCATCTCCTTGGCTGTCATGTTGCTGGGTATGGAGGCATCTAAAACATCTCTCTCTGCTTTACCAGCTTCCCAAAAAGACTGCAGTCAGATGGGCCAGTGTCTCTGGCTCCTAGCAGGCTTACAGTTGGTCTCCCAAGTAACAAGCAATAGGACGAGAGGAAATGGCTTCATGTTGTCCCAGGTGAGGTTCAGACGGAGTAATAGGGAAAATTTCTTCACCAAAAGGGTTATCAAGCATTGGAATAGCCTGCTCAGGGAAGTGGTTGAGACATCATCGATGAAGACATTTAAAGTTCTGTAGATGTGGCACTTAGGAACATGGTTTAGTTGTGGACTTGGCAGTGCTGGCTTAATGGTTGGACTTAATGATCTCAGATGTCTTTTCCAACCTCGATGATTCTATGGCTTTATGATTCTACTACTCTGCTTGTCTTTTTATGTGAAGCCTTCTGGAGTTGTAGAAGTGCATGCAAGAGGGCAGTATTTTTACTTGGAGTCAAAGCACAATAAAGAAAACTTCAGTGAATTGTTCAGATACATACTGATATAACATTATAGTAATTCAATGTAGACAATGTAACAAAGGTATTTTATAAGTTCCTCTTTCAAGAATACATTGGTATATAATCTACGTCATTCCCAGACCTGCACAAGGAAGAACACAGCCTTTCCCCTGAGATGAGTGGGTATGTGAAAGGATAATACATTACTTTGGAATTTAGAAAAAGAAGCAGTGACTTCTTTCTGTTCTGCAGGTAATTTTTTTTTTCAGAAAACAAAATAGCTAGGCACATTTTGAAGGAATTAAAGAGAAAACCTGCATATCTGAATTTGTACAGGTCAGGTACTGACTTTTTTTTCCTGAGACACTTAATAAATAATGACTGACAAAATGAGCATCTAAGTTTTTCTAACTCTATGGCTTATTAACATGCAATGCAATTTTTCTCCCTTTTCCTTGGATGACAAAGACATTCAAACTATACTCATTTTGCAAAGAGTGCTCTCCCCTTTTTTACAGGAAGTGCCAGCAACTCCAACTCTGTCAGTCCTTAGCCTGTAGCTGTCAAGAGCTAGAGGAGAATTAAGGGTACTCTGCAAAAATCTGTCTGATTTATTATTCGTTAGTTCAAAATTACTTAGGAGCCTTTTTTTAAAAAAAATACATGATCTACATTCCTCATTTAAGGGTAGTATTTTTTTCCTGTCACTTAATAAGCTTTGGTATCACCATACTGTTTGAAAGAATCATTGCTTGAAAAGGCAACCTACTTTCAGAGAATTATTTATTAGCAGACCCGGGAATGACAGTTTGAGTTGCTCTAGGCTGACCCTCTGTATTTTCCTCTGTTCTTTGGCACAGCATTGCTGGTAACACCTTCTCCATCCTTGAAGGTCTGTAGTGTTTTAAGAACATTCATTAAAAATCTGTGATGCTGACCAATTACTCTTACCAGAACTATCAGTTCAAAACTTTTCTTTCTTTAGCTTGGAATTTCCTTCTGAGTCACTATATGACAGTGAACACTCTTGTTCTTAAATAATTGTATTCTAAAAATATATGTAGCCAACACAATTTACCTCCAAACCTGCACTTTTCTGGACTCATAAATCTGGCTTTCTTGTGTTTATCAGGAGATTTCTGCAGTTCAGTGAATAAGATTAAATATCGTAATTGTTAAGTATGCCCCATGGCTTTTTTTCAAGTTATTGCTGACTTATTCCTTTGTACAAACTATAATTAAAAAAATCTATCTAACCTTTCATTAATCTCTTATAAAATAGAGGAAAATAATTAAATAGTTTGAAAGAACAATGTGAGGCATATTTAAACCATTTCCTATATTCTTTTTTCCCTGATCTGTATATAATTTGTTACAGCAAATTTCAGCTTGACAATCTTTTAAAATTGTATTAATGTATTTTCCATGTGGAGAATAAAAAGGAGGGAAAGTTCATAGAGAACGGAGTCCAGTGCTCCCTCTTTTAAAGAGAAAATAATTTAAACTGACAGAAAGAAGAGATAGAGAATAATAAATATGATTCTGCCTTTTGATGACCTCGCTTGCTTGCAATTTTGTTGCTGGGAAATTACACCTCCAGCACATGGTCTTATGAACCACTCCAAAACCTGTAAATTATTTACAAGCTCATGCTGTCTAAGGTGTCTCTCCTTCAGTGTTTCTAAGAATATTGCAATAGGTTTATTCATCTTCACTACCTAATCAACACCCTTTTTAGACAAGAAGCAAACCAAAAAGACACAAAAAAGGAGAAATACTGAAATGTAGGAAAGAGAATGAAGTGGAAAGAAACTCAAAGCTCAGACGTCTGTCTGCATAACAAATGTTTTGTATAATGGGTAGAGCTGGAGCTCTGGCAACTTGGAATATATTTTAGCCTTTTACATGAGAGGTTCTCCATCTTCATTTGCTATCAGTTTTTTGTACAGCTTCATTTTAGATATATGTTCATGTCCATTGATTTAATTATCAATAACTGACAATATTTTCACTGTCTGCATGTAATTCTATTCTGACTGCAAATTTAAATTTACCATAAACACAAAACTTAATGGAGGAATATGTACATAATTTTGAAATAGCATGCTTATACTTTAAAGCTAATGCTACCAAAAAACCCCCTGTTGCTTTCCACAGCCCAGTTCAGTTCCTAATTTTTTCCATTTGAGTATGATAGAGCTTTGATTACAACAGTATGAGAATTTAACAAATGGCCTTGATTTAATAACATTATCTAGGTGAAATTAATAACAAAATCTGGGCCAACAGACATCTCATGAAGCTCAACAAGAATTTCAATGTTCTGCATCTGAGAAGAAATCTGCCCTTGTCCCAGTAGCAGCTATGAAGTGAGTGGCTGAATGGCAGCACTGCCAAACAGGACCCCAAACAGGGGTTACAGGGGATGTCAAACTGAGTGTGAGCCAACAAAACCTGCTTACTATAAATAAGATAAACCACCTACTGGTACAAAGCCAGCAGGATGAGGAGTTATTCTCTCATTCTGCTTGGGACAGTCTTGGGGGTCTCCCAGGGGTGTGGAGGAACTGAAGAGAGATAAGCAGAAGGTCATGAAGACTACTAGGGATGAAAGCATGTGACCACAAAGGAGAGACTGAGAGAGTTGGGCTTGTTTAGTCTAGGGCATTGCTAAGGGAAGATCTAATAGCAGCCCACCTGAAAAGAAGTAGCAGATCTAAAGGAACCAAAATCTTAGCAGGGACAGACAATTTAACAAAGTTTGGTGTCCACAGTCTCAGTTTTGTAAGCTCTCATTAGACACTAAAAACACTTTTTCACTCCTCTTGGTACCCTGAAGCGTGGTGATGCTTGAGATAGCCCCTACTTTCAGTGAAAAGATGTGCTGTTGAACAGTCTTAGAAAGCTGTGTATAGACAGCTTCACTAAGAGGTGAGACAAGAGGCTTTTATAAGTGGACCTTGATAATTTGCCATTATGAAGAGGAACATACTGACCAGGACAGTGTGTGAGTTAGGGACCTGAGACAACAGGTTCTGAAGCTTGTGGTTTTTTTCAGGCTTTAATACTTCTAAGGTTTACGCAAATGAACTTTTACTTTTATCCACTTCCAAATTCCAAAGCTGCATTCCTAAGATTGATTTAAATTTGCTGTATCTAATGCTTGTTCTGATGTATGTGATTGAAATGTAGGCCTTCTGATGACTTTCATTTTTGCAGAAAACTGACCCAAATGATAATTATGCAATTCACATGTGTTACAATATCGAACTAATTTCTCCCACTAAGAAATACAATTAGTATTTTTAGACTAAACATCTAGTTTTATTCAGAAAAAACCCACATGTATTTGGTGTTTAATCAGTGGACATTGATGTGCATTTAGCCTATATTGGCCTCCTATGGCAAGACATCAGTGGCTATGAAGTAAAATTATTCACCAAAGTTATCAGCAAACTATTAGCCAATGTTTTATCAGATAGAAGTATTTTGTTAGCATATCTACAGTAATGTATTTTAGCACCAAGGTTTATACTTGAAATGTACAGTGTTTTTTCTAGGCTAATAGAAAAATTAACCACAAGGGAACTTGGGTAATCTGAAAATTCATTTGCTAAAGTATTTAAGCATTATATAAATTATCTGAAATAATCCCACTAACACTCAGTTCATGAATTACTCCTATCTTGATCCTCCTCCAAAGAAAAATGTGTGTCAAAAGTACACAAAATCTGTGATAAGGGGTGATCAAAATATAATGTGGTGATAAAAGATTGTAGCCTTAGTTGCTTACTAGGGCTAATTTTCAGATAGAATACTGTTAAATTAGAATGGGCCCTTGCTGGCTTATGCTAACTTACAGATAGGACATGGTTAACTTTATAATGAGGATTCTAGCAGAAGCAAAAACATTGGAGCTGTGATGAGGAGCTTTAAGGGAGTTTTTGAAGATTGATAAAGGGGGGCTCCAAGAGAAAGAGAGAAGATGAAACCGGTTTTGAGGTGAGTGACCAGTGCCAGCTCAGCATTCTTTGCAAAGGTGAATAGTTCAGAGCCAAGGAAGACCCTTACTTCATCCAGAAGACCCCCAAATGAAGATCCCCAAGGGGCATTCCTAGGCGAAGTTGTAGGAGTGGTGTATGTTAATGATTTCCCCTCCCAATTTTCAGGAATTTGCTGACATAGCTAATGCTATGTAACACTACTAATGTATATGTAACACAACTGATGCATATGTAACATTGTATCACATAAAGAAGCTGAACAAAAGCAATAGGTGTGCATGTTTGGTGAAATTATTCCCCATGCACCCAGCACTGTAAACATACCTGCTTCAATACTCTTTGTGAGTTTTGGGGTTTGTTTTCACAAGTCACCCGTGAGAAACTAAGGTACAAGCAGTTACTCTGAGGACGGAAAAGGTAAGGATTTTGGTGAAACATGTCTAACATGATCTCGTATGCCTTGGAAGAAGGAGAAACACCAGATACATCTCAGTCTGAAAGGTGACACAGACACTGACACATTGATATCAGTGTGACTTCCACCCTGAAGGCTTCTGCCAGAACAACGTTGCAGCAGATGAGCCAAGCAGATATTGGTCTTACAGATACAACACTAGATCCAAACCCAACCAGACTTATAAATCTCCCCAACTTCCACTTTCAAAACCTAAATATAGATCTCTGACTCTCAATAGCCTCTGTATGTTTTTTCAATTCACTTTGGATAACATTTTTTTGCTTCCCAGTGTTGCTGTTCAGGTAATGGCTCTGTAGCCTTAAGCTGATTCCAACAAGGAGGGTAAGTAATCAGAAAAGCAGAAGGGTGGGAGAAAAGTTTCACTCAAACAAGCAGTTGTCACTGCAAAGAGGTCTCCCCTCAGTCTCCTCTTCTCCAGGCTGAACAGACCAAGTGATCTCAGCCACTCCTCATCTGGCTTCCCCTCCAGACCCTTCAACTTCCTTGAGGCCCTCCTGCAGATACTCTCTGGTAGCTTAATGTCTTTCTTATATGGTGGTGCCCAAAACTGCACACAGTACTCAAGGTGAGGCTGCACCAGTGCACAGTAGAGCAGGACAATCCCCTGCCGTTACCAGCTGGCAATTCTGTGCTTAATGCACCCCAGGAGATGGCGGGCCCTCCTGGCTGCCAGGGCATTGCTGACTCACATTGCAAAATAAAAACAAAAACTGCAAGTGACATAGAAGTTGAAGAGCAACAATGGCATGGCAAAGGTGATAACAACAACAATTACAAAGGCAGGGCTTCTGAGATGTTTAGTTTTCAATCATACAGCTGCAAACCCAGAGTGTCTTCATTCAAACGCCTCCTTTGAATGCCTGCTGTTTACCATAATGTCCCAGTTTGCCTCCAACACAGACAACTAAGCTCTGTTTTCCCAGATTTGTCAATCCATCAGGCTCCTCTGGAGCAGCTCAGTTCTGCCAAAGGACAGATCTTGTTCCTCGTCATTTCTATGCTTGTTCCTCTCCACTCCACAGGGAGAGCTCTCCCCAAAGCCTCTTAGTTCCTCTTGCCTGTCTCTTTTCTCTTTACCCTTGTAACAGAGCACCAAGCTCTATTTCACACAGTCTCTGGAAGAACAGGTCTATCAACTCCTCTCCAAATCCTCACATCTCAAAATCTTTTCCAGATCCTAATCTTTTCTTCCCTTATTGAAGCTCCTTCCCAGATAACCTTTAATCAGGCTATCACCAAATATTTCCTCATAGGGCAGACAAAACAGTCCAAGATCAGACAGGAAGGCATCAGATAGATGCAAATTTCAAGTTAGACAGATCCAAAATCCCAGCTCATTTTTAAGAATTGCCACAGTCTGTGAAAAGCATGAAAGAATATATTTCCTAATATTATTCTGCAGTCTCACTCTGTCAGATCTTGCTTTGTGCTGTTTCTGTAGCATAAGGCAGAGAAAGGATGCAGGGAGAGAAAATTTTCATGAGAAAAAGCAGGTGCAAGTCAGGATTGTCAGCATAAGGCAATATGATAGCATCATGTTAAATTGACAGGGTAAATGCTCATGGCAAACAGGAAAATCCAGTGCGCTCTCAGCAACTGCAGCCCTTGTGGGCCATGAGAAAGGGGCGATCTTCAGTTGGTAAGCAGAAACAATGATGGAAATTTATTTATTTGGACGTTAAAGAAAACTATTCAAAGATAATATAGTAAGCATGTATGCTATTAAAGAAAATAAACTTTATTTTCACTAGGTGTTTCATTTCGTTGCAAATAAATAAGGCTAGTAGATAACGTCCTGATGTGGAGCTGCACACGCAAAATGTTAGAAGAAGTTTATACACTAAATTTTTCTAAAAATCTCATGGCCTGTGGACACAGGAAGAAGAGAATTCAATGGCTGCTCTGCTTTACTCCTCCAGGACCAATGCAGAAATTGGCTTTTTACAGTTTTACTATGCCTTCTCATGGCTGGGCTTTGCGAACAAAGATTTGGGAAGGCTTTATCCACATTTGTTACAGGCACGTTGGTGACTTATGAGGCCAATACGTGACAGACATGTCCGATTGCAAAAGGCACAACAGAAAAACTCCTTAGATTGTGTATTCCGCAAGACACGGTTCTTCCTGTGTTGCCTTTTCTCCTCGAGAGTGATCCTGTGTGTGTTCTCAAAGGCATCCGCAGCATTATAGATGGTACTATGCCTTACAGCTTTGAAATTTAGCTAATACCCAGCTGACACAGTGTAAAATGATTTAGTCATGTCTGCAGACCGCTGAATGTACTTTAAGCAGAGTAGAAAACAAAACCACAACCTAATACACTTCTACAATAGAGTTGTTTATATTTTATTTATACTTAATAAAAACTGTTTATATTTTATAAGCATGCAGCTCCTGACTGTATGCTGGATTTTGTTAGGTTATGTGGTAGAAGCTTGTCTCCACACCTATAGTGGAACACAGGGAGACAATGGCAGGTTGGGAAGACCAAATAGTGCCTGCTGTGGCTGCTCCCAGGATATCCCAGGAGCCATCAGCCCTTCAAAGGCCCAGTTTCACAAGCCCAGAGGAGCATAGAGGCACAAAAGTAAGTGGGAGCCCAAATTAAGGACCATGCGGAAGGGACACAGTGGGATGTCCCAGGAGACCCTCATGCCCATTGTCAGAGCATCAAGGTGAGTGAATGCTTGGACAGAAGAAGTTTGCTGCCCAAGGGTTGGAGATACATTATGGGATGCAGGGGAAGAACATTTTGGGATTGCACAGGACTTATTATGGGATGTTTAGTGGGGACCAGTGGTGGGGAAAGGAAGGGGTTTAGGTGATTTTGGGAGGTACAGGTGTGGGAAAATAAAGCCGTGAGGGGAAAGAGGTCCCAGTCACATGTATATGGTTAGCTGGTCAGTCTGCTTGCCTGGCCATGCCCCATGCCTGACCTGTATTTCCTTCTTATTAAGCTTTTTTCCAACTCTTTCCTGAGTAAGGGCTCTTCATGCTGTGAACAGGAGTGTGAGGGCAGCTGCTGGGGTCAGACTATGAATTGGAGGGTTCCGTGTGTCTTTGCTGTGGCAACTGGAGTGTGTGCAGAGGTGTGAGTGAGTGCGTGGTTGCTAGTGAATATCAAGTTGGATGAGCAGGTGAGTAGGTGACATAACCTGGGAGTCAGGATGTGAGTAGGTCTCAAAGAGTAACACCATGGTGGGGTTGACTACTGGGGACGGAGGGCCAGTTTTGTGTGTGTGCATGAGGCAGTCTGTACCAGTATGTGTAGTGGGGCTGAGCCTCAAGGGCTTTAATGCCCAGGTGCCAGCAATACATTAATTATCAGTATTGTATGTTACTTTGGAATACTTTTAGCATTAAAGATGTATTTACCAAATACCAACAGGACTAAGCTGAAATTTCAACCAACCCTAGAGCTGCATGCTGAGAATAAATGTTTGTAATTTATTGTAAATTAAAAACCAAATAAATTTGTAATGGTGTAACTCATTTTACTGCAGTAAATATAAATATACTTGTGCTTGCTATATTCATCAGGAATAGACTTAAGTGCCTATTTATTTTGAAGTAAGTGCTATGTGATTAACTTTCTATCCTGAAAGTACTCTTAGAATATAGGGCTCACTTTGGTACTGGAGGTTTTTTTCAGTAAAAATGCAGAACACATATCAGAAATTATAAAAAGGGGCTGGGTGGCATTGCTGGAGTTCTGATCACATTACTGGCCAACACAGAAGAAACTCCAAGAGTGAGGTAAAAATCCTACAGCAGCTAATAAAAGTGAAGTTACTCTAGCAGGACTTCAAAGTAGATGATACAAACAAAATGAGGTTTCTGGGGGAAAGAAGGTTTTGAAGTCATTAAAGAAAAAGCAAGTGTATTCTGAAAAATATCTCAAAAGATATACTTAAAAGAGATGCCATCTACTAGCCTGTGAAGCAGCCTCAAAAAACTAATTCAGAGAAAACCTCTCTCTTGAAATACGTGAAATGTGGCTGAAAAAACCACTAGAAATTAAGACTGGAAAAAAACCCCTGGGAATAGTCAGACAGTTCAAAAGGTCTTTTTCTTTACCCATTAACACAGATTTTAAAAAATCGCAGACAACCCTATTTGTGCTTCTTTTCTGTTTTTCATTTCCTTTGCTATAAATAGTTCTAAGAGAAGAAATAACAGATGATGATGTGGAGAGAAGAGAGCAGCTATTTTCCTACCATAGATATCCCCAAGAGAGCAATAAATTAGTTGCTTATACTTAAACCCCAAGAGAGGTTTAACTATAAGCGAAGTATTGTTCATTAGGTATTCGTAAAATTTCAAGGGGTTGCTTCTTCTATGAATTAAAAGAAAAAAGCCATGTCTTTGTAATCTATTCTAGAAAGTAATTTCTCTGATCAGCTTCTTTGCACTGGTGCCTTCTGGACTGCTGCACTGTCAGTGTTTAGGCTACTGCATTTTACCACTTCTTTTTGAAACTAGATGAATGAGAGAAACATTTAATTTCCTTTGTATAGATTTATCATTCAACACCTCAGCACATCAAATGGGAGCTTTGCGGAAGTTTTTAGGAAACCATTGCATGTGTGAGATAATTGCAATGACTACAGAAGAGATACCTACTTTGGCTCTTTTGATCAGGCAATTATATTATTCACCCAACCGTGTGTTCTCCTTGAGCTTTGCTGTTTGCCTTCTATAAAAGCCAGTTTGTCAAAGGACTGGGAGGATGATTGGCAGGACAGTGCCTCAAGCTGCTCATAGAGGATGACAATTGGTTTTATTCTATCTTTACACATATCATTTTGGGGTCTGTCCAGGCCTCAGCTATAACAGAACAAGCCCGGCCCTTACTTGCCTTTTTTCTGAAAAACGAGCTGCTGTTCATTATGAAGAAATATGCAGAGACAGGAAGAAGAGCAGGGCTGCCATGGAAGAGATGGGTAAAAGAAAATTTTGAGCGCTGGGTGCCCAGTCAACAGTAGTGGCAACAGAACAGGCTAAAAGGAAAAATGTTCCATGGGCTATCTGTGCAGATGAAACTAAAAGGCTTCATAAAGGTTTAACATCTCAGATTGAAGACATAAACCACACTCACTATAGTTAAGAAAATGTAGTTTCTTTACTTTTACTAGGCAGGGGAGCCCTATCTAGTTTTACAACTTTTTAGTAGCAAGGTTACCAGCTACTCTAGCCAATAAATAGAGCTGCTTTCTTCATGCCTCCTATCCATTAATAGAATATGAGTTAATTTTCTCAGAGAGAGAAGATAATTCCTCACACAACTCAGAAACATGATCTTTTTACTCTAATCAATTTACATCCCTTTAAGTAATTGAAATACTTTGCTAAGTTTCCTAACATTTTAAAATTATATTCTGTTTTTATTTTAATTAATGATTTATTAATACTGTACTGGGTACAAAGAACTTTCAAATTAATGTGGATCTGCGTATACCAGAGATACAAGAAATGAACTAAATCAGGGGGGTTTTTCCCCTGTGTAAGCATATTTAATGCTCAAAATTATGCTATGGCTATTTAAAGGAGAACACATGCAAAGTATAGGACAAAGTATACTTAAAATACAGTTATAGTTGAAATAATTTTATATAGTTCTTGTTCTGAAAAATCTTCCTGGAGTAAAATGAAGATTAATTAGTACATTACTGAAGTATTTTCTACTTTTTAGGAGAGTTGAGAGTCCCAGGATATTAATATGTGTAAGGCACATGAAGATGCTCAGAGAGTGGAAATTGTAAAAGCTCAAAATACAAGATGGTGTAGGGGGGGTTAATTTTTATTCATTACACTACTTGAAACTACTTTTATGAAAAATTTAATCTTAAGGCCAGCATTAATATGCTTTTCATCTGTGGAATATTGTTCCCAGTATGTACAACAATATATGTTATACATATGAATATGTTTATAATGACCTATTTCTGCCTTGAAGGATTTTGCCTGATTTTCTCTAATAAATAAAGTATGTTCAATCCAATTATATTGAAAACCACTGGTGTTTTTAATTTCAATTGTCACTTCTATTTTTTGTGTTATCAAGAGAGGGACAGCTATTAATTTAACCTCCTGTCTATTGAAATTAAATTAGTTCTTGTTTCGTTCTTTTTTTCTTATTTGGTTTCTCGTTTTAGTTTTCTCAGGAGTGTGCTATTAAAAAACACTTTCACAGCACCTTTTTTTTTTTGAAAAGAATACTTGGTTTGCATTTTAAAAAAATTACTTCTGTGCAATCATATAGAAAGATGCTGTAACAGAACAATGATGAATGATTAAATTTGTTAACCAAAATTATATCTTGGATCAGATTTATTTGATTACTTCAAGAGGGCCAAAAATTCTTCCTAAAACAACTTGTTATTGTTTTCAATTATTGCAGAATCAATCTAATAGATCAGAACATAAAAGAGCATACTCTAGTCTTGCATACTTGAATATACTCATAAGCCTTGACAACTAGTAGTAATGGAGTATTTTCTCTAGTCTTTATAGAAGCTGTATGGGATGAAAGACATACAGAGTAATCCAAAAGGAAGGTGCTTTTTCTGAAATGGTTAGGGATGGTTACCTCAGATAGTCTTTTGTCCCTACTCTTAAGTCTTCTTATGAATTTGCCTATTTGATTACAAGTGTATAGCTTAAGCTGTTTTTGAAGACAAAAGAAAGAAAGCAGGCCCAAGTGGAGTGCACTAATTACTGGGCCTAAAGGGACAACTTTCCTTTTGATCTTTCCTCTCTGACCTAAAATACGGTAGAATTACTTCAGATAAAGACTCACATGGGGAACACCTCAGGTTGTTGCATTTTCACCTCTGTACAGAAGCTGTAAACTCATTTTATACTGAATGGCAACAGCCTACATTTCTAGGAACGTTGTGGTAGTTGGTGGATTTGGCAGCATCGATCTTCATTGACATCCATTGGTGAAATACATGGAAAAACTCCTTTCAAGCCTTGTCTTATGAGGTAAAACACAGAGTTTCTTGCTTCTACTTAGCTACCTGTAGGAGAGTTACAATAATGATTCCCAATGGCATAGCAAAGATGTACCAGATTTTTAATGTCCCACTGCAAGATACTCTAATGAACAACAGCCTTTTCCACTCCCTACTTGCTATGGCAGTTTCAGAGGAAAACAAGCAGAAATTAAGGAACTGGCTCACATCCAGCATGTGTGGCTTCACACAGTAAATAACAATCAACACTTTTGCTGCTTCCACAAGGCAGCGGGCAAGGTGCCAGCAATGCTTTTAATCAGCACCATTCTTTGTTTAGCAATGCCCACTAACTAGTGTAATTTTTAGTTTCTTATTATTAGCACTGGCAGTAAAACAACAGTAAACAACATGAGTAAAGATTTGAACTTAAAAGCTCACCCAAAAGCTTGACTCACGGAACTTTATGGCATCTGAATGGTGCTTACTGCATCTGCCCTTACTTGTCACTGCAGGAGGGCATTTTACAATCCTGACTCAACAAATAGGCAGGAGTTATAATTAACCTAAATGTAGCAGAACCTATGCTTCAGATATGGAGGGGTGCAGCTTGCTGTAAACACTTTGGCAAAGACAAGGTGCTCACTCTCTTGGAAGAAGTTGTATTTAGGTGAGCACTGCTTCTGTGACTTGCCTTTCACACATTCCCATGTGAGTGCTTTTGATCAAATCCCCTTCAAATCAACTGAAATCATAGATGAGAGGAGGAATAGCTCCATATTAGCAAGTGTTGGTCCCTCAAGTGTACTTCCTTTGACCCACTTAAGTGATTCACCTGAGCAGAATGGAGAACATCACCAGTCCCTAAAAGTGATATTTGAGCGTAGGTCAATCCCTACTTTAAAATCATGGAGGCATTTATTTTGGTTTTCTTACACAAGGGAGCTGGTGCTTTTGTTTAACCTAGAAGCTCCTTGTATCCATAAAGAGTGGAAGATTCACTGAGGAGGAAACTGTACTAACAACTTTCTGCTAAAGGTTAGTGGACTTGTGCCATCATTTTACAGCCATATCTGAAAATGAGAAAGTCTGAATTTAGCACAAGGTATTTTTGAAGCAACCTCAACATGTCATGGGTGAAAAAAATATTCTATATTCTGTCGCAAATTCTGATATGATATTTTTTTGTGTTTGTCAGTCAACTTGAAGTTGATACTAAGTACTGACACCAAACCGAATTTTCATTTTAATCATCAAGTAAGAACACTGTGAGTTTTGCATTCCTGGGACACATGTCTGTCTAAAACACAGCCTTAAATTGTGTCCTAACTCATTTTATTTCAGTATTTTTCAGAGTGGTTGTTCTTTGTTTCTTTTGAAGAGGTACGATGGTAAAGGCAGACAGATCAATATTTGATTAGTGCTATTTACGATGAAAAGACCAAGGACTTTCAACCTCCTATCAACTTGCAGAAATGGCAAAGAACATAAAATTCAATGAGGATCCGTTTAGAAACTGAAAATCAAACACTGTGCTCGTTATTTATATTTTATATAGTAATACATTTACCCTTTAACAAAGGTTTTCTCTTTTTCCACTACTAACAACACTTTCTCCCAGGGCCCCAGCAGTGCAAACATAAGAACAAATGAGCTTACCTACATAAATATTTATAAAACTGAACCTGACATTAGCATAAATAGGACCTGATTCACCAAGTACAGAGGGGGAAATCAAAAGCAATCAGAGGCAATGATGTGTCTGAAGCTGCTGTGAGTGAGAGATGTGGTCTGTGGGAGGAGATGCTTTTTCCCTGTTAATGCAGTGAGGGCCATATGGACTGTTTAGTCTTGCAACAGTTGCAGTAATAGAAAAGGGATGGGCTTCAATTTTAGGATCCTAATTAAGTCTTGATTGGGCAGTGAAGAAGAAAACTTCTTAGACCACCCTGAGATTTCCCAAAAGATGCTGTTTGCAGTAATTCTAAGTGCAGAAGGCAAAGATCACGTGGAGAAAGGCATCTCTTTTGCAGAGCAAAACCTGAAACCTCCAGTTTCAGGTCCTTTGTTGAACAAATGAGATCTCTGAAGATGCATGCTCCCAGCTGAATGGCAGGAACACCTTGATTGGGATGCATACTCTGTCATGGAAAGAAGAAACGATTCGTAAGAAAACAGAGAAAGGAACATATTTTCCAGTACGGGGCAATGGTGACAGGTACTTGCTTATCTACTGGTAAAAAAATTAATAATTAGAATATATTTTGCTACTGCCTCATCGAAATATCTTATTCTGGCAATGCTCTGGAATATTTTAGAGCCAATTACCACTAAACTGCAGTTGTCTGACAGACTGAAGGAATGTGCAGGTTTTTTCATCAGAGACAGTTAATGTGGGGGACAAATCAGGTGACAAAAAAGCCCTGTAATTGCCATGTTTCTATTTAGAGCTCTGGAATCACTGAGAAGCCACATAGAAGCCATACAGAAGCCAGTTCCTAATAGTGAAAAACACATGAAGAAAGACGATCAAAAAAATCTTTGTGACATTTGGGCATGTTCCATTAAAATCAATGAAGTTTGGCATTTGCAAAGACTTTAAGAGAGACAGCATCCTTAGCTAGAAGAATAACAATATAAATTCAGGAGCTATATGTTACAAGTACCCAGAATTGGTGAATCTACAGAAGTAGTTAACAAATTTTCCATTAGTCTTTGCTGTTGAATTTGATTTTACTTCTGCTTCATATTAAAGTTCTGTGTTGTTTTGTGCCGACCTTCTTTCTCATCTTTCTCTGCAGAAAGGTAGCAACATTGCCTGTTTTAAAAAATTGTTGATAGTAATGAGTTATCCATTGAACTGAGATTTGTACTAGGGACTCATTATTCAGGACATGGAGAAACAGTGACAAAGGGCTTATGCCCTAAAAACTTATGAAAAAGGTGAAAGAAGAAAGTAAGATGAGCTGGGTTATTTACCAGAACAATATGACCGTTATATATTGAACTTGGATTTCCTACCTATTAATTTGGTAGCCTGTGCCTCTGGATTCAGTGCTTAGTGTTGACATTTTAGATCACAAGCACAATCATAATCATATGTCTATTGTTCTGATACCTTACTTGCTGGTAGATAGTATTTCAGATACAAATACTGCTATTTTGAGCCACTATGGGTTTACTTATAAAAATTCTTCTTGGTACTTCTTTTTTGTGAGGCCACAGTGAGGCTGGTTACCATGTCAGAGATGCATAAGTGGAGCAAGAAAATAATTATTAGAAATACCACGTAAAGTGCTTCCTAGATCAGTGTTTTTTCAGGCATGAGTTTCTACTTGACAGATATGGAGCTTGGTCATGGAGAGGTAAAGCATCTCATTCAAACACAATGCCCACAGAACACACATTTCACTCAATGCTGAGGAATTCAGTGTTCATTTTTCTCTCCTGTAAGGTTAAACTTTGCTGTGTCCAGCTCCTGGGAAATTTCAGTTTCCCACAGCCACCAGCCCCCCCATTGGTGCTCCCCACTTTGTTCCCAAGGCATATCTGAGGAGGCTTTGATCAATAACTGAGAAGCAATCTCTCAGATAGCCAGGGACACTCTGAAAGGTTTGGGGTGTCAGACAAGAGACATTAAATTAGGCAGTTGTCAATGTGGAGCCCATGTAGCCTGCGAAGCACTGATATAATGCTCTTGCACAACCCAGAAGGCTTTTTAGTGTGATAGTTAAGGCTTTCAAAAGTGTGTGGCAGTTAATAAGCCAGCCAGAGTGCTAAAAGGCTGGAGTCTTTAGACTTCTAGTTTCATGCTGTGTTTACTGATTCATGCTGTCTTCTGAGTTATTGGCTCCTATTTCTTCTGTTACGCTCACTGTATCTAAGATCCTTTAAGAATATTGCACAATGGAATTCATTGAGTTGAATAAATTCCATTACTTGAAAGATAATACGAGAATCATTCACATAATTGGAGTGAAGTGCAACTGCACAAATGTCCAGCTGATATAAGGGATGTGGTCTCTGTCAGATATTTTAATTCAAAGGTAAATGCAGGTTGACCCAAGACTTGTAATAAACTTCCATAACACTGACCTTGAGGCTTGTAGTTTTATTTGAAGATTTACCAGTGTTTATTTTTAGCACAGATGTAGATTTAAAGACATTTGTAAACATAAATTAATTTTGTTGAAATAAAAAGAGGACTTTTGACTGTTTCCTTTATTTCTGTCAAAACCAACACATTGTTGATTTTGTTCACATTGAACAGGAATTCCAAGTAGAAAAAACAAAAAGATCCAAAATCATTTGGAAATTCATAGGATCCATGACAGATCCCTAACTCCAGCACAAATAAGATTTTATCCTATAAAGTCCATAGGACCCAAATGGTTGAACTGCACCATCAGTAAGTTTCGCTAGAAGATATATTTATTCCCCCTCTTCTCATTTTGCAGGCTTAGGATATCCACCTGAAAATATGTATGTCCATTTGCTGTTTCTGAATTGCAGTGTAACAGGAAGACAACTTAGTAAAAGATTTAATAGGGAATTACAATATTTTATACAAAAATTCTTTAAAAGAAAACTGGTAGCAAGAAAACCAAGTACAGGGATTTTTTAACACTGTTTTCTTAGCTGATAAATTGTCTCACTGAATGATTTTATTTTAAGCTGTGTGTTATAAAGTACAATGTTTGTAGCAGTTACAGTTAGTATTCATCTCACCTCATGAAGAAAAGAGGACAGGTAGGAGAAAGAAGAAGTGTGTACTCACTAAATTTTTAAAATGCATCATCAGTGCTGCATTGCACCAAATTTTACCTCTCTAATGTTAGTGATCACCCAGAAAACAAAATCCAAAAGCTGCCCAAAACTCAAGTGACAGGCTCTGCAATGCTTAATCCAGACACTGCAAAAAAGTAACTGCAGTGAGGTGTAGCCAAAGAAGATATTTGGCTGCTCATATTCTAGTACATAAACATTTATATTCCATACTGAGGTACCTAAAAGCTCATGTGGTAGAAAACAGCTCTACCAGCAGATGAGTCAGCTGAGCATCTGGCTGGTAGAGCAGAAGGTCTGTGCCTGATGGCCCACGTGAACCCACAGAGTGTACATCAGAGCACAGATCAGTTTCAAATAGGAAGGACTGACAAGCACACACAACAATACAACTCTAAATTTAGTATTGATTTTTTTTTTTTCCACAAAGAAGAACTTTTGAGGTATTTGGTGCTCTGCACTACTATTAATACTGAATTCTTAAAATCGTATTCTTCTTATATGCTGCTTAATTAGCATCTTGGTGTCTACTTTTTTCAGAGATAATTCATAAGCAAGCAGTCATTATTATGAAGACAGTCCTTGGTATGCTAGATGACATTTTTCTCCAACTGAACAAGTCATGAGATGAATAGAAGTATACAGACTGAGCTCATTATTAACTTTCAGAAAGAAGAATTCAATCTCTGCCAGCAACTGTAAGACTAATTGAAACAAATATCTCCACTGAACACATTAAGGTCTGTAAATTTGTGATGACTAACAACTTGGTCTGTCAAACTATTTCCAAATTACTTTTACTCTTGTTTTTGAAAAGTTTCAAGTTTCTTCACTAACTCCTGAAGAAAATATATAATGAATGTAAGCATTATTTATTGCTCAGTTTGTTATAATATTTTCACATAGATTTGTCTGAAATATGGAAAAGTTCCCTCTAAATCCTGAGTAAATGAATGTGAGAGCTTTTCTAAAATAACAACAAAATCCTGCCTTAGCAAGAGTTGGTTATTTTAAAGTTTTTCTTCAGTCATCTAAAGTAGAGAAAATAATTTATCTGAAGCACAACTGGTAAACAAGAACTCAACTTTAAAAAAGGGAAATTTGAGCTATGTGCATTATACATGTTTTCTGAAATTCTCTCTCTAGAGAAAAGATGATATACAGAAATCTGTCTATTGACAGCAGACATGGTATCCAGCTTCTAGGCTTACTTGCTTGAGCTTTATTATGCTGTTGCCTATTTAGTTTATTAAGACAGGCAAGTCACAGGAGTTTTCTAACATGGTGAGATGTTAATTTTCAGTTTGAATTAGGAATATCTCATTTTTCTAGTACAATTCAGAACTTTCTTTATTTTTTTCTCCATTTTATTGGCATTTCTATACTCCAAGTTATTAGGTTTATATTCATGAGGTACAACCTGTTCAGGTGTCACCTGAAAAGACAAGTTGCTGATGCTTCTTTGTACATACATCCTCTTTGTGTCCAAAACACTGCTGTTCAAACACTGTTTGTGCAGGAGGGTCAGCATATCTGCAAAAGCTTTCAGCACAATGAGAATGTCTCATGCACTGTAGCCCAATAGAGTAACCCATCTCTGTTTAATATTCAGAGTCACAGAGGGATATAGGCCAAATGGTTTTAGTGCTGATTCACATTAGCCAAGAGAACCAGGAGAGAACCTTTAACTGATCTATATTTTTCTCCTAGGCTCTCTTTTGTTTGAATAGAAATTCTGCATCAGGAAAGATCCTGCTCTTGCTAAGATTGCATGCTGTGTAACTGTAGGACTTCTACAGACAGTCATCAAATCTTGAGGGCAAAGCAACTGCATTTACTGCTGGTCAAATTAAAAATCTTTGCTGTACTAGGACTCCAAAGGGGAGGATGAAAAGCATACTTAAACTCTAAGATACTTTACCTGTAAGAATAAGCTTTGGAGGACTGATGTGAGGGGCAAAATACTCTTGCATTTGTACCATTGTCACTCATGCTCAGTTTTGGATTTTTCCTCACTTTTCTGGTCTATATAGTTCCTGAATCTGCATTTATTCATTGCAATACAAACGTCCAGATTCAGTGCAGAATTGAATGGGATCACAACAAACTGTTGTGATTGACTCTGAGGTGGGGGACACTGACAATTCAGAGAAAGCTGATTCAAGCTAAAGTGTTATTTCTCATAGCGTGAAAGCTTCCAAAGCTTCTGTTTCATAATATACAATATTCCAGAGATATAAACTAAGAGGATTATATTGTCACTGCCCCTTGTCATGCTTTAGAACAGGTGGAAAAGGTTAAGTAAGGAAGCAAGGAAAATGGAATAGAGTTTCAAAATCTCTGTTTTGGATCATCAGAGGTATTCAAACTCTTTGCAACACCCATTTTGTAATTTCTTTTAGTGTCAAATGTCTATGTCCCTTGTCAGTACAAGTTTTCAATTTATACTAAATCATTTCTTATCAGGACATTGATTATCTTAGAAATGACATTTGAAAGACAGAAGTGAAAGACAGAATTGTGTATCTCTACTAGCCATAGATCAGAGACTGTGCAAATAGAATGGCCATAAAGGTAAAAGCCATACATGTGTAGGACACTGAGATATGTTTCTCTCACCTTCTTTCTTACCAAGTAATTTCCAATTGCAGTGAAAAAAACAAATGTATTCAGCATTTCTAGAATATCATGTATACAAATATATAAGAAAAGTTAAACCATTCTGAAAAATTTAACTTCAGTACCAGCAAAATTACATGGAGATGTTTCAGGTTTTGCAGCAATTAGTGCATATACAGTATACACCCAACCTTCATGCTCATCAAACAAAAAATTGCAGGAGTAGAAAAATGATTTATACAGTGAAAATTATTTTTATTCAGTACGCCAAATCAATTTTGCTCTTCTAAATCCAAATTACTTTTATAAAATTTATATTTTTTTCTTTTTAAAGTTCTTATTATATGGGAAAATGTTCTAACTACCCAGGCTGTTACACCAAATGTGGATAAAGTTATCTTGTTCTTTCAGGTACCTATTCTCAGCAGCTCACTGTAGCTTATGAAAGTGGCTAATATTTTGACCCATAGGCTTTGGAGAGGGATATAAATTCAGATAAATATTTGTACCTGGTGTTTTATATTAGCCAACCTAAGTGGCATCCTTGCCATCTTAAAGGTTTCTTTAATTGCAGTTCATAGGTGCTGCCTCTGCATTAACAGAATGCAATGAGAGCTGGTGCTAAACTTCAGTTTTCTATATCATCCCACTGGGTCTAGCACAGATAATTTCAGAGAACTTTTAACATGAGCACCTATCATATGAGGTTTAGAACAGATGTTTGAAGATAAGCATCAAAACTTTGAATCTGACTGCCTTGTAATGTTAATGATGGCATAACATTCTGTGTCCCAAACTCTCATACTGTCAGAGTACCTAGATATATGGCCATATGAAACATCAACTCAAATTTTGATGGTATTTATACAGATTTATTTATTTATTTATTTATTTATTACTCAAGTAAATATACCTTAAATGTATAAATTCACATGACACTAGCCGTACGTTTTTATTTCCTATTCATTAGATTGGAAATTTAGTGAATTAGATAGAACAGGCACTTTCCCCTCACTAATTTTTTTTCTGTAAGCGACCAACAGAAGATTAAACAGAAGGTAAAGAATTTTCCATAAAAGGACAATGAGATTCGTATTTTATCATATAAAACTTAAATGCTCTAGACAGTCAAAAATGAGCTTATCACCTTTCAATAAATGAGCTTTATCACTTTTAAAACTAGCTTTCATTAAACTCTCTGTGAGACTTACAAATACAACATACAGCTATACAATGCTTCCATCAAACCATAACTGAAATGGAAAATCTTTGAATAAATTAGCATATTTTGAGTTATGCACATGATGGGTAGTGTGATGAGGGAACTGATCTTGGAGCTGTAACATTTTCTTATTATCATTTGCCTCATTTGCAAAAGGGAAGAAAGTTATCTTAAAAAGGTTGTTTTCCCAATAAATGTCACAAGTATGGAAAAGTGTATTTAAAGCTACAGTATGTGTCCAAGGATGTTTTTATACATGTATGACTTTAATTTACATTTTCTCTGATATACAGCTGGGTAAGATAAATGTCCATAAAATCCTTTCAGTTTTCTTGCAAAGTCTAGTAGTTTCCCAATACAGAGTTCTACGAAAATTTTTATGAGAATAATCAACGAAAATTAGAAGATTGTTAACATCTAAGTTTAGCACAGGAGCATCTTTTGTGCAGCAAAACATTATCTAAGTATTTTTAAAATGGAAATGTGCTATAGCTCAGCATGTTTGTAAAACTGTGAGATATCTATCAATGGACAAAAGAGAAAGAAAGACCACATGCTGAGTGCATGCTTGATAGTCTGTACAATTTATTTTGAAGTACCACTTGTACTAGGCCTGCTGCAGAGCCATTGGTTTGAAAGGTTAATGACTGCAGCAATCACAATTTCAATTTACAAGAAAGAGGATGACAGGAAGCCAAATACAAAATGGAGAGAGGTCCCACTGTGATGGCAGCTGAGCAACAATTCATCAACAAGAGCACAGGAACATTCTAAAACCAGAGTGCTGGGGACAACCTTTTGAGCCTGAGGAGGGCTTAGGACTTCTGTTATGCTCATTTTTCAAGGATAGTATAGAAACTTTAAAATGGTTAAATTACCTAATACAGACATAAGTTCTCCCTTGATAATTTTCTTTATAATATTTTCTGGGTCATCTGAAGGTGCTTTTCCAATCTCCTTAAATTTCCTCAGTGTATCTCCCCTTTTATTTTAAATGCTGACCTTGAGTTCTACCAAAACAGCCATTGTCCCAATAGGCATTTCAGTTGTCTTTGGGCATTCCCTGCAGTCACATTCCCTCTTGCTTCCTCAGAGCATCAGCTATCCTACAGTGTGATCTGAGACTTCGTAAAGCTTTCAGGCATTAACATTTACACAGAGATGCTCTCTGAGACCCTGTGCTCCTTCAGACTGGATTTTGCTTGTAAGTTGCCTACACTGGAAAATCAAATTGATGGAAATACCTTTAAAGATTCACCGCTTTATTTTTGTATAAGTAAAAAACACATGAGAAATCAAACTTTGTAATCACAAACACTACAGAAATACAGAGTATTTGCTTTCTCATCTGAAGTCAGTCATAATATATTTGAGCAATTTGAAGTCATAAATAATAAATAACTGGAGGTAAACTGTGAAAAGTTCTGTTCAACCCTATCTCAGAACAGCCATCCTAGAACTCAACAGGATTCAGAAAAATAAGCAGGTTGGAGTGAGATTATGTAACCAAAAACTTTTCAGTTAGTACTACCGTGTTGTAGGACATTGTAAATTTGGTCTAACAGGGCAATTACATCAGCAGAACTACAGTAACTTCAATTCATATCTTAATTTATCTTTCTTTATATAGTTAAACTATTGAAGAGCTAGTAAGAAAAGCAAACATCAAATGAAAAGCATAAAACATAGAGGTAGGATCTGCACAAGTTTTGATGGTGTCACATTAAAGATGTGTGTCTGGGTGTTTCACTAAATCTTTTCAGTGGAGTTTTCTTCTTAATGGAATGATTAAACAGAATATCACAGACTCACAGAATGGCTGGGGCTGGAAGAGACCTCTAGGGATTTACGGTTCCACACTCCTGCTCACGCAGGCCCACCTGGAGCAGGTTTCCCAGGTCCATGTCCAGACAACTTTTGGATATCTTCAAGCAGGAAGATGACACAACCCCAGTGGGCAACCTGTGCCGGTCCTAAGTCACCAACACAGTGTTTCCTGATGTTAAGGAACCACCTGTGTTTCATACTGTGCCCATTCCCTCTGGTCCTGGCACTGAGCATCACTGAAAAGAACCTGGTTCCATCCTCTTTACACCCACCCTTCAGGTACTAATATATGCTGGTAAGATCTCTGCTGAGCCTTCTCTTCTCCAGATCGCTCAGTCTCAGCTCTCCCAGCCTTTCGTCATAGGAGAGGTGCTCCAGTCCCTTGGACATGTTTGTGACCCTTTGCTGGACTCTCTCCAGTATGTCCATATCTTTCTTCTACTTGGGAGCCAAGAACAGGCCACAACACTTCAGATGCGGCCTCACCAGTGCTGAGTGGAGGGCTGGTGTGGCCTCCCAGTGCTCCTTGACCTCCTGACAATGCTTTGCCTAAAGCAGGACATGGTGCCATTTGCTGCCTTTGCTGCACAGACACATTTGCTGGCTCATGGCCAGCAAAGCAGAATGGCTTTCCAGTTGGTTGTCCCCCAGCATATATTGGTACATGAAGCAGACACAGGAAGCACACAGGGGTGGAGATATTGACAGGATAGCATTAATCTGGATTAGAAAGATTCAGAGATCGAGGAGGGAGGTGGGCTGTGGCAGGCAGAAGTGGATGATCAACTGCTGTAAGGGGGAGACAGTCTAAGTGCAGACCATGTTGTGGATCACTATGCACCAAGGTGCAGCATAGGTAAGCTGCTCATAGAGCTGAGGTGGATCTGTTCTATCAGTTCTCTGAAGTGATTGGAGAACTCTGATCTAGCACCAAATTTTGCAGTAGTAACTGATAAATATGAGACACAAAACAAACTCCAACTCAACCAAAAGTTTGAAATCCTTCATTTTTGAAGTCTAATGCTTCGGCTAAAGAATACTACATTAAACTGATTTACTTTCATAACAATCACTAGCCCTGGGCATGCTTTACAGCATTTTAGAAAGTAACTGATAATTTTGCAATGATATTACACACAAAATGCCTGAAGTTCACGCTCATTAACTCTAAATAGTCAAAGATATGTCATACATGCATGTCTTGAATTATCATGTACTGAGAAGGAAATGGAACACATGAATAAAGATGTATTACCATGTCTTACCATTGACACTTCTTTGCTATAAGTAGAACTTGCACACTCTTGGAACACAGAAGCATATGAAGAGCTAGAATTCCTCTTTTCAAAAAATGCTAAAATGGGTATCGATTAAAATACTTCCTTACAACCTATTCTCTTTCTCCATACCTCATTTTATGCAGAGAATTATCATGGTTTTTCAATTCTGAGACTCTAAAAATAATTATTCTTAGAGAAACAGACAGAAGGCTTATTTTGTCCACTATACTTTGTAGCTTTTTGCCTTAGGGAATTAGGGACATTTGATCATGATTTGCAATGCCTAGGGAATACTGTCATTAACAGGGGAATGTTCTCTGGTACCCTGAGGAAATGAAAAGCTTTTAAGAGTAATCACTGTTAATCACTAACACGCCAACATTATATACCTTCTGGAACTGAGGATGATATATAGACATGACACATTAAGTGACTCTGCCTTACCCGCATTGTAAGCTTTCGATAAGAATGTATGTCTAACCCATCCCTTTGCATGGCTTGCTCTCTTTACAAAATGCACGACATCTAAGAATTCTGCAAGATTTACACTTCTTGTATAAGCTATTGAAAATATTCTCTCTGATTCCATAGTTGAGCTTCACTGTCTTTTTATCATTATTATACTTTGTTACGCATCGTCATTTGAGTAGTAAATGCCAAGGCCAAGAAGGTAGCCCTTTTCACACAAGAAGGGTGAGAAGGAAACTAAACTACAAAGTGAGAAACGCAATTAAATTCACCTTTACCTTCAGCTCAGCAGGAGACAACATCTGTGCAGTTGCAATACTCACAGCTGAGTACGTAGATTAACATTAAACACAGATGATTTTCAAGTAATTGTTATTATTAATTTTTTTAATATCAAGTATTTTCTATCCAATGTTAGCTGCATGCAATATCCTACATAATTGTTAATCACACAAAAGACAGTAGAATAAAAAATTTTAAAAAAATTTTAAAGTAAACAGATTTTAATGCTACTTACTAAGATCTTTTTGAGTCTTATTTCTCTGCTTTACTAATCATGCATGCCTCACATGCCAACAACAAGCCCAGCTCCACAGGGCAGCTAATAGACATTGGAAAAGGAGTCACACTACACCGATGTACTGGGGTCTCAGGTGGGATGCCTGCTGACTAAAAACATTGGACCTACCGATGTTTTTGATCACACAGACGAGCAAAAAAAAACATCACAAATAATTGCTGCCAGTAAAGTAAAGCAATCTAAAAAGTTTATAGATTTGTAGAACTAGTAAGAACTTAAGAAGTCATCTATTGCTGTTCACAAAATGAAAAATTCCTCTAGTCCAATTGACATCAATTACTTTTTGTGGCAGCTACTGTGAATACAAAAATGAAAATCTTTCCTCTTAGTGGCCAGATTCTTCAGGACTCTCCCATTATTGCACCTGTGGACAAAAAACCTTAATGCAACTTTCAATATGTCTTTGAACATTGTCTTATTATACTAAGTTATAATTCTCTTATGGATGCTTTTTATTTCTTGTGTGTCTTCTGGTCATTAAATAGCCCAGTTGTCACAGAGAGATTGTTTCTTCACCTGACCAGATATACAGTATTTAGCTACTGAATCCCATGAGCTGCACTGCCAGTCACACTTACAGAGCTGAGATTGCAGTGGCCTATCCTGTAAATGGATGGTAAATTCAAAAAAGAAGTGCTTACATTCTTGAAACCTCTATATAAGATCTGAAGTTCCTTCTTTGTGAATTTACTCTGTGCTTCCAGCAGTTCAAGAGCTTCAGGTCTATGTCGTACTGTGGCCATTTCCATTTCATCTTCTACAGTGTCTGCAGAATACAAGAGACAGAGAATGAAAGCTCAAAAAGAAATATAGGAGATAAAAATACCTAACCTTTGCAGGAAAGACAAATGACGTGTTCATTTTGAACTCACAGGGAAAGGGCATCTATCTGCTTCTGTGGCTGCAAAGAATAGAGAACAGCAATGATGGTCCAGTGGTCTGGATATCATCTCATAAGTACAGATAACAATAAACTGGAAAGCCAACAATCTGCAAGGGTATGCATGACACAATCAGTATGACTTTTCTGTTTCTACAACTCTTTGACCAAAGGAAATAATTTTTTATAAAACTTTAGTGACTCCAGAACACTGCAAATTTTCCCTTGGTTAGTTAATGGATGTGAATTCACTGTATCAGGTTAGGATTTTTAGTGGTTTTTTATTGTGAAATTGGCCTTTGGAAAGTGTGTGAGATTGATGTTGCACATCCAGCAGCATATCTTACTTTGAGTATGGTATAACTAATCCTTCAGGGCAAACATTACTGATAGTGAGTGGCCTAAGTGGGGAACATGATGACCTTAGTGACCACTTCTTTAGGCGAACAAGAATGCCAATGTATATATTCAAGGTTTATAGCTGAGTGCAGCCCTAAAACAATGAGAGATAGCAATGCATTTTTCCCAGGTAGAGTTTTAAATGTGAAAGTTCAATAAAACAGCTAAAGAAACTTACAATGTGTATTTATATATTGGGAGTAAGTAATTTATCTGATCAAAAATTTGAATGTGTGTATCCATTTTTAAGTACTGCAGGCAGTAAACATAACTTATTCCAGACTAATTTAATGAAATCACTGACTTATTCTGATTTAAGAGTTATACCAACTATAGAAATGTAAGGAGAGAACATGTCTAATTGTCACTTCTATGATGTTGAAGATATATATTTAATTTCATCAAAATTTGGTACTCTGCATCCTTAAAATAAAGTTTTATTCACTTCAATATTTATGAGAGCACAATATTACAATAGTCCATTAAAACAATATTATGTCTACAGTTTCACATACTTTTGTTCTGCTACAATGCAGTGATAACTTTCAGCTGCTTGGGAGAAATTTGGCATCAGAAGATACAGTTTAGCTAAACAAAAAAATGAGCAACCTTTAAACAGATATAATCACATAAACTATTCGGATAAATCTTCACAAACTTTAGGGCCTTGTCTTTTCTCCAGTCAAAGATATGTTGTTGCTAGCACTCAGCTCAGGAAGATGATTGCAGTGTTATCCAGATGATTCCAGTGCCACCTCCAGTCTTATCTCAGAATGTCCATTGTGTATTGGCTTATGGCAAACTACAATATGATTCTATGATTCATTTTTTTTTAATAGATTATCTCATAAAACTCACAAACCACTACCATCTTTGTGAAATTTCCAGTCTAAATGCTACTGACAAAACTCTCAACTAACTTTACATTGAACTTACTGTGTTTGATAGTTTTATAGGGCCAGTATCTGAACTCACAAGATAGACTGTAAGAAAGTCTCAGTTCTCTTCTATAAGAAGACATCCTGAGGTGCAAAGAGGAAGTACTGAAAATCCTGCCTTTACAGATGACATTGGAACAAAATAGTTTTAGAATTAAGAAGCTGTCTTCCTAATCAAAGGAAGGTGTAGCTAAGTTCTTGAGTCCCATTATAATTCCACATAAGAACATCAGGGTTTATTTTGCACAGATTCTAAAGCCTTTTCACTATGTTTTAAGGGATTAATCTTTTATACTTTTTTATATAGTCACTATAGTCTCTATAAAAATGTAATGCTGTAAACATAAAGCCAATTTTTTTTTGTCAGTTGCAAGTAAACACTAGGTACTTAATTGGCAAAATAATCAACCTGAGAATAAATATTGTTGAAAGTTCATTTGTATTTTATATTCAAATAGCTATATGGGATTTAAATGGGCTTTTGTTTAGACAGAAAAGGACTTAACTGGATATGAGTTCTCTAAGCACCCATTTGTAAAACATCTGGCTACCTAGAGAGACATCTACAAGCTTTTCTGGAAGCTAAATGAGCATGCATAATAAATGTGAGGCTAGAGAAAAAGGCCTGACAAAGTGATGCTGAGTACAATGTTTATATATCCTTACTAATAAATATTTTAATTGCATTTAAATGGTTTGGTGAGAATGTAGAAGACTGCAACGGGGTGATGATGTCTTTCTGTTAATGAAAAGGTTCAGTATAACACCCTTCATGCTCAACTTCTGTAGTGTCTTATAGATATAAAAAATAAAAAAATTAAGATCACCATAAATTTCCTTAAAATATGCCAACTATGCTGATTAAAATGCTACAGCATTCATGAGTCACTTCCAGGTTTTTAATTTTTTTCTTCACACTTCTATCTACCGTTATCCAGGCTGGAAAAAAAATCTATACTTTAAAACATGCAGGGAAAATGTGTGAAAATGTATCTCTTTCTAAACATTAATGATTTCTATGGTATTAGTTTTTTTCAGTTCTTTAGTTTCTTCAGCCTAAGAAAGTTGAGAGTTCTTGTTTTTCATAGAAAGATAACATGCCAACTGAAAACCAGAAACAAATCCACATTCCCTCATTAATATATTAAACAAAATATTCTTACTGATTTATAGAACAAGTAGCTTTATTATAGCTAAATAGTAAAGACAGTTTTTAATGTATTTGCTACATGAGCTAGGCTTTGAAACTTTTACTGTTCATTAAAGAACAAAATGGCAAAAGCAATGCAAAAAGCAGATATACTCTTCAAATAATGGCAGCTGGAGAAGCATGTCCAAAGTTAGGCTCATTTCATATCTGTAAAAATTGTGCACATGAATTTCCCTGCACAAAATCCACATTATAGCCTCCCTACCTATTTAATAACTGCATGCACACATGCTTTTGTCTTCCAAAACCATTCTTTAGTACTATCTGTAGCACATGCACTTATCTAAGGAATGATGGTTTAAAGTTTAGACTTACTAGACTAAAGCACAAAAATAAGAAAAGTGTAAAAGCATACAAATAAGAAAAGTGTTCTTTTAAATGTTTTGTTCGATAGGAAAGCTGAAATATATTTAATAGGAATGCTGAAATAAGATTTTACTTATTCAGATAACCTTTGTCTGTACATATTGATAGAAGTTAAGTGCAGAAGAGCAAATTCAGGCTATGTAAATTTCAGCAAGTTATTTGTTTTAAAAATATTCCACTGATAATTTTTAAGAAATTCATATCATGTGACTGTTCACTGTATGTAGTGCTGGTTTTGTTCCTACTACACTATAATGTTGCTTCTTTCATGCTACCAGAAATTAAATAGCACATGATGTCAAAATGGGATAACAATGTGTTCTACAATGTTAATCTTATTTAATGTTTTCACATAATATAATATTTTTACTTAAGATAGCACTACGTTATTGAGGACAGTACAGAGAAAAACAAATGCACCTTTTTTTATCTCTTGGTTCTCAAATATGAAATACTTGTTTTATTGCAACCTCTCTTCTGGTTTATAAAACACTTTCAGGAAGAAAATACAAGTTTTACATGTTCAAAGTTATTGAAACTGACTCTAAATATTTTTGGTTACCTGTGCAGATGAGGAGCTTGTATAGAAACGTGCAAGGAATAAGGGATATATTGCTTTCCAATCAACTTCAAACAATTAGAATAAACCTTCTATTCATTCTGATTTATCTCCTTTCTTTATTCCATGCCCCATCACTGGATGTGTTCAAGACCAGACTGGATGGGACTTGAAGCAACCTGGTCTAGTGCAGGGGATTGAACTAAATGATTTTAAAGGTCTCTCTCCTAACTCAAACAATTCTGTGATTCTATGATTCCTTTTATAGACTAAACCTATTTTATTCAGGTAATATAGCTGAATGCAACTTCTACATAAAGAATAATCATCAGATGCCATAACAGTAATTCACTTTTGCAAGCTATCCTATTTTCAATTAAAACACATCAGCTGAAGCCATCACGAAACAAAAAAATCACTGCATCCAGAAAATTAGAGCTTCTCATCTTTGAGATCTCAAATATTTAGAAAGGAAAGCAAGCACCACAGTTTTCTCTATAGAGAAGCATATGAAAGACAGTGAAGGTGGATAGCAAAAAGAAACCCTAGATCCATACCCCTCAAGTCTTGGCACTTAATAGGGACCTGTGTTCATAGCCAAGTTGCCTTGGGTTGTCCTGAATTCACTAGACATGGGGAACTGCTCTTGAAGGCTTTTTTTACCTTAGATTGATTGATATGCTTTATCAGAAGAGTATACAGGAAGCACATGAACCATTCAGTTTCTACTTTTAGGTGCTCATATTAGCGCCTAGAATTAAGTCAAATTAATCTAGATTGAATTGGGTCCACAGAGGTATTTTAAAATCAGCTACAGCAGACAATTTATATAGGAAGACATTCGTGTTACTACTATAATTAATCTCTCTACAAGTATATATATGTATATATGTATTGAGATCTCTCACTCCCTCTGTCCCTCTATTTTTATCTGTTACCTACCCTGGAGAGATTTTATTTCCTCACAGCATATCAGGACATTAAGGGTAGTGTCAGTGTGCTCTTCCTTTACCTCCATATTCACACACTTTTTTTTCCAATCTGATTATTATTTTTCTCTCAGGCACCAACTTTAAGACCCTAAATAGTTTGATGTAATATACTCAAAACCTGCAGGGCCAAGCCGTTCCTCTGAGAGCAGTACTGTTGGTATTACCCCATGTACTGGATAGCAAGCATACAGAGACATGCATAAATATGCACAAAAAGCTACCACTTTTCAAACACATGGAGAGTAGGTATTAAATTTAACCACTGAATCACTTCTCAACTCACTTGCAGATCATGCCAGCCCAGCAGCCCCTGTGTGGCAGATCCTGCCACTAGTATCTTGCCATCCTACTCTGCACAGACAAATCTGTTACCAGCCCAAAAATCTGTTCATCGCTCGATTTTAAACCTTGATAGAGCATATGATTACTTCAGCAGATATCTTGCCTCTCAAATGAGCAGTTAATGAAAGTATAACTTTTGATGCATGCAAACCTAAAAAAAAAAAAAATCAAATGAAAAATAAAACTTGCTTTGAGTAACAGGAGATGTCGTTTTGGCAGCCGAGCAGGGCAAGAGCTTCATAAGTCGCTCTTTAATGCTGCGTTTGGTACTGTTCTGAGCGTAGAGGAAACCTAAAAAATATATTATCAGGACTGTTAACAAAGGCTTGAGAACAATTTCTGTACATGCTGCAGAGTTCATCATTATAGCAGAATACTGATGGGAAAAGGCCAAACAGATGGCAGCCATTGTGAATCACAAAGGGCAACCAGAATTTTTGAACAGGACAACAAAACTGTTTCATCTTTGTTTCTTTCCACTGTCTTTTCAATAAAGGGGATGAGTTTTGTTGGTGTGTATCTCTTTTAATATTCTTATAACCCATTTAAGTTCTTATAACCCACCTTAAAACATCTAACAGAGAAGTATCAGATTATTTAATCGAAACAAGAAAAAGTAAAAGAATGTTTGTAAAAATTTTAATGACACATATTTTAAAGACTTTTAGGTCTACTGCATTTTGAATTTTACGATGGAAAACAAAATTAAAACCAAATAAAATCTCAAAGAGATCTTTTGTTGTCCTTTCTGGCAGACTTCTAGTTCCATGGCTGAGCTTTCCCATACAATAAATTTATCAATCGTGGTAACCAACCTGGTACTTTTGCCTTTTCTGGATATTAAAATAATGTGTAGCCAGTCTCCCTTTAATATTTGGCATTCTAAATATATAAAATATAAGTATTATATATTCTCTCATTTTAAATACTGATATGGCTGAATAGTTAATGTTCATGTGCCACAAAGCAGATGAACAGCATTACCCTTATTTACTGCAAAGGAAATTGTCACAGTAACTTCCTGTGAGGTCTAACCAACCATTTTATCCAAAATGGGTGATATAAGCAAGCATTGCCTGGATGGATATTTGTTGCAAACAGCAGACTTAACATCTATAAAACAGATGAGTAACTGATTTATGTTCCTGAGAAAGGCAGAGCTTGGTTTGGACATTATGCAACTCCTGCACTTTGCATCTTGACTGCATGCATGGAAACACAAACGCTGCTCTATGATGGCTCTTGCTGCAACAGCAAGAGTGCAAAACAGATGGGGCAAGAAATGAAAGGCACAACTGACAGGTCCTCTGCTAAGGGCACAGGCACCAGGATAATCTTGGTTATCCCCTCTACTGCACTTGTGCTGAATCCTGGTATTAGTGACATGATGTAGAATTGTTTCCTTTCTCTCACCAAACCATCTTGAGAAAAGTATGTGCTTGTATTTGGGAACAGAAGGAGAAAGCAAGAAGGCTTTAAAGATACTAAACTTTGCAAATAAAAGAAAAAATATTTCTCAGTTTTTAAATGAGCAAAACACTTAAGGAAATGAAAAAGAAATGGGGAAAAACAGGAACAACTCAGCCACAGCCTGAGAAAATCAACCAACTTTCAGCAGGCAAATTCTGCCTCTGAGAGAGCAGCAGCTTTGGCAAATGGACAAAACAATCCAGCTTCAGCACAAGCTTAGATGGACCTAAATTACCACCTCAGGAAATGTCTAAACCTTTTAATACAAATAACAAGAATGCATACACTTTTTATCTGTAGCACCTAACCATTAGCTCAACTCAGAAACACTGTGCAGATAAACACATAAAATAGAAGGCAAGCTGGGATCTGATGGGGTCTCAAAATCCATATTTTCAGTCTGAGTACGTAGCCTGAGCCTTTAAATAGGTTGCTTGTTATCTCAGCTGGCAGTGTCTGCAGTATCACACTATGCTTGTATTGTACATATCTAAGCACAAAGGAAATTTGTTTATCCTAAAGATTTTTTTCCTTTATTAAGAATTCTTCTAGCATAGACATCTATTTCTATCTTATTGACTTGAGTTAAAATTTGCAAAGTTGTACTATCCATGTATTACTTACATAATTACATAGGTCCACACGAAGCTCAAAGCCTTGAGTAAGCAGGCAATTTTGCTACTTTTAGGCTCACACAAAAGCTCATGGAATTCAATGAAAACCATATAGGCTTTGCAGAGGCATGATCAAAGTCAAACCAGAAATTATATATATGGAAGAAAGCAATATCAGAGGAGTAACTAAGTTAGGAGGACAGTATAATTTTTTTACTCACTTCTGGCAACTAGTTTAAAATTCTGACACTATAGTCAGGACAGAGGTGAAAGGACTAGTTTATATTCTCACAGTAAGATAAAGCAGCACGGAAGATTTTCGCTCTCAGTGGCTGCATTCATTTTATTCTGCAGCTATTGCAGGCTACTGTTGTGATCTCCTGATCAGTACTACAACTTTCAATGTGATTTTTCATGAGTCAAAAATACAGAGAAAACACATTGAACACCGGGTCTATGCTGCATCAGTGTTTAATAGATGTAAAAACATTAGAAGTGTTAATCAAGATTAAATATTATAATTATTTCTGTGAATTCTGGACCTATCTGCCCAGTGTGAAACAGGTTAAGGAAAAAGCTGTGGCCATTAAGAAGTTAATTACTCTAAAATAGATTAAAGTTATTTATTATACAGTAGGAGACTTATCTTATTACCAGTCTTTAAAATGGTTGTTCACGGAAAGAAGAAGAGCTATGAAACATCAATACACTGAACATGACAGGCTGATGCTCTCCCTTCAAACTTCTAAAATAGAATAATAATAATTCTTATACTGCAAATAGATATTCAGAGGAAGCTGAATTTTCCAAACTCTTCTTCGTCTGTTTTTTTTAATGCTGGGTTGACTAGAAACTTCATAGCTGCTATCCCTAACCCAGTCAGGCAAAAAATCCTCTGGGGTAAGTGTGAAAGTTCTTCAAATTCAGGTTAGTTAACTGGTGCTGCTTGCTCTGGATTTAATAATTTGCTTCTGCAATGAAATTAAACTGTGAGACACATTTTTCCCCAGAATTCACTGTGGGAGTGTCCTAGAACTCATATCCATATGACACCACCCGGAATTTTGGGCAATTGTCCCAAGAGGCGCTTACGTTTCACAAACTGTTCAGTAACTGGAGCATGGCTTACGTATTCTCATATCTAGGTACTGACACCTGTGCTGCATATAGACACTGGGCACACTTGCCATCCTGTAGGAGTGACTGTTATTTAGCATGATTTATAACTGTAGTCACAACTGTTAAACGCACCATTGGCTTAAACCTCTGATTTACAGGTACTGAAACTAGAGAACTGTAACTTATTAATAAAAGTTAAATTGAGAGTACCATGCATACATATGGCCAGTACAACTGTTTTCTGAATTACTACTTTTAAAAATAATATTTGACCAAAAGCATCCAGATCATTATTACGCAGGTGACCTAGTTACTTCTTTATCACAGTGTTGACATTGCTGGTTATTAAAAAAAATAATAATATATATACATTTTTATAAACTATAAGTAATTTATAAATGAACATATATTCCTTATCATATATATCTACACCTAGACTACCTTAACTCTATGTAACATTTTTCAGACATATGATCCCTGCTTTAGAAAGACAGTACATACAAGATATTGACTTGTTGTTGCAGAGACAAGTGAGACTACCCCAGACTATCTAGACAACGAGTTTTCAGAGGCAAAATATCTGCCTTTCTAAGTGGGATTGGTTTGTTTGAAAATTCTTTGTAGTCAACATGAAAGCAAGGGCAGGAAGCCACATTTTGCTGGTGTAGCAGATAAATCAGATAGTCTGTCTTGCATCCTGACTAAGTGCACAAGATAGACAGTGCTGTTCCTGCTCTTGCCCACTTTCCTGCCTACATCAAATGCTCTCTGTTCAAAGAAGCACCCTCCTGCCTTACCTCCTGCCTCACTACTGCCTTTTTGTAATGGGATTGAGGTGATAAATATCAATTTAGAAGGCACAGTCATTTGAGTCCTTAAAAGAGCTTTTGGAGCTAGTAATCATTCTGTTTGAAAGGATGTTTCATTCAAAAACTAGAAACAATTCTTCCAACAAATTCCTCCTTCACTGTTGGTGAAGGAGAAAACTCACCTGTAAAACTATCTCTTTTTTCCCCCCCACTCTTTTTCTCTCTATGTATTTTTATTTCTGTTTATTTGTTTCCCTTCTCAAAGTCTCCCTCCTTTATTTCGCACAGTCAGCAGACTAGCGCCCACTGTTTAAGTCTTACTCCAGTTTTTAGTCAGCAGTATTTACAATCCACTGGACACATCCAATGCCTTGACAGTATAGTGAAGCTCCCAGTAGTGCTGGAATTCAGATTTTTTTTCACCTACAGGGTTTTAAGTCCTCCCATAAAAATGGGAAAAATGTCTATGCCTTGACAGTATAGTTAAGCTACCAGTAGCGCTGGAATTTGGATTTTTTTCACCTCCGGGATTTTAAGTCCTCCTGTAAAAATGGGGAAAATGTCTACGTTGTATGGGTTCTGAATATGATTTTTTTGGAAGATGTCTAGAATAAGACCTGAAATCCAGGCTGGACAGGTCATTTTTCTAAATCTAAAATTTTTGTAGGAAGGTGACAAAGATTCTTAAAACCAAAAGGGAAATGCGTGAAGTATTTTCTTGACATGATGATTTACACTCAGTTTCAGCTGTATGATGGAATTCCTCCAAGGGCCTTAGGGCTGGCAGCTCCACTAAACTGTTGATGGTTCATCACAGATGGAAAGGCAGGGGAGTGCCGATTTCATATTCACAGTTCAGGACTTGTGGAAGGGAGCCAAATCAGAGTACGTGTGCCTTCCGTGTAGTAAGTGTGGGAATGGAATAAAATTATGGACAACATAAATATTTATAAATCTTAGCCTCAGTTCTTTGGAAACACCTGCCAAGGAACTGTGTGAGTTATCAGTAGGCTGCTTGACAGATCACCAGTTTTTTTTGACGAGACAGGAAAACATTCTTGACAATCTCATTTGTCTGTACATTTGTATTTGAATGATTCTTCCTCTATCACCCCTAACTTTCTAGTTTTCATTACAAAATATACGTATCAGTTTCACTGACTGCTAAAACCATATAGACCACATCCGATCAGTCACAAATATATTGAGTTAAAAAAAATGGATGGCATTTTAGGGAATACCTTAAAACACTAACTCAAGAGTCAGATTGCTCTCCTTCACTTTAAATTCCCTTGTACATGCTGTTTTAATTCAGTCTCACAATGGCAGATGAGATTAGGAGCTGGTAGTCACACCTCTCTACCATTAGGGATCAGAGCCAACTGGGAATTCTGGAGGCCAACAGGACTTGAACATGGATTGAAAATGACCATGACACAAAGAACCAGTGATCTTGTCAAAACCAGTAACTACAGTTGGGTATTTGTAGGATTGTCAAATGAAAAGGATGATCTCAAGATCTTTTCCAACCTGGCTGATTCTGTGATTCTGTGATCTCCAGGAGCATAAAATGAAAATTGCAGAGTTTCTTCAGCACAAAACTTGGGAATATCCTAGCATGTCAAGACGACTTCATTAATTTAATACCTCTTAAAACACTTGTAATACGCTCTCTGAGCTGGTCCCCTATGACAGGAAACACGTTTATACCAGATCACTTTCTTTAGAAAAATCTCACTTGAACTGGATCATGTGAACCTATGAAAAACTGCACAATGAACCAGATTTGTTTGACTGCTACGCTGAGCTACGCAGTTTCCTTTCCTTCCCCCCCTTCTGTTGTTTATTAGAAGTTTTTAACTAGTTGTAATACATATATATGATCACAGAACAACTTACATCAACAAAAAGTTACTTATCTTGTGGGGATCTAGGAACAAGACAGATTAGGAAGAAGAGGTTTTTAAGTTAGATGAGGGATCAGTTCAAAGAAAAATAATACTTAAAGAAGAGTGTAGTAGATGGTGTAGAGAAGCAATAATAATAATAATAATAATAACAATAATAATAATAGATAAAAAAATCTGTCCCACACATTAGTTTTAAGTCCAGCTTTTCAACTATCCTGAGCAATAAAATAATTTAATGTTATTCTTAATGAAATTTCTAACTTAGTATTGCTCAAAGGGATTTTACAATTGAAATAAAAATGCTAAACTACAGCTAACAACTTTTGTAGGAATCAAAAGAGACAAAAGAATTATTTTTTTTATTTTAACTTGGACTTTGATTCAAACATATTTGTACAGCTTTGGAATTTAACAGCTTCTCTCAAAGAAACAAGCAGCAAATATAATCTCTGGGGCTTCTGGCTCAAGAATGCTTTATTTCATATTCAGGAAGGACACTCAGTTTAGGAAAAGTCATTCTGGTTATGTCTCTTCTCAAGTAACTTGATGCCACAGAAACAGCAAGCGATGCTGAGGAAGCAAAGATCTTGCAGATGGTTTATGGATACAGGGAGTGAAGAAAGTGGACAATAAAGTAGGAGTGACACGAGCCCTAGCACTAGGCAGATTTGCCTGGACACCTCAATGGTAGTGTCCCTGGCCAGTGAAGCAAGCACCTGAGGGGCTGGCACCAGTAACAGGGGAGGGGGGTGGAGGTGGAAGTGGCGAAAGACCCTCCAAGCACTCAGAGTGTCAGGAATGGCAGCATGAACCCATAAAGAAAACCTGTTAAAGAGGCTGAATTTCTACTAATTACTAGACTGACTTTATTTAGAGGAGATTCACTGAGTTTTGCAGTTGAGGAAAACTTATTGACACTGCAATTGAAATGAAAGATTAGTTCTAACCAGGAGATTAAAAACCAGTGGCATGTAGTGCCTGTGTTTTGGAATATGAAAGCAGAGAGAGAAAAATACTGTTGTAAGAAAACTAGAAAGAGTAACTGAAAACAAAAAGATTATCATAAGTGAGTGACAGAAATCAAATGGCTGATAAGAGATGAGCTGGAATGAAAAAGAAGGGCTCAGCACAGAATGGAGAGGGAGAAAAGCAAAAACGCTAAAGAGGAGTTAAGATTTTGAATGAGAAAATAAATAGGGAGATATTAAAAGTGCTGAGAGACCTTTCAAATATTTATTACCTCCAATATTCTGGGTGCATGCCCTGAAAACCGACTACAGGGGGCTCCAGTGTGAGTGAGGGGCTCAGTGCCAGCAGCTGGAGAGGGACCACAGATCACAGCCCATGTGTCTGGTACCAGCTGCCGGGAGGCGGAGTCTGTGTCTGTATCATCCTCCAAATCATGTGTGTGGAGTGTGTTATAACATCTCTTAACAAGCACACCAGCAGTTTGCAGAGAAAAGTCTTTTCATACTCATTAGGAAAGCTAAAGACCAGAGAGAGATACTTTTAATTAATATTTTGAGGAGTATACCTTCATAGTGTTCACACTATTATCCAATTATTCTGAGTGGAAATAATTAACCTTCAGTGCTCTAGGCTGTAACTGTAATGTGTTTTTTAAATGCTTTATATAAATTTAGAGAGAACTGCCACATAATGGTGAAACGAAACCAGCACACGCTTTTCAGTTCTTATGAACTAGTCAGTGAGACAGCTGTGACTGAGGTCACTCAGGAAAAGGTCATTTCAAAGCCTGCTGTCAAAGTAAACAGTAAATTTTTCCACAGAATTCTGTAGGATTTGTACAGAGCTAAAATTTTATATTCCATACTTAAATTGCTAACATTTTTCTGCAAATTTTGGTGGTTTGGGTAAGGCTCATTTTGATTTGGAGTGATAGTGACATCACACCACCTTTGTGCACAAGGCACCACACCTTTTGGAGACACTAAGAGTTTTCAATTACTAAGCTGCCAGTCTTGAAGCACAGTGCTCTACATTCCATAGATCATCTGTATCCTGCTTCCATAAAAACTACATTTTTGAAACAAGACAGAAGAGGGGCACAACAAAGTAATGAAGATATTTAAAGAACCAAAAATTGTGCCATTCATTAAATGTTTTATTATAAATAGTATAAAGAAATAGAAGAAAAGAGCATCACCATCCTTTCTCTTCATCAATTAGCCTTAAAATGTTATGTTTACACTTACATTTCCTTTGTACAGAGTTGAGTTATTATAAATTACTTAATGTAGTTAGATGCAGTGCATCCTACTAACAAAGTAGTAGGAGTAATGTTTTATTTCATAATTGTTGTAGTTTCCATCAGAATGATGCAGCTACTTTTATAGCTTTTACAAATGTGTGTACAGTTCCACCTTGGAAAACACTTCTAAGCACACAACAGATGACAGTCTTAACAAGAATTAAGTTAATTAAAAATACCTAGTATGTGTGCATGATGAATTTTAGAGTCTGGGTAAGTGTGATGTATTTGCAATAAGACCGCCTAGAAGTAACAAATATATTCTTGTAAATCCCATTTTCCATAAGGACCATTGTGTAATTTGCTACAAAACGCAGAATGTCAACTCAATTTTCTCATCCATCTTGACTACAGTTGCAGTCTGAGACTATAATTAATCTCAGATAGGTTTAAGAATTAATGATCTGGATAACACTGTTCATATACTGAAAATTTTTCACTAGAGTTCTAAAAGTCACAATTAAAGAAGTCACTTTGAAGTAACAAAATCTCTTTATTGGTGAATATAAGAACTTAACCGGCAACAATTTCATGTGCAGTTTAAGGCTTATTAAAAATCAGTCACATACTTGCTAGTATGTTACATACCAGGATGCCTTTGCACCATTTTGAAATAATGTTTAAATAATTTGCAAAGTAAAAAAAAATTATAATTTCTTCCTCTTAGTAAAAATAAGTTGTGATTCAATGGCTGACTCCAACTCCCTAGCTGGGGGTCCCTAACCCTCCCTCTCTTCCTTGGCACTGATTCCTGTCACAGCATCACACTGCTTAAGAACAGCCCGCTCCTTTGCAAACCTGGTTCTATTTCCTGATGCAGCTGAGAGCACATCTCTGCAAAAAATTCTTTCTGAATGCCATGGGTTCTGATGTATTTGGGTGGGATGAGAACAAATGGTTAACCTGGGAAACTGGGAGCATATATTGCTGCCAAAGTTCACATAATGCTGAAACATGATTTCATTTTCTACATCACAGAGCTGTAGGGAAGGTGCAGAGTGTTATTGAAAGAGACAAAACATGTCTTCCTGTTAATCCTTGCAAAAGAAAGAAGTTGAGGTATTCCAAGATACCTTCTGAGATTAGAAATTGCATTTATTGCCAGCTTTGTTCAAGAGTGTTTTGAAAGGCATTTATTCTATTTCAGCTGAAGGATATCATGTATAGCAAAACCATGAAATGATTAAATACAGAGAGTCTGAAAAATGTTAGATGATTATACACTGTCATAATAATGAGATTTATCTAACACATGCAATAGGTCTGCAAAAAAAAAAAAATCAAAAAATCTATTTCTGTTAGTTTTTCTATTAATTACAACATTTACAAGGCTGGTTAATTCACAGACCATTATGAGGACAGTAGGAGAAAAGATCTTTCACACATGGATCTTGGCCATCTTGGGCAGCTGGAAACTGTTACCAAGGATAAACTGAAATTCCTTTTGAGTTTCTCAAGGTTTCTTCAAATCATTTCTTTCCCAGTTGAACACAGAAGCTGCATTTTAAAGAAAGTAGTAATTTCACATTGTTTCTTCAGGGTGCTTACATCATCACTTAAGACTAGATGCCAGTTAACACTTTTAAGTGTGAAATACAGACACTTCACAATAAGTCCCAGACAATGTAAATAAGGCAGACACAATAAAGTAGAGAAATAATAAAACTCATTATGGATTCCTACACGTGCATGCACAAACTCATATAGCACAGCTCTCTAATGTTAGTTGCTAGAGACAGGAGCCTTACTGCCTAAAATGATATCTGCAGAATTAAATGGTATTTGTTGCTCAGTGTTGCACTGTGAGCAGATAGAGGTATAACCATATTCATATATTAATAGTAGTTATATAAATTCTCAGAAAAAAGACGTCATACTAAAATTATCTGGAATGATTTTTTTTTTATTTTTAAGTGATGTGTTTTTTAATTAAGACACAAACAAATATTACAAGTAGATAAAATCTGTAGTAATTTCTTGAAAAGGATCAAATAGAAAGAATAATTTTTACAGCCCTTGGCATATAATTCTCCAATTATGTTTGAATAAAACCCTCAGTTTTTCTGGTTGAACAAAATTAACTTTCAAGAAGATTAATACATGATTGTAAGCCATTTGCCTTGTTCTGTACTAACAGTCATCAAACTATGGTTAGTTACTATGGTGAGTTACTGTAGAATGCTGAATTTGTGAATGTCAATTCCAGTGTAGAAGTTCTGTAACTAGAAAAGCACATAAGCACTTAACATCAATAATACAGAGGTTCTCAAGTTTTCCACTTTGTAACCCAAACTAGAAAATGATAAAATAACAGATGGATGAGAAGTGGTTTTTTTTAGAAATAAGCCAAAATAGAAGGCAATGACTTGGCAAACCAGAGCACAGAAACTGAGCTATGGATGGAGTAGGTAGTTTGTAAAAAATTAGAGACAGCTTTGGAAAAGAAACACTAGAGCTAGTGTCAATTGTTGAAGATTGGGAAGCAGAATTAAAGCAATAACATAACAGTGTGGAAAAGCATTTGCACAGAAAGTATCCTTCTATTTCTAGTCTTGAACATGTATTGACAAAATTATATGTTTCTGAATTTTTAATACAGAGTTCTACCAATACTTAAAGGAAGACAATTCTCACTTCATCTAATAGGAACTAAGAATAATGAAAGCATAGAATATACTGAAAGAAGCAGTAGGAAAGAAACATTCCAATTTTAACTTCTCAAAAGCCCATGCACATCCAATTAATCTATTTTTGTTTACAGACATCATGAATTTAAAAGAGAAATACAGAATTAATCAGAATTCCTTGCCTAATAATTTAGAATAATACTGATCCAGGCAGCAAACGCCCAACTACAGCATTTTTGCAAAAGTTTTTGACCCTTTTTGTAACAGACCGCAAGAGAACAGCTTCTCAGTGCTGGCTTTATTTACTTCTAAAGGAAAGAACCCCTCTAAGTATTTCTTTTGAAAAGAACAAAAAAAATTATATTAAACAGGCATAAAAATACCAGCTGGTATTTTCCAAAGAATGCATAATTCAACAGTTTTCAAAGGTCTACTAGGAGATAAAGGACAAAATGTTGCTGGTGACCTATAGAACTAGGACACTGGGGAAACTGACAGAAATTATATTTATTTAAAAAGGAGCAGTAATTGTTTCAGGTATTATTTCTGATATGAGTTTTTAATGATTATTTTTGTGATTTATTTGCACATTTTCTTATTAAGAACTAAAGTCTCTCTACTGGTTTTGGTGTCCTCAGAAATAAGAAAAAAACACTAAAAACTGTAATAAAAACCACAGAATAAACATACTGAAAAAGGTAAAATATTCTTTTCAACAAAACAAGTAGGAATTTTTATACATAAGTGGGATTTTTAAATTGATGCTGTTACTCTAAATATAGGCTGTTACAACAGGAGTGTTTCCACAAAAGCCTGATCCTCTGAGTAGGACAGAAATCTCCCAGACAATGCCTGTTTTGCTGACCCTTGTCACAATGAGACTTATTAGCCAGTGCAGAAAAGTAGAGCAGCACTCTCTTTCCTCATTTTTCTTTCAGATCACTTAGGGTTGGTAAAAAGATTCAGGGGAATTGTCTCTCTGGACAGTCAAACCCATTTAAGTGGCTGCACTCCACTAGACAATGACATAGAGGCTTGTAGCATTCTGTCAGCAACTACCTGTAAAGAAAATCTTTGTTCTGAAACTTCAGGAAATTACTGAGGTTCAGGAAGACAGCCATCAGTAAGACTTTGAGAACCCTTCCCCCGGTAAAAGTGCTTGGACTGACCTAGGAAAAAAGACACCTAATAAACCATCAGCAATCTTTTTGCAACTGTTTGGAATAAATGACCAACGATAGCTGTATTAGTGCTATCTAATTAAGCTTTAAAAAAAAAACCTGTAGGTGTTTGGTATTGCTTTTGTTGGAGCAATTTTTTTTTTCCAAAGTGTCACTTCTAGTTATAATTAATGATTTTTAGAAGATCTTTAGACCCTTTAATCCTTGAAACTAAAAGTTTTAATGTTTTTACAATCTATAGAACTTGTATTAGACAACTTCACATACTTGCTAGTTAAATTAAAAAAAAAACCACCACAACACAACCCCCCCCAAAAAAAAACCCAAACAAAAAAAACCCCAAACAAACAAAAACAAACCAAAAAATCCCCACCAAAACAGGAGGGAACAGGTTAAAGAGCATTGAGAAAGCAGCCTGATCATCCATTGGTCAGTATCTCAGAATCAATAAGCAATTTACTACAGCACTTTATTACAGTACAGGTTAATGACTTCTTGAGATCAAACCTGGTTATTTTTCAAGGTGCAATATACTGCAAATTAACACCTGCTATTTTTCTTTCTTTCTTTGAGTAGTCACTGACACAAGTGTTATGACAATTAATTAAGAAATAAAATCTCATTACTCAACACATATATATCCTTAGACATGTTAGCAAAATTCTACTGAAACTGTTTATACTAATGTGGTTTACTTTTGAAAATGAGCTAATAGATGTGGGAGGACAATAATCTCCCCAGAGTAAAAATTGTATGCGAGAAAGCAGTGGATAATAATCTCTCCTGCTGGCAAAGCTGTAGCTGGAAGTGATTAAGCCTTTAGGGTCCTACTGATGTCAGAGTTGTGACAGTTTCTTTTGTCAGACAGGATCACTAACTGATAAACTTAAAATAAATATGTATCACTTTCTTCACCAAAAGGGTTATCAAACACTGGAACAGGCTGCCCAGGGAAGTAATGGAGTCACTGTCCCTGGAGGTATTCAGGATGTGTAAACATGGCTTTTAGGGACATGGTTTAGTGGTGGACTTGGCAGCGCCAGTTGGACTCAATGTTCTTGGAGGAGTTCTGTGATTCTGTTAGCAGATAGAAAATACATGCACTGAAATAAAAAGGTGTTTATATTTATATACAGAAAATTCACTTCTAATTGTGTTTCAGTTCTGAGTCAAGCATTTTCTGAAACTGCCCTGTTCAAAAGACTTGTAGCTTTTAATGATGGTTGTGGGGCAGATATACCAAAGAAAAGAAAGCTTATTTTTCAATGAATCCTTTTTTCCTGTGGTATTTCTAAGTTGGAATGAGATTTTTCTATGTGTAACTTTTTTTTATATTCTTCAAAATATTCTTTAAAAATGTTCACCTGGGGAATTAATCATCACAGACTTTGTCCAAGTTTTATTTATTATAGTAGCTAATCATTTCTCACACAAATTTGTCAGACTTAAATATCTCATTTGGCACTTCATATTTTGTCTCATCCCCTCAGACTAATAATGCTTTAATGATGCTACTAAACAAGATGTTGCACCACTTGCATCAAAACCCTTCCTACACTGGCTTTAGCATATAATATGCACTAAGGGAATTCATAAGAATAGCAAAAGAAAAATGTTATTTTCTCCCCTCAAATCACTAGTTCATACCTTCTAGACTGTGAGCATTTTCAGAATTGCAAAACTTTAAAATTTCACTTATATACTGCAAGGCTCATTACAGCTGAATAAATGAAATTCTAAGAACTGCTTTGTCAAAATTGCCTTCACTCCAAAATGTTTCCAGAACGGCTCCACTGCATTCTGAAAGGACTTCTTTAAGAAGTGGTTCCAACTGACAATACTGCATTTCAAAATAATGTCAATAATTATTTCAAAACAATAAGGTGAGAGAAAATTATGTCAAATAATCTTATAATCTTATGTCCAATGTGATCTTAGAAATGGAGATTGTGCCTCTTGGGTGGCACATCTGAGACTTGTTTACAGCAGAAGCCTAAGCTTAATAAAATCTTCTGAAGTATTGTTAGGGTTTGTTGAAATCTCTCATACTGTGAAGTTTGTAGCAATGTTCCAACCTTAATGAAGAACCACGGAAGAATAAATCAAAACCTGCAAGTAGTATACACAGCTCCTACCCTTATGATGTTCTCTCACACAAAAGCAATAAGTTCAGGAGCATAAAGTCAACAGCAGCAACATCAGGAGAATGAATGAAAGAATCTGGCAGTTATTTCCAGTATGAAAATGATACATAAGAGAATTATGAGTTTCTCTTTAGCATTATGGTCCTTCAGAGCACATTCACATCCTCACACACATAGCTCAAGGTTCTTTTCCAGGTTTTTGTGATTCTACTGAATCAAAACAGCTGGACTATCCTAGAACACTTCAGGATCTGTTTGAAAAGTCCTGGGCACAGGAAAGACAGAAAGTAAAGGAGCAGCAGTCTTGTGCCTTCATGGAAGTGGCTTGAATGAAAATAATCAGTTCTTAATTAAACCTTCTCAGAATGCTCATAATTTTTTACACTAGAATTACTTAACTGGAGAATGCTTCTGCTGATTAAATGGAACTAGAAGTCCAGTGATATTCTAAAAGGTTTAAGATGATGTGTATATATATGCTAAAAGCCATGCTGAATTATTATCCAGACCTCACATGATAAACTCAGGGAAAATTATGTTAAGGATGTGGAGAATGGGATCACATTTTCCTCTTCAAGAAGTAAACAAATACTTGAATTTTATAAATTCAATCTCACTCAAGACAGAAATAAAGTTTTGCTGGATTGGGGGCAGAATGCACATTGTCTTTCAGGATTAAGTTCTGGGTGGATGACAAGATCTCACCTTGCTTTTGACCTTAAGAATGGAAAGACATCAGGAAATATATTCTGGAAATTTAGGCCAGTTAGTCATTTTTCTCTTTAAATTCTTCCTGGTCAACTGAGAGTTACTATTTATCAGTCCATATTTCTACAGAAAGACATTGAAATCCACTGCTACAGATTCTGGTCTTATTGAAATGTTCTGTACTCTATTAAAATGTCAAGAAAAAAACCCAACATGTAAAAGGATATATTGTTAAGAAATTCTATCATTACTTATTAAAGAAATACAAGTTACACAGTAGAATAGCTACTACAGTTGTTAATTCCTTCCAGTCCCCAAATCCAGAGGCATATTTGTTGAGATATCTGGAAAGCTATCCTGCTCCTCCTTTATTACTGCCTACTTTGAATATACACTGTAGTGATAAGAGAAATTTTCAGTCTAACCTCTTCCCTGTGAAAGCTGGAGTCCAACATTCAAAACTGCCTGCAGCTGTGTTTTGTTCACTAACATCAACTGTGCAAAAAGAAACACATCAAGGTTTTACCTTTTTTTCACTTTACTATGTGTTACAATGAAAAACAAGAGAAGAAAAAAACCCACATGCTATATGGATACATCTGAAGTACTGAATTACTTAAAATTGAAAGGCCCATGTACTCATGGAAGATCTTCCGTGACTACCTAAAACACAGCTTCTTTTCACAACCACAATATCAAATTAGTCTAAATTATTTCATTAAAAATGTCAAAATGGGAATCTAATAGACTTTGAACCCTTTATAGAAATTTTTTTGCCTTTTAGATCGCTCTTGGGTGTTTTCCATTACATTTCTTTCTGTACTCCAATAAGAATCACACTAATGATCTGAAATGAAAATGTGCCCCAGGGAACATTTGATTAAAATGTAAAATATTGAGGAACAATCAGTAATCATAAAATTATAATACTGATGGCAGATGAAATTGCATCATTTTCCAGCAACCAATATAGTCTCCAAGAACAGGTGGATTTTTAACATTGAATTATGTAGACAGAAACTGTATGGAAAAGCACATGGAAGTGACCTTTAGTATGACTGCCTATCACATCCTATTACACATACAATTTCATGGAGACCGAGTAATCTTCACTGACTTAGTAGATTAACATCACTTGGTTATCACTATTACATATCCTTGTCTGTGTAATGCAAATGACTGGAATCACTCAAAGCAATTAGAATTTGCATAAAAAATGTGAGAGGAAGACACTGGTGAGCAATTGGCTCATGGGTCAAGCACAGAGGGTAGTAGTGAATGGGGGAACATCAGACTGGTGACTTGTGCTCCCCGCTAGAGGGGTTCCACAGCGCTTCATCTTTGGCCTGTGCTCTTCGACATCTTCATAAATGACTTGGACACAGGATTAGAAGGGATACTAAGCAAGTTTGCACATGACACAAAACTGGGAGGAGCTGTTGACTCCCTTGAAGGCAGGGAGGCCCTGCAGAGAGACCTTGACAAATCAGAGGACTGGGTAATCACCAGCCATATGAAGTTCAACACGGGAAAGTGCCGGATTCTGCACCTGGGATGGGGCAACTCTGGATATATGTAGAGTCTGGGGAATGAGAGGCTGGAAAGCAGTGCCATGGAAAGGGACCTGAGGATCCTGGTTGATGGCAAGTTGAATATGAGTCAGCAGTGCCCTGGTAGCCAGGAGGGCCAACCGTGTCCTGGGGAGCATCAGGCAAAGCATTGCCAGCTGGTCGAGGGAGGGGATTGTCCTGCTCTGCTCTGCACTGATGTGGCCTCACCTTGAATATCGTGTGCAGTTTTGGGCACCACAATACAAGAAAGATGTTAAGATCTTAGAGTGTATCCAAAGGAGGGCAACGAAGATGGTGAAGGGCCTTGAGGGGAAGCTGTATGAGGGGCAGCTGAGGTCACTTGGTCTGTTCAGCCTGGAGAAGAGGAGACTGAGGGGAGACCTCATTGCAGCTACAACTTCCTCATGAGGAGAAGGAAGAGGAGGGGTAGGCAGTGATCTCTTCTCTGTGGTGACCAGCGACAGGACCTGAGGGAATGGCCTGAAGTTGTGTCAGGGGAGGTTTAGGTTGGATATTAGAAAAGGTTCTTCTCCCAGAGGATGGTTGGGCACTGGAACAGTCTCCACAGGGAATTGGTCACAGCACTAAACCCGACAGAGTTCAAGAAGCATTTAGATGATGCTCAGGCACATGGTGTGAGTCTTGTGGATGGTCCTGTGCAGGGTTGAGTTGGACTCGATAATCCTTGTGGGCCCCTTCTAACTCAGCCTATTCTGTGATTCTGTAATTCTGTCAATCTCTGTAGTTACAATGAAGTTACTAAGGCTATGCTAGTTTGGATTTGGTTGCTAAAATGCATTTACAATAGAAAACTGGATCTGTATTATAGCACACTTGAGCAGGGGGGGAAAAGGAAGTAAAAAGCATATTCCAAGATGCATAAAATAACATTTTCATAGCTGAAATTTTACCTTAGCTCCTCAAATATGCTAACCAGAAATATGGTTTTGCAAGCCATTTAATATCACTTAGAAGATAAACCATCTGCATTTTTATGTAAATAATAATGCAGGCATTTTGTTTCAGTAATTCTGCTGAAAAACGTTGACAAAGCAAAACTGAAAAGCCAAATATTCACATTATGTCATTAATATTGTACATAATTTGAGCTGACTTTATTGATGATATCAAAAGAAGGGGAAAAACACAACTGCCTATATGGCTAATCTTGCTGTGATTAGAAGGCTTTTCTGGCTAAAACTTACATCTACTCTGGAAAACACATCTTGACACCAGTAACTTACATGAAATAACTGCACAGACAGTAAAATAAAATACCTGTTCTAGCAATTGTTTGGGAAGAACTGGAAGCACACTGGAGACAGGATTAGAATTCAAAGAGATTTGGACATCAGAAAAAAAATGAAACCTTCAAGAATAAATGTCAGTCAAGAGAAATGCAAAGTGCTCCCTGAAGAAAGAATGACTTAGTAAAAAGTTAGTAAAAACTAAGTTAGTAAAGTAAGTTAAACTTCAGATATAGTTTTATATTAGTGTCAGAGAATTGTTTTTAAAGGACACAGACCTGTAGAAGTGAGTTCACAGATGAGTATCAAGAATGAAATGGACTCCAACAGAAAAAACCTGAAAAAGCAGGGCTTTTTTCATCTAAGGAGGGTAAGACTGATGGGAACAGTTTTCACTCTGTGCAAAGTTGTCACAAAAGGAGAAATATCTTCTAACGTTTGTTGGGTCACAGCAACACACTAAATGACAACCTGACAACCCCACCAGCTTTGTTTTTACGTGTCTATGAGAAATGACAATGCAATAAGAAGAGCAAATGACCCTCATAAATTATAAATCTCTTTCTCTAAGAACAGCCTGTCAATGATCTTCAGCTGGCTTAAATGTGACTTTAGATTGTTAAATCTTTTGAAGCGGGGATTGTGCATCTACTTGAGACTGTGACACGTTAGCATAGATGCTGATAAAAACTGACTAATAAATCATACCACAAACCCTGTTTCTGAAGAAGCTGGTACAGTGCTGTGAGTGATCTCCAAGCAAAACACATACACGAGTTCCTGAAGATGGGCTCCTTCCATCTTCTTCACCTTCAGATACTTGGATAATGGATGGTTCTGACTGTTTAGTATTCCATAAGGTTGTAATCAGTAAATATTTACCAAGAATATTTTATGAGGTACAGAAAGGGATTTAAAAGTATAAAACATAGATTTGAAGAAGATACCAAGATTTCTAATTTTATAAATGCACAGAAATACGAATCATGTAAATCTTCACTTAAATCGGGTACTTTATTATCTGAACCTAACCTAACACTTTCAGAGATCCTGTCACTTAAAACTGCCTTTGAAATCAAAGTATTTCTTGTTTTCTTTCTCATCTGGGGTGTCTTATTAATGACCCAAATAAAGACAAAAAGATGCATTTTGGTAACTACATTTTAAAAGTCTGTATACTATTTTCTTCAATATGTATTTTTGTGCCTCTGTGAAGAATAACCACTTAGGAGACAGAATTGCATTTAAGTCTAATGAAACAGAAGATCAGTATGCAAGATCAAGAGTCCAGTTTCAACTATTAAAACAACATTCCTTCTGGCTTGTAGGAGCATTAGTGCTGCCTCCTCCAAGGTAAAGGATGGAGAAAGCAGCTATTTACTGGTGTTTGAGTTTTGTAATGTTTCTCTTTAGCCTTTAGAAAATCTAATTTCCTGTGAACGGGACTTATGTTATCATCCATCACAATCTTTTTGTGCTGGCTCCTCACCAATATCGCTCATAACAGCTTGGACTGATAAGCTGACTGCAGTCTTTCTCAAGTACAGATGCTTGGACCCAAATCAAAACAGATACTAGTCAAACAGTATATGTTAGGGCAGAACCAGCAACACAGGGAGTTTTCTCTTCTCTGTTCTTCTCTGGTTTTAATGAAACATCTTCTTTATCTAATTTTTAGTGCACCTGGAGTGTAACCCTACTGTCACCAGACTATATCATTAGTAATTCAAAAGCACTGAAAGCTGAAAGAAAGCAGTTGTCAATTGAACTCTAAAATGACCCAGTTAATTGATTTTTGGAGCCATACAGTGGGAAGCATATACCAGCAATTTTGTGTGTGCAGTAGGCAGAGATATTATTTTTTCATGTGTCTTTCTATACAATTCTCATGACTCACAACCAGTATTTTGATACTGAGATCTGTGCTCTGAATGATTAGAAACACACAAGTCAAACTACAAAGAATTTAAATACAAAATGCATGCAAACCCAGACAATTCTGCTTAGTTCTAAAAGATGAGCCAAGTTACACATCAAGTTAATTACTTGAAAGGTATTCAAACAAATTTTTGGTACCACCCTCATTCGTTTATAAGTTGGCAGAATAAAATGCTCCTTTCAGAGAGCAAAAGATAATATGTAATTCTGCTTTTGTGTTGTGGCTTTTTTGCAGCTCATTGAAAACATTATTACCGTAAAATTTACAAAACACTTAAGACCGATTAGGTATGAAATGCAAACTGAATTAGTAAAGAAATATTAATTGATGATTTCAGCAAGAGTCTCTGAAAGCTGGGAAACTACCACGTTGTCAGCCAAAGAAGGTTTTTCAGAACCTCTGCCTAATTTGTTTGGTATGGATAAGACTTAAATTTCTGTTCTTAGACGTTTAAGTTCTGAGGAAAGAGCTGCTTGGAGTCAGCTAACAACAAAGCTCCCATCGGGGTATTTGTGCATTTCTGTGTATTTTCCACTTCTCTGTAATAAACTGTATCTCCCATTATCATTCGCACACTGGGGAATGGCACAGAGGTCCTACTCACAGAGGAAATTTTATTATTATGTTAAATTTAAGATTTTGAGCATGGCAATGGCAATGGCCAGGGAGGAAAAGTTAGCAAAGCTTATCCTGTCACAGAAAATTGGTTTCATATCTTGTTTTTTTATGCACTTTTAAAGCAAAGATGATATCTAAATCAATTTATTATATTTAATTCCTTTAATTTATCATTTTACTTACGTATAACTGAAATCAAAATAGCCAGACAAACCACACTCTTTCCTACACAAGATTTTTCCTTTTATTTAAGACATAACGTCATGAAATTGTCCCATCAAAATATCAAAAATATTGATTGTATTCTTCCATCTCAAGTTGACATGGAACCAGAAAATTTTTTCTTCCTCAATCTATTCTACTGCATAGCCCAAATGTAATACAATAGACCATTAAGTGTGCTTTCAATCAATGTAGTTTTATTTAAAATTTCTTTTTTTAAGTCCAAGAAGAGTCAGACTTGTGTATCTTGTGTGATATACAGGCTTACACTGGTGGCTATCAACAGAAAATGGCATTTGTTTGAGTCATAAGTGGTACTGTAAAAAGTGACGTGAACTATAAAACAAGATGAAAGGTTTAACAGAGGGCTAACTTTAGAGAAGGTTCTTGACATTTTATTGTCATTTTTAGACCCTACTCCAAAATTTCATGTCTCTGGGTGGGTTCTTGTACTCAACAAAAAAATTCCAGTGAAATTAAATCCGACAATGGTTATACAATTTCTTCCTGAAGACAACTTTCCAGAAGGGCTAGTTATTATCATGTGGAAGCTGTTGGCTTCCACACCGTGATGTTTAGAACCAGAGTTGATTAAAAAGAAAAGAGTTCAGAACAGAAATTTCTTCCTGCTAGAGATAAGTAGCTTAACCTCCCCAGATAATATGAAAGATTATGAAGAATATGAAGACCTTGAAAAACTTTGATTCATGGTGTCCATGAAATAACTAACGTACCATTGATGAAGTACCAGGTAGTTTTTAAAATAATACAGTTGAGTAGAAATACAATGGGAAAAACTACTTACTTTTAGAAAATTTTATTACATTCAAAAATTCTAAAGAATTCTCTAACAAAGAAAATGAACTTATCTCTTTCAATTTTTTCAACATATTTGCTGCATGCATTTCATTTTCTGAGGAAAATAAATTGTGTGGTAAATTACAAACTGAAGAACAAAAGCAAACACAGTAAGAAATAAAAACTTCTTTACAATTTCACTGCAGCATTTTTGGGGGGCTCTTTGTAAGTTCACTTCTTTTTCAGTTCAGTTTTTAGTATTTCACTTTTTTTTCTTACTTTCACTTTATTTAAGGAACAAAATGCAGCTTTGTGGGTGAATAATATGTGAATAAACAAGAAACCATAAGCTCAAATTCCATTAAAGGCAGTAGGCTCTGTGTCAAATTCAGGGTGACTAAGGAGAGAAGAGCAATACTCTGAAGTGGGGTGATGACATATGTCTGTGGCAGTAAGGAAAAAGAAATGAGAAATCCAAGGAAATTTTAATTTTCTGGGATAAGAAGGAAGGGAGTGCAATCCCTCCATGCTGTATCTTGCTGTATCCTGTATTAGACACCGGTGAGAGGTGTCATAAGAGTCTGTTCTCCCTGCCAGGGTGAGCCCAGCAGTTGTGGTTTACTGGGTGTGTCAAGACACAAGAGTGGTGCTGAAGGGACCCCCAGGAGAACCATGCACAGCACAACATGGCAGCCTGTTACACCTCTTCTCTTCCCATACTGCTGAACCTCACTGCTCTGCAGACCTTCCTAGGCCCAGGAATCATGAGGACCCTTTGCAATTAGTGGAAGTGGCAGCTACATTGTCTTTGTTTGTGCCCCCCTTCATATGTGGGTTGAGGCTGGGAGTTGTCTGTCTGGTAAGACAGTCTATACTTCCTTCTCTTGACAGAGCAGAGATACAAGCAATTATAGCAAAATAATAAAATAAAATAATGGAAAAGGAGAACCAGAATCTAAAACATTTGCAAACCAAGTTTTCTCCCTTCTCTCATCACTTACCATCAGAAATGCTTTTACTTTTCCTGAGAATCAGAAAACATGCTTGTAAAAGGCATTTTCACATCCCTAGGCAAATTCAGAATGGTTTTGATTATATACTCACTGAAGGAGCTCTTCTGGTCTCTGCAATGCTTCTTTTGTACTGGCTTTTTTATTCGTTTGGCTGTAATGACTGAGATTGACTATTTTGCTGAGTTAAGTGTTTAGCTAGATCAATGAGCTGAACTCACCATGAGCTCACTCGATCCATATTTTGAGTACAAAGAAGTTAGAAAAATGCATGGCAAGATAGATACTTGTGGTTGCACATCCTGAATGGGATCCTTGCTTGGATATATCTAGTTCACAGTTACATCAGATGTTGCATACCGGGAAATGGTACCCTAATGATACTTTTAAAGGTATTAATGGTCATTTTGTACTAAAGACAAAGTTATAGGCTATATTAGGTGTGAATGGTATGGTTTTCTTCGTATTCTAGTGGTATCTATTCTACACTAAAACTAAAGTTTGATCCTTCACCTTATTCAGCAGGAGAGACTGTCCCCTATAATATCGAGCTGAGAATTAATGGAAGAAATAAGGTATCTGAGCTACTACTATCAGAAGTTACATACCAGGATGAACATTTTCATGGTGGGATAATCACTATTTCTGTTAATAAGCTCTTCTTAGTCAGTATGTGTCATACAGAGCCCCAAAGTGATAAATTTCGATCAATAGGTCTCTGCAACTTCAAGCTTTTCTCATTCACGATAATTACAACAACCCTCTGTTCCTTTAGAAGGAATAACATTTCTCGGAAAAAGCAATTTCACTCACAATGTGGCCACTGTGATCTAAGAAATCATAAATCATCTGGGCAGAAAATACGTGGAATAAAAAGCAAACCAAAATATTTCATAAGAGCATCTGTGGGAGCTGTATGATGTACGTTAAAACTTTACTATCAAAATCATTCCTAGCGTGTTACACAAAATGGACACCCAAATATGATGAGGCATTCAGAACTGAAAAATACTAAATCTATTCACCTCTACACCTCTGCTTTTCTGCGTGCAAAGCAAGCTTCTATACGTATCAACAATCAAATCTTAAAATGCTTGAGTTATATTGAGGTAGAGGTTACATAAATTATTGTCATCCTCCTTTTACAATTTTGAGAACTAAGCAATAGAAATTATAAATCTCCAATTTAAAGACAAATTAAATAGAAGAAACTAAAGAAAAACTGAATGAAAGAAACCTGTGTACTACATGAGTTTCATACAATATCCACTCCACAAATTCTCACAACTCTAAGTAGCTAACAGACACGTTGTTCAAGCACAGTTAGGTGCATCGAGATTTGGGTGGCAGCCCATGTATTTGCTTCAAACACCAAATCAATTGCATGTTGGAGAGAAAACAGGAATAAGTTAAGCATTAATGAAAAGGCTACAGGTGCATGGATTTGGTCAACTAACAAATCTAAGAAGTTCTGGCATAAAAACACCTGTGGTAACTTAATTAATGGCCGTTGCCATGGAGACACAAAACGAACGGGGAGAAAATTTGCAGTATAAAACAAGATGAAAGCAATATATGTGACTGCCACTCTGTGGTTATCATCTTGGTAGTTTAGAGCCAAGTTTATAACAAAAACAACATGACAGAACATTTCTGAGATAAGTCGGTGGAAGCAACCTTCTCTTTGTTCTTATGGTTCCCCTCTTGTCAGACAGGAAAGATGAACAGATCAGTTTTACTGGAGCCTAAAAAGATCATTCAAGAAAAGAACAACTCAGTATGTGAGAAAGGGGGTACGTGTTGCTTTATTTGTTTTCATTGGCAGCATTAAGACATTCAACCAGCAAAAAAACCCACAACCAACTCTTTATAGTATACTTACAAATCTTGCGCTTATTCAACCCCTAGCCTAACCAACTGTTGGAGTTTCTTCAACTTCCTTCTTTCCCAGAAAATAGCCTTATCAGTGTTGTTTAGTTATATATCTTTTTCTTCTTACCCCCGCATCACAAATTTTTGATACAATTGTTTCAACTCTTTTAATGGGCAAACATCACAGCTCTCCATACCAGTACTGAACATCGGTACTAAGTACAATACCTTGTACCAAATATTTATACCAAAATAATGAGGCCTCCCTAAAATATTTTGGCACAATAAGCAGGAGTAATCTAAATATCCTAATAACAGGAAAGGTTAACCAGACAAAGGATCTCCTCATTTTGAAGTGACAGAGGAAGTAAGGACATGTGTGTATTACTCCATCAATGGCAATCAACTACTGATCTGAAGCGGCCATGACAGAAGATGCCTAAAATGCTTCAGAGAACGTTTGAAATTCTGAGCCTTTAGTATCAACAAGACACACTAAGGGATAGCATGCAAAATTCTGTTCAATCACGTTTGAGAAAGATGAACTGAAGTTGGAATAGATGAAGACAAAACTTCCCAGGATGACCCAGAGCTTGTTTAGCTTAGTTAATGCAATACCAAGATGACTCTTGCCTGCAAATGTATCAAGAATGCAAACTTGAGAACTGAAAGTAATGCTATGTAATCCAAATAATGGCACAAATGGCTACAAAATGACTACAAATATTCTGAAGATGGAAACTAACAAGATTTTTGTGTACCATGAAACCTGGAGTCTTTTAACTGCACTAGTAAGCTCAAGAACATATCTAATTTTGAGGTAAACACTTGAAGAAATACCATAAAAGATTATATGACCGTTACCTCTGAGGTTACAGGATTCAGTGACAAGGTATGTATCCAGGTTTTTATTTCCACTCATATTTGGTTTAAGTGGTAAGGTTTTGGTAATGGTGGGGTGGCTGCAGGACCCCATGCTGGAGCATGAAGGGTATTCCTGAAGGAAATTACAGCCTTGGAGAGACCAAGCTAGAGATGAAGATCATGGGAAGGACCTACACTGGAGCACAGAAAGTGTGAGGAGAAAGGAACATTTACGGACTGACTGCAACCCCCCATTCGCCTTCTCCCTGTGCCAATTGGCATGAAAGAGGAGATAATTAATAAGCAATAATCCTGTCTTTATGTCCATCCATGAGCTTTTCCATCACATTTTCTCCCCTATCCTGCAAAGAGACGTTGCTAATTGTTAATCATTTGATATTGCTAATCATTTCCAACAACAGATTCCATCACAGACTGCTGTTGAAGTCAAAATACTAGTAATTACATAACTACAGCACATCAGCAGTTTAGACTGAGAACTCAGTGTTGTCCAGAGATATGTGGAAGATTAGAGAAATATAGGAAAGGGAAATACTGACTAAAAGTCAGATAGCCTGAAATAAGATGAGAGTGATGTTACTGAAGTCATCTTCCCTTGCTATGATTCATTTTACTTGTAAGAAAGAGAAAAGCAACCATTTATCTCATCTTGTTGATACGGGAGGAACAATGAAATTTGATATGCTGAGCCAGAACCACCACAGTATAGCCTAGGAAATCAGAATGCAAACTACGGTATGGTCTGACCTGAAAAACATCTGCAACATAAAAACAAGCTGTAGCACTGCAGCAAAACAGAGCTTCTAAAAATTTCTTTTTAGTTCTTGTAGAAAGTATAAGGAAACATTGCTAAGGGAATCCAGGACATTCAGTCTTGAAGTTATAGAAAATAACCACTAGTTCTATATGAAAATATGCAAATAAGAGTACCATAGCTTAGCAGTCAAGATTTTGTAACTCTTTCCTGAAGTTTTCCCTCTGAACAAGTAGCAACAAATAATTCTCCTGAATATCTCCTGAATTCATCCACTGATTTTTAGAGCAAGTTCTATCAGGATTACGTTTACGAGAGGCTAAAAGCATCTAGTCAGCACCAAATCCTGTAGTGACTGTTTAAGAATTTGTTTGGGTAGGCTGAAGGCACTAGTTTTCTCCTTGCATCCAGGGAGATCACATTGAGAACAATAAGTTCCTTTAGAAACTTTAATGTTATAAAAACATCCTGAAATACCAGCTAATTTAAAAGAATATTTTATGTTCCTATTTTGTTTGGTTGACTTTTATAACTGGCAATTATCACAGTTTTGGTAAATCTCCCTTTGCTGAACAATCCTTAGGCTTAATTTTGGGCTTAGTTACCAAAACAACATCAAGTTAAATTGTAAATCTGCTTTTCAGTCTCCAGATGCTGTCTTGGGATATAACATTGACCAGACAGTGAATATTATTGCAAAAAATAAGATCTCCCACAGCTGTGTCCCAGGTCCTATGACTAATGCAAACTCTCCCAAATGCTTCATTTACTAAAACCCCATCGTTTTCCAGAGCACTAGTTTGACCAACACTTTGGTTTCCAATTTAACTCTTCTGGGTCAAGCAACAGTTACAGCATATAATACACGCAACTTTTAAAACCTCCAATATACTTTGTCCTGTCTTTAGGTATCTCATCAAATATTAAAAAAAAAAAAGTGAAAAATTATTCTATTTCTTTAACAATCATTTTTTCCTTTCTACTTGGATCAGAGTTTTGTAAGTAATGCAGGGTCCTTCCTTGCCCCACTGACACAAATTTTTACCCCTCAACAAAATCACTCCCATCTACTATTCCTCTCTATAAGACACCAAATCAGAAACTATCATTTACAACTTCCATACATGATCATCAGATGATGACTAATGTTTTTCTCAGATGATCAAATATCTCATGTGGCAACACTCAAAATTGTTCAAAAATACTTTCATGTAAATAAGGTCAGTTGAAGCTCGACCATCCTCTGTTAGCTCTTTTTCCAAAATGGAGGTAGAAAGTCAACTGCAAACGGGGTTTTCAGCATGACACAGATACAAGTACAAAGTTCGTATTCTCAAAGTGATCAGAAATTATACATAGGCATATTCCCTAAATCACCATGGTAATTATTGTGACCCAGAACAAAGACCTTCATTTTAAAGTAATTTTAATTATGAACATTGGTGAATTGCAGAGGTTTGGGAGAGAAACTGGGGCAAAGCTTTGCCATCTCTCTGGTGCAATGCAGGTGCTCCAGTAGAGTTCTGGGAAGAACTCTGTGAGAATGTGTCAGGACTGAAGTCCTTCTTCAGTCTTGGTCCCTTGGAGTTTATTGTTCAGTTAGCACCTTGCAACACCAAAATTCCTTTAGCACTTTTCAGTGAACTTCACTAAATCACAGCATTGGGTAATTGTTTGGCAAAATAATCTACAGATTGTAAAAATGCTTAACTAAGAGCTTTACGGGTCTTAATACTCTTGCAAAGTGATACCATTTAACATCTTTGTGAATATACAGAGCTCTGAGGAAATACCAGAAAAAGTAAACAGCAAACAACAAAGAACTTGAGCCTTTTTTTTGTGAATATTCTTATTTATATTAATAATTTTACATATCTGGTTTTTTTCACTGGTTGATTTTGACAATTGTACATCCACTGCAGTTCCATTTCAGTAAAAAATTCATATACTATACTGAGCCTTTAGCTTTTTGAATGCTTGTTAGCTGAACCGATAGTCTAAGAGGAACACTTTGGCTATCTCTTTAGATATAAATTGGATGTGGAAGATGTAGGTTTCCTGTTATAATCGAAAATTTGTTCACCTAAACATGTTTTCCATTTAGCTTGAAACATACCTGAAGTACCTTTTAGGAAAAGGCACATGGCATAAAACTGTTGAAAATATAATAAAGACTGTGTCCCTTACACACATCCTGCATTACGTTTACTAACACTGAGATTATTTTTCTGCAATTAATATGAACAGTTTACTTTAGTGGTTTTGTTATTAATGAATGAACTCTTCTGCAAAAGAAGCCCTTAAGAGTTACATTTCACTTCTCACATTTTTTGGGGAGTTCAGCATCCCATAATATTCCTTGCATTAGTGGTCAAACAAGTCTGTCTACCAATGAGGGATGCAATCCTACTTGTCCTCATTAGTGGAGGATTTCTGTTCAAATTCTTACACTAAAACATGCACAGGAGCATTTACCAAGGAACCAGTGATTCACAGTAACACCAGTCAGATGTAAACGGAGTACAACATAAATTACAGGGAATCTGTTCTGCCCTGGCATCAGGACATAAGCCATGAAAACACATAAAACAGTTACAAAGAAAAATCTCCTTCTTGCTTATGTGGAGGTAAGTATAACAGATGTATTAGAAATTACACTAATACAGAATATTCCTGTTTGCTCTTTGACCAGTAGGAACGGGTATCCTAAGCACTGGGAAATAAAGGATAAATTCCTTACAATGTCACAGACTTTGAAAGTGATCTTGGTGAATCATAACTCCTTGTATTTTATAATATATATAATACACAAGAATAATAAACTATACTCCGTTTGTCTGCTGTGCCTATCCTTTTCAAGCAAGGAATACAGTGATGCCTTTGAATTTTTAAGATTTTTAGCTTTTTGTAGATTTTAACGTAGCTGGAGTTTTCCTTCACTTTAGACCGTTAGACTTTCTCACAGTTTGCGTGTCACATTCCTGAAGCTTCGATTTATCCGTCTTTTAACCATCTTTTCAAGGCAATAGGTTTTTTAGCAAGAACATTAAATTGGGGTGTGCACCTGGACTAGAATAACAAGAGATATGGCAGACAAAACAAGATAGAAGGCTAAAGGCCCTTGGAGGGGCTCCAGTGGGCAGTTCTGAGGGCGGTACCAGGGCAAAAGGGGTCTTAGGATTGGATGTCCCTATTAGATATGATAATTAGTAAAAGATGTAAAAATGAAAGAATTCTGTATGTGGGTGCACGTGCCTTTGTACTCCGTGGCCAGAATGCCTTCATTAAAAGAGCTGCTCTATATCTTATCTAATATTGCCTGGAGAGTCTTTTTCTCCCATGATTTTAGGCACCATATATTGGAAAATCAAATCAGTAGGCACCTGCCAGTCAATAGAAATCCTAACAAAGCCAGTGAGGATCTTGGAATGAAAGACAGTAACAGAAGTAAAAATAAAAGCAAAGAAAAACTCTGTAACTACATTTTACTGAGGAATGCAGCTAACTTGATAAATGTGTTATAAAGTCTCAAATGGCTCACACAATGACACACGGAGCTTGGTAAAGAAGTCAAGATAGACAATATTTCCAATTTCCTTCTTGGTATGAGGGTATAGAACTGTCAGTAGAAATCTGCCTCTTGTTTTGTTCCTACCATGCCCTGGAACATGGTGTACATCCCTAGTAATTTAAAAGGATATTAGAATTTATGTGAGCCCTATGTATCTTTTCTCCTGTACTAGCAGAAAAAATACTCCCTGTCTGCACCCCTGCCCCCCCCGCAAAAAAAAAAAACAAAACCAAGGACAACAAAAAAACCTGTCATCATCTAAAGCCAGTAAAACTCCCAAAACAACAAACAAACAAAAAACCCCACAAAACAAAACAAAAACTAGAACGTTGCTGATTCGAGAGTAGACAGCAATGTTGGCACAAGGTGAAGAAAGGAAATGGAAATGACAATTTCTATTAGACTAAGACAGAAAAAAATTAAATTGCTCACAGACATAAAAATGAAATGACTGAGAAAATTTAAAGCAAGAGTTCAGAAATTTGTGAAAAAATTAAAGTATGCCTATTTAAAGTTTGTCAGTGGCTACAGATAAAATTCTTAGTAGTACAGCAATATCTGAGAAGTCTGTGATCTATAAAAATCTCCTCCAAAACTACCAAAGATCAAAGAAAGGACAACTAACATGGATCACATTTTCCAGTGGATTGAGGGTTGTCAAGAAGACATGACACCTTCAAGTTAAAGAGACATGACCTGAAGGAAGAGCCTTCGAAAATATTTTTAAATGAAAATGAAAGTTGATGTTTGTGGTAGAAGAGGGATGGAATTTCTCTACTAGAAATGGAGAAACACACAAGGCTTAACTGTAACTTGAATTTTAACTCGTAGAGGTTCAGAGCAGGCACATATTGTTCATTTCACTTACAGAACTTTAGGAGAAGAGAAGTTTTATATCAATTTTTTTGTACAAATGACTTTTTAAATGTATGGATAAATGCATGAATACACAATAAAATCATCCCAACAAGGAAAGGGACACAACCTATGCAAGTAGAGATAATAAAGTTCATATTACTGCATCTTTACATAGGATAGCATCAAGAGGTCCCAAACCAAATAAACATTAAGATTAATACAACATTCTGTAACAGACTGTTAAAGAAGCTGTTTTCGACGGAATCAGACAAAATATTGAAACTATTTTATATTTTCAGTTATTTTACCTTGTATATAATTGTTGCTCAGTAAAAAATAGATTTAAGAAGTCTGAAAAGTAGGTGTAACCTACAAATCCTCTCTGTGGGAAAGAGAAACCCTTTCATGGTGTCGAATGTGATATTCAGAATTTCAAAATTTGAGAAACTATCTTGTCATTCCCATGTCCATATTTTCTTCTTGGACATATTTTAATGGAAGCAAATACCAATATAGTAACATAAAAATACAAAGCCTTGGAGGGTAGTTAATTATAGCAAGTTTATATTTTATTTAGCTGGGATTTTTGCCTTTTATCTACAGTTCAGCCTTAAAATAATGTTTCATTCATATACTCCTGCCTTATAAAATTCCAAGTTAATTTGTATTGTTACATTTTAATAATGAAATAAAGGAGTGTTTTATCTGTGATGTGTAAAATTAAGGTTATAAGTAGTTAACAAGATAATAAAGGAGAGAAATACAAATGTAGGTGTTTTGCAAATTGCACAATTAAAAGAAAAAATAGTAATTCTGATGCAATTACATGAAAAAAAAAACAGTGGCAAGGTAGAATTCATCTTCTTGAAGAATTTGTTATCAAATATGCCAAAACTTCTCGAAGTTCTGCCAAATATGAGAATACCCACACCAGATTTCAACAATCATCCTCAGCTGCTGAGCTAAGAAATGGTGTGCACAAGAACCTTTCCTTTTGAGAAAAAAGGATTTTTGGTCTGCCAACTATATTTAATGGAGTAAAGCCTTATCTAGATAGAGGGTTCGCTTTGGCACAGACTGACATAACATTGGCATGAACTTCTGAGGTTGTCAGAACTGCTTGTGACAATACCACAAATACCAGAGTGATATTTTTGGTAGAATAGGATGAAAAAAAAATCTATTATTTTCAATGAACATCCATTAAAATGGTGTGTATATATATATATATATATATAGTACACATTTTTTTGTGTATCCCTGTATTTATGAAATCATTGTCATTAAGCTTTTAAGTGCAACCAAATGCTGTAAGTAAATTTTACAGTGAGAGATTCCTGTGAACCTTCCACAAGCAACAATTGGTTGCAGTGAAAAGTTTAGAATTAGAAAAAAACTATAGTAGAAGAAAATTTTCAGAGCTTATGACACAATAGCACTTCCAAAACACTTAGTAATTGCTCGTGCCTTTCTAACAGGTATAATACTTCATTTTAAGCACTCCTTAGGCTATCAGAGTGACTCACAAAACAGCCAGGAGCTATTCTGGAGGCATTTCTTAGTCTTCTCCCTAGACCCACAGAATGCAGCTGTACAGGAGCCTGAATATTTTATTACATTCTCTACTAGGAGGAATCATCTGTGAGTTAGACAGCATTTCTGTATCAACAAGAGCATGATCGTAACCTACAATAATACTATTGCCTAATTTGGTTTTTATTGTGGCACAGCAACTCTGACTCTGCATATTAGTATAGTACATTTTTAACAGGGTTGGTTTGAGACCCATAAATTTCCACAGCAATCCAGCCACTACCTCATCTCTAGCACAGCCATGTGCTCAGAGTTCTGCAGGATTTATTTATGTTTTTCAACTGAGAAACAGAATGGATGATTTGCAGAGCAAAGGCTTTAATCTGTCCACAAAACAGCTGCAATATCCATGTATCACTCTGTGGTAATTGCTGGGAAAGTTTGATTTTACAGAGATAAGTAATGTACATTTCTGGATACACTGGAAGCAACATTAGACCCGGTTTAAATAAGACGGTTTTTATAATCAATGCATCTTGCAAACTTCCCTGACTTTTTCTTCCATAATGCAGTGACACCATGAACTACTGATGAGAAGTCTCTGAGTTGCTGATTTTCACTCAGGCTCATTCATACCTGTCATCTTTATCACTTATAGTTTTTAAAGTAAACCAAAGACAACACCATAAATTAGGCCTAATGGTTAACCATGTATTTGACCCTGCCAAGTAATAATTGCTCTAATGCTACTCTAGTTTTCAGTTTTGTGTAAGTTTAAGTAAAGTTCATTCAACTGATTTTTAAGTGTACAGACTGTAATGGAAATAAATAATTGCCTTTTAATTTACACATTTCTGTAATTGTTTTCCTGGAGAGAAGAAATGTGATTAGCACCCTGCAGCACCAAATTCTTTTTAAGCAACCTCTTTAGAAAGGTAATGGTCAGAAAGTTTCAAATAAGGAAGTTTTAAGCCCCTACAAGGTGTGGGTCTAAGTCATATCTAAGGCATGTCATTACCAACACTTGTGCCACAGGAAAGCCTATGTTATCAGTCTGGAGGACAGACAATGTTAAAGTTTTATTTGTTAAAGATTTATTTCCTGTGATATAGGAAATACATTGAGAAATAAATAAGTTACCAATTCTTTACTGCAAGCAAGAACCTTGTGAGCAGAAAAGTTAGTATTTACTGTCTTTGAAAAGCTGTACAGTGGGATCTAAACACATGAAGTTATTATGGCTTCACACTCTAAAGCTTGATAAAAAAACCTTTCAGTAAATTGGGTTGGAACCTTTGGCTGCAGGCAAGTTCCAAAGTTTAGCTGACCCCTGAGTTCTCTCAAACAGATGAGCTTTCTCTGGCTCACTGACAAATATTACTGATAAAATCTTCTTTTTGGAAAAGAACTGAAAGCCTGACAGTCAACATAACTCCTACCTTGGCAGCTGTAGATAGAGTAGCCTCCAAGTCTGAAAAATGTAGTTGCAGACTGCTTCAGGAGAATAGTTCATATCCCTTTTCCTCTAACCCCTTTGCACAGCCTTCTCACCATTTATCTTAAAAAAGTAGGAATTCATTCCAAGGGAAAAGTTTGCTTCTTGCTGAATCAATCCATTTTCTCTGGCCTTTCTCAAGGAGGAACTTGTAAAATATATTACATTCCAATTTGTCGCTGTGTTATAAGTGTTTGCATAAAATAGTGTGTATAATATATTCAGTTACCTCTGTTATTTATGGAGATGGTTAATGTTGCATCACATATAATCACCAGAATATTGTAAATTTTCTTGAATAACTTTTTTAATGAACTACACCTATAAATAAATTGGAAAATTTAGCTACACCTCTCCAACTACCAGTAACTCCATCAGGACTTAAATGAAGCTGAATATTTGTGCTTTGGCCAGTAACTTTAATAATTTATTTTTCAAATGAACAAAAAGTCCAACATGACCATACAGTAGAAGATTGTGCAGTTTCCTAATAAAAAATAAAGTACTGAATGAATGAAAAGCATTGCAGCTCAACAAACTCATAGATAACCTTGAAAAATACATTTATATGTGCTTTCAACAGAGCAGACTATTGTCATTTTGAGATATTAATTTCCTTTGAGTTGTAGTACAGTTTGGAAATGATGCTGTGACAAACAGTAGGTAACAATCCAAGTACTACATAAGGTCTCTTCCACAGGAAGATATTTTTGCTACATGAAATAACCAATCAATTTATACAAAACATTAGTCAAGTATGATAAATATGCATTTGGAGGAGACCACTGCAGAGAAATCAGTACAGCAAGAATTAGTTCTTCTGAAATCTGTAGAAGCATAAGAGATAAAAAAACCTGATTCTTGAAAAGTTGTTGCCAGACGTTCCTAGGAATCTCTTTGCCTCTACACATATTTCAGACTATTAAGGTTTAGCTCTCTGGCAATCTGAAATGGGAGCTGTTTTATACTGTCTTGCAATGGTGCATTCAGTGGCTCTTGACACTCACTTCCCACCTTTAGGCCTGATTTTTAAAATTAAGGCAAGTGTGAAAATATTAATATTTATTAAGCAGCATTTAAGGAGGACGTTGAAGAAGGAATTGTAAAAGTACAAATTCTGTTTGCTTTACTGGAGACAACTGATGGGAATGGAAAATGATTAAAAGAGCTTACTGGATAGTGGAAGTCAAGTCAGTTGAATGAGTTCAAATTTGTAACAGTCTGATAGAAAAATGAGTAGTATCTTCCACAGAGAAGCAGGGAGTAAAACTCAGGTTTTTTGGCAGACTGCCTATCTGTTTCCAGGACACACACATGAAGGTTCTCCAGACCATTCCTCCCCTGGGAATAGAGATACCACTTCTTTACTATGGACGAGAGGGTCCCACAGAAGGTTAGGTAAAGCCACACTGTCCCCAGGTGGCCCAGCCCCGACAGCCTGCTGCTGGCTTGGGGGAAGGAGCTAGAGACCATTCACTCACTTTCCTCTCTGAAAACTCTCACCACTGCAGTTTAGGGCCAGGATGTTACTCAATCTGTCCCCATCAAGGGGAACTGCCAGCTGACAGACGTAGCTTCACCTGTGTTGCTCTTGCACTGCGGTGACCTGTGGCCCACAAGCTGCATTGCTGAAAACATGCATGGCAGCCTCCATGCTCCAGCTGGGATAGTCTAGCAAAACCAATTGCCTTTGCTGAGCTATTTTGCTCTCCTAGCATGGGACCAAGGAAAGTTTAAAGTGTGCAGAAGGAGCCTAGAAGTGATTTTACTACAAATGAATTGCCAAGAAAGGTAGATTTCTTCACAGTTATTATAATAGTCAGCCACTGTGATATAGCAGTTTGCCTATAGGATTTGATTAAACCAAAGATATCTTTCAGTTACTATACATGTGCTAGTACAAAAAAGAAAGGGTAAAACAAAATTAAAAACATAATCAAAGCAAAAAGGCAATTAATAATTTATGGCAAAAATGTCTCATTTTCATAATGCAATTTTGTGAATGGATAAATTTGTGCATCATGTGAAAAGGGGGCTGAAAATCCTTTGACATTTAATTTTTTTCTCCTGACAAAAACAGTTCTTTATTCTTAATAGGTCTTATTAAACTAACAGTAGCAAGCAGACATTTCGACTCTGTAAAGAACAGACAGGTAGACGGTGACCTTTCTACTCTTTAAAAAACAGTAATTTATTCATATTTTCTGAAGATCACTGTTTTGCTTACAACAATAAGGAGGGCTCATTCTGCATTTCTCCTGGTGACTTTAACAATGAAGATTATAATCAAGGTTTCTTCATGGGGAAATGGGAATTGGCAGAAAATGCTATAAATAGCTATACATTTTGAATGTATACTGTGAGCTATCACAACTGTTTGTTTTTATTAAAAATAGCTTTCACATGAAATAGCTATTCAGAAAAATAGACGGCATGTGCTTCACTGCTTTCATTTGAACGTGACAGATAAAACACCTCAGAGTGTGTTAACCTAATTTAAAATATTGTTGCAGAAGGAATAATAAGAGAGAGGTTTTTTGACCTAAGGTTAATTTGGATTACACTGAAAATATTATTGCTGACAGTCTCTGCTGTCTGAAATTTGCTTTGCTGATGACGTGTACATGGCATTGAACATATTTTAAATACATATAGGCAAAGGAGAGTAAGGAGGTTGTCTGTCTCCAGAGCAACACACCCTGCTCACATCACAGACACTGTCGTACCCCCAGCTCACAGGCCAGTGTCTGGTTCCCTTTTTGTCATATGGAGCAAGTATTAGACTAAGGGTTAAAGTGAGATAAGAAATAGCTTTAAATGAGTACAAAGATGCCTTTTAGATCCAGCCTGTGAACACAGCTATCAGAAGACAAGGCAGCAGCACTGTGCAGTACACAACACTGAGAGAAAACAGAAGGGTCTAATCCAATAAATATTGACAGAAAATTTACCTTTCCTGTTAGCTTTGAAAATGATCTTTATTTTTCAAGTAATTAAACCAGTTTAGTTCTGGAGATTAATAATTAATCATAGTTTCTTTTATCCTTTTTTTTAATTAGAGTCCCTAGTGGTGTTTCAGGAATTTGTGGACAAATGTTACTTTGGTGGCTAAAATTTACAATACTTATTAGATCATTCTTGCTCCAGGAAGTTTTTGTCATTCTTTATTACATCATACAACAACAAAATAAGTCACCATTAAAGAGTTCTATAGAGTTCAGATAATTTTGACTCAACTTCTTAATTTTAAATAGATCGTTGAAGTATGGTCATAAACTATGGGACTGTCACGTGATGTCTTTGATGTACATATGACATACAGACCTACTTTCCTCCTTTAAGCCTATTACACTTCCACTGCATACCACACATTCACACCTTCATAATCCACTACTTTATCATATAGTAATAATAATTTTGAAGGAGAATCACTTAGTTAACCTCAGCTCAGCCTTTCTCATGACTCTGTCCCTTCCAGGAACTTGCAAATCACAAATTTTTGAATTAATTTTTTGCTACTTATTTTCCAATGTCCTACTACTTTTAAGAGGGTAGGGAAAAAAATCTAAAACACGTAGCATCAAAAAATGGTATTGTATTTATTGAATAAAATAAAACACTATCTGCTACCATAACATAAAAAAAAAGCATTTTTTAAAAATTAATTTTAACTCTCATTTCAGTATAACAGCTTGGCCTTTAATTTGTTGCTTTACATAGAGGATAAGAAATAAAGTAACGACTCAGACGTTGCTCCCATTCTTCTCTCACTTCTAATTGACAAACATGGCATTTCTGAGAACTGCAGCATGACAGCTGTAGTGACTGAAGCAAAAAAACCTGAGCTCTCAATTCCAATTTAAAATAGCACTTTCAGAGATACTTTCTATCCTGATGTTGAATGACAAATACCTGACTGGTATCAAACATATGAACTGACAGACACTAAATGGAATACAGTCATGAAGAATGTAATGCCAGTTGATCTTCCACAAAACCAGCTGAAGCAGCTGAAACTATGATCACACACTAGCCTTTTTGGGGATGGGGAGCTGGGGTGTGTGGGGGAGTATGTGTAGAAAAATTTTCAATTAAAATAAAAAATTACCTGCAGACATAGTTTTTTAGCAAATGCTAACATCTATTGCTAGAACATAATCACAGTACTATGGATAGCAAGTATGCAATATATCTGCATTCTTCATTACTCACAGAATATGACCACCTTAATTTGTTAAAAATATCACGTTACATGATTAATTTAATGTACTGGAATGACATCTGTACATTTAAATATGATAATTCAAGGAGGATAATGTTCTCCCCAAAGCATACAAGTCAGGAGCTCATTTTAATTATCATGACACTTCCATACATAAAAATTACTGTTGTCATTGTAAAGCATTGCTTTGGAAATGGGAAGATTTTCACTGGAAAAAAAAAGACATGTCAGAGGTGTCATACGTCTGCAGTATGAAAAATCAGAGTGCAATTCAGGTCTTTATAGAAGAATGGGAAGTTCAAACGCCCAACTTCTTTTTACTTACTGTAAGGCCTTAAACACCTTTCTGTGGCTTAACTTATGTACTAGCTTAGTATAATTCTTTTTAAAGAGCCTTCCACCCTACTAATACATTTAGGGAGACAGATATAAGTGAAAATTTCATAAGAGATGAGTTCTCACATGACTGTTCTCTGTTAGAAAGTGCCCACTATTCAGTTTTTCTGGATCCTCACTTAAAGAGCATTTGGTACTTCTGTCTGGTTTTAAATCTTCCATACTCATCTTGAAAAGTGCAAACTACTTAGGATGACTAGAGGATAAATTTATATTAAAGGAATACATTTAAAGTAAGAATTTAGAGATCTGAAATTAATTCCGTTCATTTACTCTTTTTTTCCCCCTGCTATTCTTGAAAGCTTTCGGAATGAACAACATGACTGAAATGTAAAATATTAATTAGATATTAAAACAGATATTAAATAAGATAATCAGAAAACATTAAATCAGGTAAAACTTTACCATATTCTGTCAGTTCACATTCCTATCAACCTTAGGAATTCCTGGGGTTTTGTTTTGTGAAAAGTATGTATTTTCATTTTCTCTGCATAACTGCTAAAGAAAAATAAACAAACCCTCACTTCTATACTAACTTTCTCTTCCTTTCTTCTTTGCATAACAAGCCAAAAAGACATAGCAAAAATCCTCTACATCATTTTTCAGGAACTACGGTTTCAGTGAAACAAAGACCACAACTGCAAAGATGAAAATATGAAAGATATTACTTTTTCTTTAAAAACACCTGAGCAGAGATAACACGGGGGTTTTTTTCCGTTCATTTTTAGAATTAGACTCTCTTAACCATTCTTAAACACATTTCAAAGCAGGAACAATGCTCTAATTTATGAATTCAATTATCATAGCATTAAAATACTAAAACTATTATTAAGTTAATTTTTCCTCCAAAATTTACAGCTGTGTAGTACAGTAGTAATACACTATGAATCACCTGGTGTTAAATAATGCTTCTTATTTCCCGCAGGGTAAGACTAGTCTTTATTGAAACAAGAATGAGGGAGATTATTCAAAAAACAAGACTAAAAAAATTGTTTTCTCTTTGTGAAGTAGTTTAATGTAGTTTCCAGGTAGCTTCCTGGCCATCCGAGTCTGCTACATTTCACACCAAACCACCAAAACCCGGATAAATTAAGTACCAGAGAATGCTTTAGACCTCTCTGGATTCATCTCAGTGAAGAGATTGACCATACAGCTTAAAAGTCCTAAAAAATATAAAAAAAGATTTTGTGTTAAGGATAAATAGCATGTGAAGAACTACATTTTCAAAGGTAGGCATCTAAAGTGGGTCACAAAGATCAATATCTAGGAATTTGAATTGAGGTGGCCTAATTTGTTGAAAAGTTTCTTCTGAGATCTGACACATAGTTCAAGTCTTCTGAAAAAGAGAACATCTTTATTTGTATTCCTGCATTGCTGGGCTTCTTTGTTTGACAGTTGGTTTTCAACTGTCCATTTATCATCCAATAATTTAAATAACTGTACTACTCTGGGAAAATGGCAACAAAAAATTCTAAACAGTTTAATTTTTTTTGGTGTTGTGTCTGCTCTCCCCCTCCCTGAATTTCTTCTGGCTTTCATGTACTGTTAAAAGGCTGCTAACATCATCAGGTCCTTTACAAACCCTGCTGTGATTCTTTCCTCGCGATTCGTGTTTAACTCTCCTAATGAACTAACCTGTTATAGTTCTAAGCCCTCCTTAAAAATGTGCTTCCACTGCAATGCTTCTGGGCATGGCTGACCCATATAGCACACAGAAACTCTCTTGCCTTTCCATGTTGTTGCAAGCAAATGTTATGTCATCATATGTCCTGGATTAGGATGCCATGCAGAGTGAAGAAAAGTTTAGGTACCATAAATATTGACCTGCTGCTTCTTGTTCCTTCTCAGCAGCAGAGAACTAGAAATGAGATTGCTGCTCCTTGTGTCGCCAGCCTTCTCTCTGGCTGCTCCTGGAGCAGTACAAATAGAAACAGCCCTTGAACTGTAAAGCCTTTAGGTAGAAAATCTAATTTTGTATATAAGAACCCACAGGATGGTTGCAACTACTGTCTCTGGTTATACATATAATACAAAATTGCACAATTATTAAAATTCATAAGAGCAACAGTTTGCTACTAAGGGTTTTACCTAATTATAATGTTTCCAATGCTTCTGTTCAAGTATTCATCCATGAGATGCAAGTTTAACCTGGCACAGATAAACCAGATCTGAATAAAAGCTTCTAATAACATTATTTTCAGCAATTTCATCTCCGTTTGGAAAAAAATTAGAAGCACACATTCATGGTAATATATGGGTACACAGTGAAGCATCCATTTATTGGTATTACACTGAGGTTATGTACTTCCATAGAAACAGCCTATACTTGTGTTTTGTGCACAATATTCTGCTGAGAGAGTACACTGATGAACACATATAACCTTTGTTATACAGCATAAGTTCTGTATTTACTGCAATGCATTAGATTTCTTCATCTGAGAAAAGCAAGTAGAAAAGTTTAAGTTTTCTGATCCACCTGAGGATCACGGCTGAATCCAACTCCCCAAAAATTACTGTGGGTTAATGGATTGGGCTCCATTTAGTGACTTCAGTAATGAGGATGAAAAATTGCCCAGAGGGAGAAAGAACTGGAAACAATATTTTTTTTCAGCAATGTAAGTCATATTCATTATTATTGAAAAATAAGAAAAAAACCATTTATTTGCAATACATCATTATTGAAATATAACAAGAAAGAGTCTATATGCAATGTTAAACTAAAAAAAGAAGTTTCTTCACATTATTTATAAGTTATTTTAGAATTTAAAATTATAATTAATTATATTTCTTAGGTTTGGGAAAACAGAATCCCATGGAAAAACTGCACTTTAATAACAAAACAGTACTTCATGCTGAAATTAAAAATGCATCCATATTACAAGTATATTGTATTAAAAAACTATCCCCATGAGTAAGAGACTCAGGAAATCAGGCCTGTATTTTGAAATATTTCAAAGGAAATACAGTCAGCCAAGAATTTTTTTTAATATGCACTCTGTGAAATACAGCAAATCCATCTACCTGCACTTAGTACACCCTAAATTGAAATCTAAAATTATTTTCCATATATATTTCATTGCATGTGTTTATAATGTATTCTGTGTGCTATATATCTCATAAAGGAGTGTATTCCTCTCTATAAATATACACATATGAGTACAAATAAATGATATTACTCATAATAAACAAAGAAGAAACAGAAAAGGTTTTCTTAAAAAGAATAGGTAACATGAAGCATTTGTAACTGCAGAAAGTATATAGGAGTACAACATAAGATACTGATTATGGTACAGTGAAAATTTTACTATAATTTATTTTATAACAGCTTTTTATTTTTTATTGTAATATGAGACGAGACAACCTGCTTTCTCAATAAGAAAGTATATTCTATTCATAGCAAAAATATAACTCTTAGGTATTGACTGATGCCAACACCCTTCTGGCTGGATTCAGAGTGATTTTTTTTGTTTATAAAATCTCAACAGGTTGAAGCTATTTATAACTCATCACTCACCATGCTCAAGTTTCAAACTTGGGTTCCTAGTTTTGACAGTGTGATTAAAAGAGATCTGTTGATGTGTCTCAATTTTCATTGTATGGCCTCACCACTTTAGCACCTGATAATGCCCCTTTTAACCTATTAACTCTCACAACAGCCTGTAACTTAATCAGTGTAATTTTCACAATTTTCTAGATTTCCTAAAGTCACAGGAAACACAATGACACTTACTGAATCCCAACCCAGCTTTCTATTTAATTGTGATTCTTTTAATTACGTAATTGAAGTTGCTGACAATTGCTACCCATCTGACAGGGAAATAATGAAACAACTTTTAAATAATTCAGACTACAGAAGAAATATAGGAAGATGTTGAATGCAGATTAGTCAATAGTCTAAGAATAATAGTCATACACATTCTTGTAAAAAACAGCTAGCAGTATGTCAATGTAAACACCACCACTGCTCTACCACTTGTGGAAAGTAATGTCTTTCACCAGGAATGATATTTCACATCAAGTGGAATATTCTTCTGTTGCCGTCTCAGGGGGAGAAATGCAGATTATTGCTTCATAAATATAACCTTGCAAAACAAATGCTAACCTACCCAGTTTGCCTTAGCTCAAATTTCATCATGACGTATAAAATCTAGAACACGATCTTTTATTGAGAAGCAAAACAATCTAAAGTATTTACAATATAATAAAGATACAGGTCAAATGTTAGCACACAGGTTAAACATTAGGGCTGCATTTTCAGATACATCTAGGCTGAAACCAGTCCTTCGGTCACTGGATATCCGGAGACTCCAACTTAGTAAGGAGTTCCCATTTATATTTCCCAGATCACTGGGAAATATAAAACTTGTTTTTGAGCAGTCAGTGCTACATTTCCTCTCCTTACACAGGAGTACATGCTTGAATGTAATATGATTGACACATGACATATAAAAATCTAACACTGTGAAACTCAGCCTATTTACTTTCCCAATTTTTCTATTGTATTAAAAAAAAATAAAATTGAGGACCTCCTAACTTTCTACTTAATCATTTAGTGATTGATCACTAAGCAAACTAAGGTTTTTTGTCCTTTCTTCTCAACTGTATCTTCTTTCCTCTAATTTTTTAATTTCACTCTCCCATCCCGAACACAACAGTTTTATCTGCAAGGAACAAGCCTCCTTCGGGAGCATCATGAAACAGTCACTAAACTGTTGCATTTCATTTTGGTTTGACTTATTTCACTCAACTTCGACCAATATCCCTCCTTCTAACTTTCAAAAGCTGTTTTGTCTGAAAAATATTTGTTTCATATGGCATAACTCATTCTTCCTTAAGTGATTAGTGGAAAACTGAAAATGTACTCAAATAAGGGTAGATATCTATCACAAATAGTCAAGGTTTGTTCATCTAGATAGATATCCAAAAATCAGTCAAATGCACATATGGAATCCATTGATCTACTTACAGGCAAATATAAAATAATCAATCTGCACAATAGACTACCATTTTAACATGAAAATACAGATTATTCAGCATAATTTACAGACAAATAATGACTTGATTAGTAATGACTTTATTTTTTTTAACATCAAAAGAGACCTACTTGTATCTATATCAACCTTTCATTATATAGTTGCCTTCTTGGGATACCATAACCATTAAAAGTTACTTATTTGATACACAAAGTCTTCATTTTATATTATTCCTCTTTCTTCACCAAATGTACACACATGCATACACAGATGCACTCAATCTCTCTAAATTATGTTACTATTTTTGCATTACATGGAACAGGTTTAACTGCTTTGTAAATCTTGATGTTTCAAATAGGTCTGCATGTAATCAGATACATAAATCCTAACAAAATTCACTGAGTATCTCCCATATCTCATTAATATCAAAGGCCAAAGAATTCTGGTCAAAAAGTGTGTCAAACATGGAACAAATAATTTAAAAGTCAAGAGAGAGAACACAGGTGACTGTGTTATTTCTACATCAGTACACTAATATGATTTTTTTTTCATTCAGTCATTCCATCATTTTGTATATTTAATCTTGTTCTATAATGTCATTTTAGGCAATGATTATTCATGTCTTTGCAAATGTCATATTCCAACAGTAAAGCCTAGATTCTCATCCCTAAAGTACATTAGTGATTAGGCAATGCTTTTCTCTCCTCACCTATACTCAGCTGACCAAGTGTAGCTATTTTTCAGAAACACATTTTGTCATACCAAATTTCTGTCATCTTAAAATGGATTATTTTATCCAGAGCTACATTTTAAAAGCAGCCTGAGCAGGAAGCAGTGGTAGAATGCATGGAGAAAAGCAGGACATTCTGTAGGAAGCTCCTGGTACCCATGCTCTGGGATGCAAACTGGTTAGATGCAGACTTTGCTGCAGGTATCAAATATATGTCACCCACCTTTATTTTTGGTGTTTGTATTTATATTCTGGAAGAAAATACCTCCTTTCCTTTCAAAACATATGTCATTTTGGCCAGCAATGGCCATGACATCTCTCGATGAATGATCTGCTTCAGATGAATACTCAGCATCTCTTAAGAAACTTCAAACGATGCTCAAAAGCAACTCTATCCTTGCAAAGAAGGATAAACTTCCCTTCTCCTTGCAAGGAGAAACTTCCCTACCTGCTTCCAAATAGTCAATCCCTCAGCCTAAAATGACTATCACTAAGAACATTTTCTTGAAAAGAAATAAAGAATATGAAGTGGAGAATCCAATTATTGTGGGGAAGGGTTCCCACAGAGCAGTGTGGCCAAAAGGAGCCCTCCCCAAGTTAGAATGTAAACATAATGGAGGATCCTGAGCCAGAGAGTAAAATTTTAGTACAGTGGTGTGGTGGGTTGACCTTGGCTGTATGCCAAGTGCCCACCCAGCCGCTCTATCACTCCCCTTCCCAGCTGGACAGAGGAGAGAGTAAGATGAAAACAATCCATGGGTACGGATAAGGCAGTTTACTAAAGTAAAAGTAAAGCAGAAGCTTGTGAGCGCAAAAGCAAAGCAAAAGGTAACAGGGTTTATTCTCTACTTTCAACAAGCAGCGATGGTCGGCCACTCCAGAGAAGCAGGGTTTCAGCCTGTGTGACGGCTCCTCAGCAGGCAACCATTAGACAATGAATGCTCCCCTTCCTGCTCCTTGCCTCAGCTTTTATATCTGAGCTGACATCACATGGTCTGGCATATCCCTTTGGTCAGTTTGGGTCAGCTGGGCATACTTGTGTCCTCTCTCAGAATCTTGCCTTCAATCAAGGAAGGAATGTTACAGTGCTGATGCTGTTGTCAGCAGCAGCCAAAACAACGGTGTGAAATCAACACCCTTCTAGTTACCAATGCAAAGCACAGCACTGTGAGGGCTACTGTGGGGAAATGAACTCCAGCTCAGCCAGACGCAATACAAGCGGGTGACTTCATACTAAAAAGAAATGTTTTGTCTAAGCAGTCCAGAAAATTCATAATGCCTTATCATTTGTGAGTTCCCACGTGAAGAGATAGCACAGAAGTTATCCTTACAGAAGTCTTTCTCGTAATATTTGTAACATCCCTTAAACAGTCCTCACCATTTTTCACACAACCAGTATCTAAATTCTGAATTGGATACCAGACTGATATGGATATAAAATGACCTATTCCTCCGCGATTCAGTTGATCTGGATGTTGCAATGCCTTGGAGAAGTCCATGGAAAGCAGCTGATGAAAAGATCTTCATTAACCATTAAGCTCTTCCTCAAAACTCTTCATTAAATTGTCCCATTTTATTCCTATTTGGGTAAAAGCACGATTTACCTGATTTTGACATGAAAGAATGACATTTGCTCTTCTTTACCAAGCACACTGCTTTACATTTGTATGCCATTTGTGCATTGTGTCATTAGACTCTATCATTAGGTAGAAATACCAATAAAGTAAAAGGAAAGCAAAACAAAATGAAATTTTCAGTTTGAATGTAGTTATGTTAAGGTTAGTCAAGACAGTGTTTCCCAAACATAATCATGCTCCCAAGCCTGGAAGACCCTGCTTTTTGAGGGTAGGTGGAGAATAAAGAGATGGTTAGAAGTTTCAGTAAGTTTCGGCCTGTCTTGCATCTAACAGAAGCATACAAAAATATATATGTCCAAGAACATATGACCTTATAAATGAGCATACTGAAATTCACACCTCAATTTTTACATCAGTTTGGATCAAGGTTGAATTTAAAGCAGCAACGTAATGTAGTTTTGCATTTGGCCTGAAGTGACTATTCTCTGCTGTGCAATATATAGATACCTCTATAGATTGACTTTCCTTTAGAGACCTTGAATTCAGAATCTCTGTCAAGATTTACAAAGAGGGTTGACAAAACAAACGGAAAGAAAAATTATAATCCAGTTTGTTCATCTCTGAGGGGAAGAATTACGCTTCTGGAAAGAACCTTAATGCCTTTTATCTAGCCATATGCAGCAAACAAACAGTCTAAGTGCACAGGTGCTAATATATTAGATGCCAAAGGAGCTATTTGTTCTCATTTCTGGTGTGAAAGATTCACTGATGATCACAGAAAACTAATAATACTATATACTTTGATGCCATGAATTGGCACTGGGATATCAGCCTCCGCAAACAGAATCTTTTGAGGAATAAAGCAGTTCCCTTTATTCTACAAGTGTCTGGAGAAAAAAAAAAAGGACAGGCAAGAAATGGACATTTCACCACATGAAAACTGAATAGCTTACTGAGACCAGGTGTTACAAGCAGCTGCTGAGAAAAGGCAAGGGGACCAGTATTCCTGTGTGGTGCATTCTTCATCTTTCTCTTTGTTGTGGAATTATGCCACATTGCATCCCATTTGGCTGAGAGAAGTCATACAGAGAGGGAGCAGCATAGGTGAGTCTGTTGGACTTGTAGCACAGCTTCAAGGGAAGGACATTCAAATTAGGATTATTCTCATTAGCCACATGTAGACAAGAAGAAAATTCCCATGCCTCTCGGTGGTTTTTTTCTTAGAATATATGATGCGATTGAGAATTTCTCAGCGTTACTTCTTTCCCCATATCATCGATTTTCTAAGGGTGACAGTCATATTGCACTCAAGACAATATTTTAAACCTTACTGGTTTTGCTAAAGCCATAAGGGTAACTAAGAGCGTGTTAACACAGATGGTTGCAGACAGACCTAACATCTGCTCTGTGCTTTTAAGTATCGGAACTACGAAAGAGGTCACATTTTAGCAGTTACTGTGACAGGATAGATAAGTGCACTAACATAACTTCTAGACTGGAGGTGACTCCTGTCCATCCAGATTAGATCAGAAATAAAAAATAAAAAAAAGGATCTTTCTGTGCCTGCACAGAGAAGATATATGCCAAGACAGAAAAATACCTCTATTTAAAACTATCTCTATTTACCCCTTTTCCAATTTCCAAATTCTAACTAAAGCAACAAAATGCTCTATTTACTCACAAAAAATGACTTTGCAACCAAATATGTTTATTGATAACTGCAAGTGAACTAGTCTTTTCTTTCCATCATAGTAAAAGAAACTAAGGATCAAATATTCCTACCTACTAGCCTTGATAGGCTATTGAGCTGAAAGATGTATAGAGACCAGTGTGTCCTACTAGCCAAAAGACACGGAGTTCATGGGACATTCATATGCCTGAAACGATGTTTTCATCTGAATAAGATAAAAAGATAATATTTGGAAGATAACTACAAGCTCTGGAAACTGTTAGAGATTAGTTTGAGGAAAAGGGGAGGAATAAGAGGGTCTAAAATAGATTGCAACATTGGATGTATTCTATTCACAAGCAAAAGAAAAACATTTCTGCATGAGGTGTTACACTTCAAAATATAATCACTGCATGATGTAGGAAGAGACATAAAGTTTGTCCTTTCAAAGACTTTGATTTATGCAGTCCCCTAATGTTTACAAAGTTGCACACACATGTCTACATAATCTCTCTGCATAGCTACCACTTGGCAGCTATTAGGGACACGTAAATGCAAAGTGAATCCTTCATTTTGCCATTTCTCCCCTCCAAGATTCTGGTGAATGAATTTCCTCTAGGCCTGGTGCCGTTGCTTTACTGCTCTGATCCATTGCTTCAGTGTGATTTCCTTCCTCTCCTCCCCTTCCAGCTGAGGAATAAAGCAAAAGCTTTGGAGCAAAGCTGCCCAGTGGTAAAAGTTTCAGGCAAGGAAGTTGGAGGGAAGATATTGATTAGTATCAAACCACTTTCAAAGTAATGGAAGGAGAGGCAAAGGAGAGTTTCATTCTCTTCTAGTAAAAATTGCATTGATTCAATTCTGTCCTTATAACTGAAACAGCTTGTTGGCTCCCGTGAAGCCAGCTTTCTTTCCATTCTGGTCTCTTGTCCTGCTTATTGGAAAGTGGAGAATGGATGAAGCAGAATAACATAGTCCCTAGTCAGGGACATAGGATAAGATCAGGTTCCTCTCTGTCCTGGCAATTGCTGAACACTGTAATAAAACTAAGCAGATTGACTGTATTCTCCTGTTTTCTCATTTTCTCATGTGGGCAAGCCAAGCTCTTCTTCATCATAACTGCCTTGCTATGTAATGTAAAGGCAGGCAGTCGTCCATCATACCACGGTAATGCATCATGACAACCTCACTAAAATCAGTGGAGTTATAACAAGTTAGCAATTAAGGATTTTTCCTTTAGCTGTTTTCTCTGTGCTTTATTGGCAAACATCAGGCATGCTGCCCTTTCTTTCAGTGATATTCACAATATAAGTCCCTAACTATGGGAATAGATTTGTTTCAGCATATGGCCCATGATGTGCCTCCATGTGGTAGACGGGGAAGACTCATTGCTCATTTTGGTTTCTGGATCAACACTGACAGTTCAAATGTCATCCTCCTTGGATATAAACAGAAAAAGCTTTTCTTGCATTCAGTAGGTGAACAACAAACTATTAATTTGTTGACTTAGAACACCCTATAAAATATTCCTTAATTGTTTGGGCAGAATTCTTGTTTAATGGTCATGGCAGTACCCCAACACAGAAGAGTTGAATAACACAGATCAGCTTCAGGGAAACTGGAAATCCCCTGAGTCACTGGAGTTATTCACACTGCAGTTACAAATATATCAACTGTACCTGATAATGTTTAATCTTTTTACATCTAGGTACTATTGAGTGAAATTATTATATTATCATGTGAGGACCTGCCATGACACTGTTGGGTGTTATACTTCAATTGATACATCATCTTGAACATACTATTCATATTAAAATCAGATTAATTTTTACCGGGGGATTTTTTTTGTAAAAGGGCATTTTAATATAGTTGACATCACATGAAACCATTTCCCACAAACTTAATGACAATACCATTCTATGAGAAATCAAGAAAGGGATCTAACTCTACATATGCTAAAAAAAAATATTGCATTTAATATTTTTTTTCCTATCTGTTATCATATGTAATAAATTTGAAGCAAATCCATAACTATGACAATTTATTTAGATGTCACAAATGCTATACATTCAGAGCATTAAAAAACCCAAAGGTAAGCAATGCTGAGGGGTAAATTAACCATTGTTTAGAATTGAAAAAGTAATTCCATAACCAATGCATTATATAGTAACAAAGCAAATATTATAGATTCTTACCATATACACTTTGAAGGATGATATATTTCAATAGTTCAGTAACTATATAAGTGCTGTCTTAAAGATTTCAAATTCTTTCAGCTCTCTGAACAATTTTATGAGATGATGATGTGAATCTACATCCATCAAAGATCCTATTGCATGATGAAAAGTTAATGTTTCAGAAAACTGGAGTGGTCTCCTTGGCTGTGTGATTATGACTGAAAGCAGTTACACAGCAAAAAGGATTAGTTTGGACTCACATGAGCAAACATACTGACAAAAGCAAGTATTTTTTGAGAAAGGGCTTCAGTGAGTGAATAGTTTCTGTTTACTATAGCAGTCCACACTAGGCATTTTGTGAAAAAGTTGAAAAGTCGACAGCAAAACATCTCAGCAACAATTAATTGAAAGAGCTTATTTCTACAAAATGTGAAAACCCCCTCACTTTGTATAGACAAAAAATCCTAATAAAATAATGTGAAGCTCTCTTTGCAAGTAGATGAAATGATATGACCCGTATGGTAGAGAACAGAAAATTCTGAGCAAACAAATGAGAATTTTTAAAACATATATGCATTATATATATTTTAAATACCCACGTTTAGTGTTGGCATCTATGCCTTTTTTTGAAAGGTGTAGAGCAGGCTTGGTCCTAAAGCTCATTCTATAGGAATAGCGTATTGCATGAAACAGATTTTTAAAACACAGATACTGATTGAGAACAAAACTCTAATTGCATCATAAATCAGAAGAGAAAAGCATTCCGTAAACATGAACTGAACTACCAAGTTCAGTATCAGTGAGCAGCTTTCAAAGGCAACTGACAGGTGTTATGTTCACTGTTTTCAATTTTTCTAATAAACATCCACTCACAGACAATTGTAAATTCATTGTAAAATATAAATCTTATGCGAGTATCTACTTCAGTTTTCAATAACAAAATAAAAGCAGCAGAAACAAACTAGGATTTTTAGTCTGTTATTTTCACTTTTTTCATTTCACAGCTTTCTTTTATAGCTGATGCTCTAAGTCTATTTTAGCATGTCAGACACCACATCTACAAACAGCACAAACTGTGAGTGACCACTTTACCTTCTGAAAAATCAATCAGTCCCAGCAAATGAAGCAGCTTCAGAGATGCAAATATAATCACAACAATACCCACTGTTTGCAGTCCCTCGGACTCCCACTCGAGAGTCAACATTCTTCCAACAGGCAAATCATTCCAGTCTTCACACCAGTTTGCAATCAGAGGGAAATTGGAAGATTTTACCAAGAGTTTGCTTTGAAGAAAGTTGCAGGGGTGTAAAGCAGCACTATACTGAGCTGTGGCGATTCATCAGCCACTGTAGCTGAGACAAAATATTAGATAAAGCCCTGCATCTCATGCTTCTCTAAGCTTTTGATTTCATCAGTAGCGAGTCCTCTTAGAAGGCTGAGGTGGACCACGAACCCCTGGGTATGACATTGTATCCGTCAAGCAGCGTTACTTAGAGCTGCTGGAGGAACATCTGTGTCGGAGCAGGAGACTTGGCTGTGTCAGTGCCAAGAAGAAACGCGCTCGGGAAACTTGCACTAGGGAGCACACTGCTATCAGCACTGCACTCCACTGCTTCCAGACCCAGGCTTTGCGATTCTCCCCAGCTTCTCTTGGCACAGTTTTTGTTAAGTTTGAGAAATGACAGTTTGCTAAAGACACACATCTGTTTTCACGTGTGCTAAATGCTGCATATCAGAAAACTACCACTCTCTGTGTCAGACAGAATAATGTTCAGAGAAACACTGTCCCTTCCTCTTCTTAAGCATCACCAGAATCTAATTAGATTCTATTCTCACTGAAAGTGAGAATAGAAATTAAAGAAATACACATCAGCATCATCAGTGCCTCCAGCTAGCAAAATATAGTGCTGTCAGGGAGACATGCACTGCTCAAACCCCTGATCCGTAACCAGGAAGAATGTATTCTTTATTGATTGAGAAACAAAGGAGTGCTTTTGTGCCTCAGGATGTGAACTTAGAAGTGCTGAACCCCAAACTCTAATACACATGAATGGGTATTAGGTATTTTGCACAGCTCCTGAGAAGATCTTGCCCAGGCTATGCATCAGGGGAAAAAGAATCCCAGTTGATTTATTGGACAGTCTGTATAAAACTAATTGTCCTGTGTTTATTAATGTGATTACCAAGATGATACCCAGTGTGAAGAATAGGTTTTGAAGAATATTTATGCAGCATATGCATAAATAAGGTTATACCTAAATGCTTGTTCTTGTTTCCGACTCTAATAATTTAAATAAATCCTAATAAATCCTGTCCACTTGGTATACAAGGCAATAGAATAAAGTGAAGCGAAGTCTCAGAAAAAAAGTAATTTTAGGCACCCTTATTACTAAAGACATATGTTATAACTCTAAAGAGAATCTCATAAATGATGTCTGGTATCAACCTCTCATCTTAGGTTGCTAAAACCTTTGCATTAGAAAAAAAATTTACTAACTGTTGAGAAGCTCAGATACTTTTAATTTTGTTCAGAAAGTCATTAGAATTTCAAATTATCATAAACCAAATTGTAACATTGACAATCTATTATTTATGGCCTACCAGGTAGAGAAAGAAAAATGTAATCTACAATTTACTATAAGCTTCTTTTGTTTTTCTTTGAAGGCTGTCTGCACTGAATTACAGTAACTAACTAGACCCACAGATACAGGCAGGAATACAGAATCTCCATATTTTTATTCATTCAAAAAATCACATGTGTACTTCAGTTATTTTAGGTTATATCTGGCCAATATATAAGAAAGAATATTCTTTGATTTTACTCTTCTGGGTATTTAGTACTAGAACGTCATGAGTTCTGTATTATTTACTTATGCTCTCAATCTGAATGTCAGTTCGTTTCCTATTAATCTGTAAAGCTAAAACAATGTTCAAGAGAAAAGCACAGTAAAAAATCAAACCAAATACACTATCTCAAATTTGCACTTTCCAAATATGTCATTACCTTCGCCACATATTCTACAATAACTATCCAATAAATTTTCCTGTTAAGTTCTATTCATCTTAAAAGTAACTTTTCATTTCCTCTTTACAGTTTCTAGCCATTCCATTCTCCTTTTCATGTTCCTTGTAAGAACATGAACATGTTCTTACATGTTCATCTTAAGTCATTCTCATGTCTGACTTCTATTTTTTTTTCCTTGAGTTTATTCCTATTCACTTTTTATTTTTTCTCAACTTTGTGTTCTTTTTATCAAATGGTGGATATTTACAATACTTCCAGGCTTAACGTGATCCCAGGATGGGACCTTTGACCCATATTGTTTTACAGGCATTACAGAACCAATAATCCTAATATAACACAAAAAATTGTGCTATAAAGGTGGAAGAGGTCCTACTTATCGTTAATAAATGGTATCAGGGAAACTATTAAAATGGAGAAATCTATCAGTCGACATTTTCTGTTAATGCAGCACATTCAGGCTACCTTGCATTTTTGAGTTGCCTACTTTTGGAGCAGAGGTCCTTCTACTCCACCTCTGAATGTGCCAACCCAGTCACAGAAAGCCACTCAGCAAGAAGTGGTCCCAGCCACAGCCAGGGTTTTGTTTTCTGCTTTCACACAAGAAGACCTGGATCTCTTAAAAAAATTAAAAGAGACAGATATTATGAACTTGATGAGTTTTAAGGGCCAAGTGTACTTGGACACCAAATGAGTTATGGAAGAATTTTTAAGTTAAAAAATAACATCCATTTCAATTAATGTAACATTACTGACTTCAAAGACTACCTCCTTAAAAAAGAAGTAGACTTTTCCTGTTGTTTCTCATGATAGTTCTCCAAGTTAGGGGAACCACACTTTGTCGATATCCAAGCCTTAGCTCTAGAAATTAAAGCAGTAAGGATAAGAAACTATGTGGAAAGGAAAAAGAAATTATATGTGAAATCTTTCCTGCAATACACCATGCAACAGAATAAAACAATGCTACCTCTAGAGGTGAGTTCTTCTGGAAGTGGTTCAATTAAAAAATTCTACCCCTCAAAACATTTGAAAATGAAATCAATCTCAAACAAGGAGACAACAAAATTCTGTTACATATAGGGCACCTCTTTGTATTCTGATCCCTTCCTAAATTAATAGTAAATTGTAATTTCTCTCTCACACTTCATATTTTGTTCAATTATTTAAAAATAAATACTCATGTGATACACCCATGTGGTGTGCCCCTATTGACACAAATTTTAAAAGTTGTTCAAAGGACAAGAGGGCACGATCTTAAGCTGTGTCAGGGCAGGTTTAGCTTGAATATTAGGAAAAAAATTTTTACAGAGAGAATAATCAGACAATGGAATGGGTTGCCCAGAGAGGTGGTGGATTCACTGTCCCCGGAGGTTTTTAAGATGAGAATGGATGTGGCACTTAGTGCCATGGTCTAGTAACCACGGCAGTGTTGGATCAAGGGTTGGACTTGATGATTTCAAAGGTCTTTTCCAACCCAGTCAATTCTATGATTCTACGAAAGAAAAGGAATTTTTCATCAAAAGGATAGAAAAGGAAAAACTGTCTTTTACATAAAACACTGAAACCAGGGGGTGACAGCTTGTAATATCCAAGCATTGCTCCCTAATTCCAGCTTTCATTTTTGACTTTGCAATGCATTCTGGTGGTGATTGAGCAATATATTTTAAGTTTGCACAAACTTCCTTGTAATTCTTCACTAGGTTGGATGGGGAAAAAAAGAAGTACTAGAAAGTATTAGGAAGCTATCCTATCTAAACATAAAATTCCACTGGCCTTGAATTCCTCTCCACAAAGATCTGAAGCAGACAAGGAAGGAGAGCCAGCAGGGTAGCCCTGTATATTAGATTGTTTAGAGTTTGATGATGGTGACAATAGGGTTGAGCATCTATGGGTAAGAGTCAGGGAGAAGGCCAATAAGGGAATCTGTTATAAATCATATGACTAGGATGAAGAAGCAGACAAAATATCCTATAGGCAGCTGAGAGAAGTCTCATGATTACTAGTCCTTGTTCTAATGGGGGACTTTAATTTACCAAATGTCTTCTGGAAATACAACACAGCAGAGAGTAGACAGTCTAGTAGGTTCCTAGTGTATGGAAGACAGTTCCTGACGTAGCTGGTGAGGGAGTCAGTGAGGGGAGATGCCTCACTGGACCTGCTGTGTGTAAACTGGTGGGTAATATGGTGCATGGATGCCGTCTTGGGCACAGCCATCACAAAATCGGAGTTTTCAGTTCTCAGAGAATTTAGGAGGGGGATCAGCAGAATGGCTAGCTTGGACTTCTGGAGGGCATAAACTGGCTTGTTTAGGGGACTGGTTGAGAGAGACCCTTGGGAGGCAGTCCTGAAGAGTAAAGAAGTCCAGGAAAGCTGAGTGTGCTCTAAGGAGGCCGTCTTACAGGAGCAGGCTGTTCCCTATGTGCCAAAAGATGAGCCAGTGGAGAAGAACATCAGCATGGTTGTGCAGAGAGCTTTGGCTGGAACCCAGGATTTCTATACAAAAACAAGTACAAGGTTTTCTCTCCAAAGTAAATAGACAAGAGGAACCTGTGCTGAAGTGCCGTAGGAGATATATCTTCCCTGGAAGCACAGATGCTAAGTCAGTTCTGAACCAGATAGAGTAGATATGCCTAAATTAGAAGAACAATCCCATTCTGGAGCCCTAACATTCTTCCATAAACAATCCCAAGCAATTACTGGTTGCTCTAAGCATTGTAAATAGAATAATTTAGGTGTGGAATGCAGATAATATAAAAAAGACAACTTAAATATGACAGTGTATTAGGTACTATGCAAATATTGGAACTGATTGATGAATGCTTGTAGAATACCACCAATTTTCCCTTACTTCTTGGAAGAAGAAAAAATACTCAGAAATATAAAACTTAGATATGGGAAATTAAATTTTAATAATTTCAAAGCTGACTAAGAGCAGAGAAGATCTGCCATTTGAAAACAAATAACATTCCACCTAATTTAATACATCAAAAGAAGTAGCAAATGCTTAACACACAGGATGCTAAGAACTGAACAATTAAGGAATAAAACATTTTGAAATCCTAAAAATACCTAAATAATAATTCAATGCTTAGTGTATTAGAGTATAAAATTTCCCTATAATTTTATATGATTACCTAGTTCTTTCAAAATTATCTGATATTATCATACTTTTTATATATATCGCTAAACTAGTTTAATCACAGTCAACTCTTAGTTTTTGACTATAACCTACCATTGTAATTAGTACAGTAAAATTATCTATATTTTCTTTTAATTGCTTTAGTCCTCATAATTTTTATTTACTTTTATTTTAATGCTTACAAGAAGATTTTATTGTCATTTATAAACTCCTAATCTTTTCAATTTCTTCTGACTCTTACAGAGAGACTACCTGATCCCAAACACATTGAAGTGGTTTATGTCTTTTCACTATATTTTAACATCTGCTTGTAAACAGTATCAGTCTTCTCTAGTTTTTCTCTTTATACTTATAATGATTTTCATTTCTGTGCAGACATTCTGGATTTGCTGTCGTCTAATGTACGGTGGGGCTGATCAAAATGGAACAGTTTTCAAGGCAAGGATGTATGCATTAATTGGCTTGAATTATACTGCTTTCCTAGGTGATGAAATATTCACAGTATTGTAACTAATTTATGCATGAGTGTGTGTGCGTGTATGTATGTGTATGTGTGTCTTAATTGGCTAGCAGTAATAGTTCATTAGATTCTATTTGATATTTTCCCCCAATGTATCTGAAAAGGGAAACTGCAGATGAGTTAGAAATAGAAACAAAATTTGGAAGTATTAATTAGCTGCCCTTCTTTCTGTACTCTCTTCTTCCAGAGGGACATGTCAGTCAGCCAGAAGAGAATGAAACTGTCAAATAAACACAGAAAGGGCACCTATGTACAGGTCAGACAAACTGCTTATCTTCAGCTTCTTGTTTGTGCCAGATCTGAGCTTATTAGGAAAGTTATCTGGTAGATAATGAACTTAATCTCCTATTAGTAAGCCAGTAAGAAATCTGCTTACAGGCAATAATATACAGTTTTCTACACAGAAAATTTCATATCTTTGATCTGCAGAAGAAAACTATGTCCACGGGAAAGCATTTCAAGAACCAGGAGAAGCAATTAATTGACACATATGCTTTCAAGAATTATTGTCAAGGTAAAAGAATTCATATATTTTGAATGCAAGACCTCTTGTGTAGGCTGCTACAGCTAATCACAGAACATCATGTAACTTTCTTAAAATAATTAGAAAAATGAGGCTAATGTATGGAATCATAGTGTTCATCTTGTCAGCACTGCAGCTATTGAAGAGTAAAATATTGCAGTAGCAGATTACTTATTCAACCAAAATTGCAGGGAAACTTTTGGTAGCTAGAAAAGCAAGGTAGAGTGTAATTACCCAAGATTAAATTTCTCAGGCATCATATATCATCTTTAATATTTACACTAAGTGCCCTAGATCTTTAATGACTAGAAGAAAATATAGGTTGAGAAATAAAAAATTCAGCACCTGTACAGGCAAGATAAGATTCACTGGTTTGTAATCAAGGGAGAAAATACACTACCTAAGCATCTGAAGGTTTGAGCTCATAAGTAAATTACAGTAAAACAATATCACAGCTAAAGCTATATAAAGTTGATTTACGCATTTTAGTAGTCTGGTTTAGGCTATGGTGTGGGATTTCATTACTTTTTCCCTCTCTTCATTTTCACCTTCTGACTCTCACTTGCTCCTAAGAAGCTTTTGTTCTTGCTTTGATCTAAATCAAAGGACTGATGCCACTACTGATCTGAAAACAAGAGTTGAAAAGAATCCCACAAGAAAACCATTACCAGCTTCCCCCCGCAACACAACAGCTATAGGTGGTTTCATTTGTCTAAAAAAACTAATTTATATAGCATGTTATAAAAATATGCTTAAAATAGCTAGTGTGCAAGTGGTTTGTAAATTAAATGGCATGTCCATGGGAGTAACAGTAGCATTTTAATTTATTAAGCTGTAGCAAAGCATTACAGAGCAGCTATATGTTTCCTAAACAAGGTTAAATTACATTTAGTAATAGACAGTAATCAAATTCTGGTTTGTTTTACTGCAAAGCCCACTAGCTTGTTTGACAAATGAAATTATCTCTAAATTATGTGACTGTGTCTTCAGCCTACAGACTTGTTTTTCTTTTTACACTAAATCATACTTGCTGCAGCAGGAATTGTCACTGCCAAATTTGTAAGCATAAATGTATGTCTACACAGGAGAAGTGTAGCATAATGGAACTACGATGGGCCTGTCACACCCAACTACTTAATTAGCTGTAAAGACCTACCTTCCTCTGACTACACTAGGATGTGCTTTTCCTGCTTATAACAAAACACAATTTTTTGCCTATGCTACCCTCATCTTCTTCAGTCTTTTGGAACTAAAATGCTAATAGCAATGTCTGACCTGCTGATTTTCTTCTTTCACTACTATTTTTGTAATTATACATTGAAGCAAGAGAATGCCATTATCAACCACTTTATTTATGCAAACAGGGAACTACTGAGAGTCCTACAGTTCTAGCTGGTAGAAATGATGGAACAGAGTAGCAGCATTCACAGCTCTATATTCAGTCATTTTCTGTTAACCAAATTATGAGTATATCCACTTATGCTTGCCCATACATTTAGGAAGCTGTGTTTTTATGGACTGTGCACTTAGATGACCTCAGATGAGTTCCTAAAGAAAGGGAAAGGTGTTTTCTGTGGTGACGGATGAGAAAACGAATTATGTATGCTAGTAATAAAAGCTAATATTCTAGTAACCAGCAGGAATAGTCATCATCCAAGCCTCCAAAGCAAACATCTATCAATTTAAAATCCTCAACCTATCCTGCACAACACCTCTGTTTCAAAACTGGCGTTTGGTTCAATGAATAGTTAGCAACTAAAGAAAAAAATAAATGCATTATTAACCACAATCATAAGATCATCACTACTCATCACAAGCTCTTTTCTTGAGAAGCACCTGTCTTTCTCTGATATAGAATAACCCATATACAAAAAATGTTCTGTTTCTCTCCTTGGCTTTTCAAAAGGTGAAGTACTGTATTTTTGCCATAGCAACAGGAAAGTATTATAAATGAAGCCTGAAGTGGCTGACATATTTCTACTTTTGATGTACTTGTTAAAAGATGAGTGTATCTGTCCTATAAAGATGAGCTACAATAAATTAACCCATATTACACGGCTGCAGCACATTCAAGAAACATTAAAAAAACCTGCTGTAATCCTGATTTTGTCCCTTAGGTGTATATAATAAGACTTATACTGTATATAAAATATGCACAGATTTGACCAAAGATCTGCAACATGCAGTTACCACTGAGAATTATGTAATATTCAGAATCAGTCCACAGCACTTGCTTATATATTATTGTCTCATTTATTAACAGCTTCTCTAGCATGTAATCGTGTATTGTTTTATTTATCACTGAAAAAAAAAAAAAGAAAAAAGCATTTACCAGATGATGCCACACCTGGATTACTGTGCCCAGTTTCTAGTATAAGGGAGACATGGACATCCAGGACAAAGCCAGTGAAGGGCCTGAAAAGTACCTAAGGGACCCAAGCACCTCTCCTATGAAGAGAGGCTGAAAGAGATGGAACTGATCAACCTGGAAAAAAGAAGGCTCATAGGGAATCTCATCAAATGTAGATCAACACCTGATGGGTTTGCAAAGAGGATGAAGCCAGGGTCTTTCCAGTGGTGCCCAGTGTCAGGACCAAAGACATCCTTGGAGATATTAAAAAACCATCTGGACACAGTACTGGGCATCAGGCTGTAGGTGGCCCTGTTTGAGCAGGGCTGTGGGACCACAGCCTTCAGATACCCCTCCCACCTCAACCATTTCGTGATTCTGTGATTTACATCCCTTTCAATAACATTTTAGAACTTCCTTTCCTAAGCAGAATCTTTTTCACCTGATCTAGTTTTTCATATTATACAATTTGACTCCTTTTTATGGACAATAATTTTAGGGTTAAATCTAATTCCAAGTACACTTGAGAATAAACCTTTTAGGGCCAGATCTCTCCATGCTTCTGGACACTTTTCTTTGGTGTAGGGCCTGAATAGGTTCGCTTCTGATAAATGGTATGAGTAGCAACAATGGAAAATGAACAAGGATAGAGGGATATAAATGCATGTAATTCCCATACTGAAAGGTAAAGGAGTTTTGCTTTTTCTTTTTTGCTTTTTTTTTCATTCAGAGATTTCACTCTGGGAATCTCAGAGGCTTCTAATGCCTTATAATTCCACCATTAAAAGTATAAGTTAGGTAGAGTATTAATAGTTCAGGAAATTTAAAGCTTTTGTGAGTTAGACTCCCATTTTTTTTCACAAAAGAGAGAGAGGGAAAAAAACTTATTGGGAAGGAGTTGAAAGAACTGGCAAAACTTGATGTTTCTCAGCTCCTAATACAATTTTTTCTTGGCTTACAGCCCTAATCCAGTGTAAAAACCTACAGTGATATTTGAGGATCCATGTAATGCAATGAAAAATTTTCTGCTACAGCAATTTTGCTGTTCTGGCAATCTTGAAAGCAGCATCAGGATAAAACCAAACCCTGAAAGAAGTAATGAGCTTACAATGCCTTATCACTTAAGTAAGTAAAAGGAACATTACAGATTTTCCCTGAGGAATCACTAACATCCAACTAAGCACAGCATCATGAGACTCTTGTAGATGCTGAAATGAGGGAAGCAACAAAATACAGAAGTACACTATCTTGAATCTTCAACAAAACTTTAGACACCACTTTAGAGTGTGTTATGCAGCTGCAGGGATCAAATCTTTTCTTCTCCAGTAGCTTTGCAGGGTTTACGACAACCTCTATATGGTCCATGCTTATAGCTTAGATGAGCAGATATTCCATTATGCACAGCAGGTTTGTGGGTCATGAGAAATACACTTTCACATGCTTCTTGACATGCATATGGTCATACCCAAATTCCACAGTGAGATGCCTGCATGTCTTCCTCGTGATAAACCAAAATGATTTGGAATTGGATGGATTTTTAAGCCATTTTAAAGCCATTTTCAGCCATTTTTAAGATGAAGAATATTTACTGTCATTAATACTTCAGGAATAATTTCCCCCCAATAATCATCTGTGCACCAAGCTATGAATTTTAATTTCTTTAATCTCCTAAGAAGCAATTTCCCTAGCTTTCCAATCATGCTGCTCTTTTCTGAACTCACTCTAATTAGGCAAAACACTTACATGGAAAAAAATTAGTAACTAGTTTTTAGGTAGAGCTCAATTAGATGAGCCAGACTGTCTAATGGAAAGCCAATCATAGCCTTAGCATTTCATTAACAACCTCCTCTTATAAAAATATTAAATATTTAATAACATTTTGTCTTTTTTATTTTTCAAAAGCAAATAAACTTCAGCATCCCTTTCCCTTTCACAAGCTTGTATTTCAGTTGAGGTAGCCCAAGAGTGTGCCCAGACCTCAGCCCTCATTGCAAATGATGCTTGTTTTGGGTAATGTATATTTTCAAACTTATTCTTAGAGATTATTCTTTGCTAATAGGGACAGTAACACATGCTGTCTTTCACTGAAGCACATCGAGGATAATTAGGCTGTTCCAAGGCCGCTTGAACAGGTCTGGCAGTTTGTTGCCCTGTCCCTAGCATGTTCCTTCTGGACTTGCTTTAGTGCTTATCTGATACTGTGTGATCTTTCACAGATAATGTTAAGTCAGACAAAATAAAATTTGACAAAAAAAGCAAACAAGCAAAAAGCGGAGACTGTCCACAAGGTACTTTACAAGCAGTGCTCTTTTCACTTTTGAGTGAGGTTGTAGTCCAAGACTAGCAATGCTGTGCAGGCTTAGGAGGATAAAAGCCAGACTGTAATGATGAAAGACCAGGCAAGCCAAGAAATAAATCCTGGGCAGGTTTTAGCTGACATAACCAGCACAGAGATATTGCAAGAAGTAGTCAAAACTTGCTGTCATACCAGATGGATGCAAAAAGAAGCAGCAGCCAAGCAGCAACAGCATTCCTTACTTAGGATCAGAGATACACAGACCCTACGCTCACATACAATAGGAAAAAACTACAGTTCAGTCCAACTTTGTATGTTCAACATGTTTTATGATTAATCCTGATTTACACTTCTTAACATAAGTATACAAGATATGCTCATAGGACTACTACCTCTGAAAGATATTCCTTAGATTTTCCAATTTGTATTCTGGATGAAGGAATAAGTTAAGTTTATATTATAGGTCAGTCAGTAAATTCTCTTGGTGAATTCAAGTCTAGTACACTTTTTCTTCTTAGTAAATTACACTGTCTAATTTACCAGAGAGATACATAAGGTATCTGCTCTGAGTCACAAACTAATACAATGCAGTGTCTGTCTTGCTCCTTCACTGCCAGAAGGTTGTTTTCCTTCCCTTTTAATTGTTTGGGGGGAAAGGGAATGCAACTGCAGTAAAGGTTAAGCAATACTTGCTGCCTTATTTTTTGAACTGAGTTTCTCTTTTAGCAGAGAGAGGGAATTACTGGTCCCCAAAGAAGTTTCTCAGTGGTATTAAGTTAAGAACTATAAAGCCTTTTATTGTAGGTGGAGAAGAAATGTTAAAATAGTTAAACAATTTGAAAACATACAGTAATTTCTCCCCATCCAAAACCCCAGTATACACTAGAGTGTTTGGAAAGACATTCTTTATGGATAATTAAGTTTAAAAAAAATATTTATTATGATTTTTCTTAAAAAATAAATAATTCAAGATATTTTCTCTTTTTCCAAGGTACTACTTACACAGGCTATCTCTGAAGGAGGCTAGTAATAAAAGGATTAGGTGACAGAAAACTAAGGTGGTTTTAAACTCTTCAGGAATACACAGCAGCAAAAGGAAAGTTGTGAAAAAGCAAGACACAAAAGTAAAGGAACAGTCTCAACAACCTCAGCCTCTTTGCAACTGTTAATCTCCAGTGAAAACAAAATTAACATAATCTAGGCATGTTCAGCTCACTTTTGCTTTTCCAAACTTTCTGATAGTTAAGTCAGTATATTTCAGAGTATGCCTTGTGCTGACAAGCAGTAAGGGTGAATAGAAGTTCTCAGACCATATTTGACAGGAGGGGGAATTTTATCCCACTTGTGGGAAGAGGAAAAGGGTCATGGACACCCTCAGAGTACCAGATCCAGATGTTGGACCCCAGCTGCATCCCTATCCACAGTCTTAACGATATGTTCAATGATCTCTGCAATACAGCTTTCCTAAAGCAAAAGAAGAAAAAGCAGATATACCACACACTATGAGGGATAAATGTCTAATGCTTTAGGGGTATCTGCAGCATTTTGAAAAACATCAAGAGGGGTTTTGCAAAGAAGAGAGATTCAAACGAGACAAATGGTCCCAGGCATAGCTGCACATCATCCTATGAAGCAATTATTGGCCACTGACTCCAGTGATTTGATACAATATACTCTTTTTAGTTAAAAAGTGACTCACACTTTGAGTGAGAGTTTGGCTTTCACCTTATTATTTTCATTTTGTGCCCTGAGCTCTCAACTGCCCAGCAGTAAAATAAATGCTGAATATAATTTTTCATCCAGAGTCATGACCTGATATATAAAATGACTAAAAAACAGTAGTAAGAGAACAATTAATACTAGGAAAAGCTTTTCAAGTTTGTGTGCACTTTTTTTAAAGGAAATTTTGTCTGAAGACTTTCTTGGTTCAAATTTGGAGGTTTTCTGTTGTTTATCCTGTTCTCATTCTGTACAATTTAAATAACATTTCTGTGCAAATGTCTGAATTTTAACACATAGAAAAATCAACCTTTAAACAAACACTGCTCCTATATGTATATAAATGTATATATGTAAATATAACATGAGATATACTTCAGAAAACTCAAATACTGCATATACCGACATATCAATCCCTACTCCATATAGTTATCTCATAAAATTGGTGATTTCTCTTAGGAGATACAGGATTTTTGTGTACTTAAGACTTATCTTTTTAAAACCAGCCTTTTGTACTTGGGCAAGATTACTCGTGTCCTTAATTCATGACACTGTAATCTAGTACTAGAATTTCACAGTTTAAAGTTTAAAAATGTCATCTTTAAGATGATGAATTAGGGGACAGTTGTGATTTTGGTTTTCCATAAGAAAAACAACAAAAAAAATGTTAACATGCTGCTAAGTTTGTTAGACTCAAGACAGAAAAAACCAAACTAATCATAAACATTTACTCCGTTTAGACAAGGATGAACTATATATAACCTGTGCAGGCCTTTTCCATTTCTAAATGTACTACTGTACTTCGACCAAACTCCTCTAGGATGTTAATAAGCAATATTTGGAAACAAAATGTGGAAGTATATACGAAACATGGAGCCTAACAGTAGGCAAATACATACCTGGCGTCTAAAGCCTACTTTTAGAGACTAAGGAAGAGCATGTGTAAAAATAAAAATGCATCCACCTATGCTAGCATACTTTTTTCAAACTTGTAAAATAAACTGATTGTATCACAGTATCATAGCAAACAAACAGTTAGGAGAAACCCCAGGAAAATTAGAAAATAACATGTCTCAAGGTGGACATTTAAGAAATTGTGGACTAAAATATCAGGTCCTTAATGTGATACTCCTGATTCAAGGATGCACATGTGGAGTGTCTTCTCCAGTCCAGGAATTTAGCTGCCTGTGCTCAAAGCCAGCTCACTGGGGAGTGAGAGCTGCTAGAGAAACTGTGACTAGCCATGAAGATATTCAGGAAAGAGCTGGAAGAAATCTCCCACACTTTCTCTCAGGAGCTGCATTTACATGGATGCTGTTGCTCTTGCTCCCATTCAAGGCTACACTGCAATCATACCCTTAAGTATTTAAAAAAAAAAAAAATCTTCTAAAGCAAAGTTAACACATGTACTACTGATAAATAGGGGAGTCTAAGAAAATATTTTCTACTTCACAATAACCTACAATATAGAAGTAAATATGCTATGAATATTTGAGAAGGGAGAACTAAGTCCTATTAAGCAACAACTATGCTTATAAGATGACCACAGAATACTTGTGCATTACAAGCAATCTGTTTGTAGACACTGTAATAGACAGAAGTTAACCCATTTTTCATTTTTGGAATGCTAGTCAACTGCAGAATAAATATCAAAGAAGATTTATATTGCTATTGCACTGAAATATCTTGGGAACTTAGGTCCATAAAATATTATGCCACTTTCATCAGTCTGCCATCTTTTATCTGTTGTTTTCTTTTCCTTGAGAACTAAGAGCAGCCTTTCCTATACAGCTGCAATCATTCTAGCTGTGCCTCCAGGATTCTGTGAGTAACTATCTACATCTGTTAAATCTCGATATTTTTCCCCCCAAGTTGCAAACCAATTTATAATGAATAGCAAATACCAACCTGATTCTAAATTTAATGGCAGATATCTTCATTGTGTTTGCTGATCAGTTACTTTTTCCTTCTACCACTACTGTATTTTTATCTGTTTGCAGATCACAATGCCCCAATTAAAGCCTTTTCATGCTAAGAGATAAAAACACTTTGGAGTTTTCCACTCCATACATTTGTGGACACATGAGACACCACTGCTGACACATCAACAGTTCTGCTTGTGCTTTTTTAATTCATTGGTTCATTTCTTCTGCTTAGCAAAATAAAACTGGTTATGCTTTACAAAATTGCACTGAAGGAAAGTAAAAAAACAGAAGTGAGGTAGAAAAACAGTTTCAAGTAGTTTGGCTGTAAAAACCTCTGAAGGTTTAGTTCAAACCAAGGAAGACCATGCAACTTTCTAAGATTTGGTGATCCTATCTTTATTTTTAAAAAAATGTTGGAATTGCTAAGCATCACTGAAGTATACCCCTCCCTTCTCAAGAGTCACTTCCTCATTTGTCAGTGAGGGACAGCTGATGAAAATCTTGAAGTAAAAAATCTTAAATTAAAATAGGATGTTCTTCCTTCTAAGTTAATAAGTTTTGTCTCCAGACAACTAGCTTACAAATCCCTATAATTTAATACTTTGAATAAAATCCATGTGTATATATCAGACCTTATATCCAGTCAACAAGTCAACAATGTTTACTAGCCCTGCAGATGTAAGGGAAAAGAAGCCCTTGGTGACATTCGGGATCCACCTTTATAAGGAGACTTATCTAAATACCGCACATCCTCTCCCAGTAACATGCTACTGTTTTTCTTCTGAATAAACTCTGACTCCAGAATGCACCATTTACCAGTGTGGACAAGTATTGACCCTCCTATAACTTAACTATATTAAGTCTGTTTTTTCTTAAGGTGTCTTTGCAACAAAGAATCGAGCTGTCTGAAAAGACAAACAAAATCCTGTTAGTTTCTCAGCCATATTTTATCTGTCACTGTTTTGGTTTTTGGCCATAGCTCTGTATAGTGGAGGCAGCAGTAGAGAGATTAAAAATCTTACTTCAAATGGAAATATTCCTATATGAAATAGAAGAAAGTAAAGTTTTCTCTTTGCTTAGAAACTGATACATCTTTAATGAAATTAACAAATTTCTAAGAAGCTTTAGTCAAGTTTATTCCAAATTAATAAAGCAAAGTAAGCAAAACTAAGGTGTGGGCTTACATCTTACTGTGTACCTTTTAATCTCTGCTAAGATAGCTGCAGTGCAGTTGTGTCACAGCATTATGCCATTTCCTTTTCATATATTCTGCTAGGTAAGTACTGCAACTGCAAATGACTTGATTGGTACAGCCACCTGCTAATAAGGAAAGCTACTTTTGTAGGTAGCAAGCTGTTGTGCTGAATACCAGTTGTGAGAATGGCATATTTGCTAATGATCACTAAGGTAACTGATAGGAAAAGCAAATGCTATTTTTTTTCTTTTATTCTTGCATACAGAATATTACAATGAGGTTAAAACCAACAGATCCTTTTAGGCTATGCTGTTTCAAGCATTAAATACAAATCAGGAAATACTAGTTTCGGGTTTGCAACTGTATTGCTAATACATGGGCAGAGTGAAACAGGCAGTCAGTAAGAGCTGACTGAGGATAGTTAAAAGATGCAAAAAACAAAAAAGAAAAAATAATCTCTTCTCCTTGAGATGTTTCAGTTTTCACTGATTTCTTACTGGCCCTCAGAGAAGAAGAAGAAAAAAGCTTAAATTTACCAGGCTGTTTCTGGTACTTGTTAATACTGATATAGTCTCTGCCTTTTACTCTGATTCAAGTAGACTTCGATTCAACTTTATATTAATGTAAGGCCTCTAACTTCCAACCAACAACATTCTTGCAGAGGTCTGGGCACAGCTGCTGATATATACAAAAGCACATTCAACAGACAATTGTCTAATCAGCTAGAATTTTTAGTCATTAATAGCCAATCTCCTAGCACATTTAGTGTGCATCCTGGCATGTTTTATTAGGCTGTTATTTCTTTTTCTAGTACAGTTATTTAAGCACAGAAACCAGCATGATCAATATAGTAGGAAAGATTACTTGCTATAATGGCTTAGAGGCTTTTTATCACACCCTTTCATGCATTCCAGCAAGTCCATTGCCAAACTGCCTTAAATTTCATGAGGCATTGAACTAAACAAATGTAGAAGAGAAACTTGATCACAGTGTTGTGGAGAAAAGTCCTGTCCTCACCACTCACTGTAAAATACTGACTTGGAACTGTGCAAAGTTTCAAACATTTGTTTCCATTTCTCTATATTCTTATTACTAATATAATTATGTGCGCATTCAAATTTTATTAATCTACATAAAGTGCAATAACCCCAGCTGTTTTACCAGCAGCATCTCCATATTTATACAAACGCAGTCTTTCCTGCTGCTGCATTATACTGATGATTTTCATAAATACACTTTTGAATAGCCTTATTTCACTGTCTTGGGCAGTAGAAATTCCCCAAATTTTCGTTCGCGAAGCCTAGCCATGATGATGCAGTAGAAAAAAAGCAGCTTAAGAAAAATAAATATATTTTTAATAATGCATTAGTTTTATACTTTCCCATTGCATCTTCTATATCAAAAACAATCACTAGAGAACGAAATATCCCTGAGAATAGGTAATACAACTTATCAAGAAAAAAATCACATCTATTAATAAATTATGTTTGAAAGATTTCTGCAGCTGTTTAGCTGCATTTTATAATTAAATTCCTTTGTTCTAAGAGTGGATTGGTATTTCACTGTAAGCTGACATGTACACATTCATAAACCCATCTATTCTATTCCCATTTCACACACATCCTGCCTCTGTGGATCATCCTTGTTGGGCTAAGTTTCACATTGGGTAATGGAGGCAGAGAAGCAGAATCACTGTTAGCGGAGCTGTTTTGAGAACAGGTATGGTATGTTTGACACATTGTTCTTTAGAACAATCAAAGCTTTCAAACACTGCTTTTTGCTCAAAGGCTGTTCCACTGTTCTCATTATGAGAGAGCCTCTTGACTTCTCTGCTCAATTGTCTCAAAACTGGAAAGGGTACTAAGATGTGTTTAGGATGATAAATGGGACCTGATAGAAAAGACCAAAGAGTTATTTTGTCTTAAAGTATAAAAAGTCTGAGCAATCCAATTCAAACCATTTGTTTCCTGATTTCATTTTTCTAAATATCGCAAAGAAATCTTCGAAGTGCATGAATTTCTGGACACAGCTATCAATGATAACTTTTCTCTTGTTTGAACTAACTTAATGTTTTCACCTGCTGCATTTAGAGATTGTGCCATCAACATATACCCTAACAAAAAACATGATTATATGGGCTGTATGAATTATATTTTGATTATTAATGGAAGTTTGGTGTCTAATTCATTTAAATAATATGAATTCGTAATCTAATTTATATCTCCAGATATGGGCAAACCTGAAATAAGTGATAACCACAATGCCACCTAAATTAATACCTTCCAACATTGTATTAATGATTTAAACAACAATGCAGAAATGCCTCAGCTGCCTCTTGAATGATTTTTTGGCTATTACTGTGGATTACTTATTAATATTCTTTTTAAAATATAAACATGATTATTAATCAACTACATTATTTATTAGTCCTATTTCCTAATGAAATTTTATTTCCACGCTGCGGTTTTGCTGTGTGTGCTACGGTATGCATCTTAAATTCAGATTCTCATCTGAGATAGGAACACTTTCCTCCTGGTGTATTGCATAATTTACATGCTTTGTACAACAGTTATAAATAGAAATTATCTGACTGACCAGAGAACTACCTCAGTAGCAAGAAATACAAGTTTTACAAAACATAGACAAAATTGGTAGAGAGGTCTGTCAGCTTTGTAAAGACATGGACCCACTGGAAAAAGAGAAAAACATGCACATATCTGTGTTCTGGTTTACGATTTACTTCAGTAATCAACTAAATTACAATGTTTTCTGTTGGTGAACCTTTGGGTAACATTACACAGGAGTTACAATCAGTGTGTAGTCATTTGAAACCATAATTCTAATTTAAAAAAAGAGATAACTATTTTCAAAGAAAACATTCTGAAATGCTGTCAAGATTTTCTTGCAGTCCAGTAGCACTATCTCAATGCTGCCTGAGAGGAGATGCATTTAATTTCATGCCAGTATTTTGCTGATGGATGGTTCAAAAGGAAATTTGTTGTTGGAAAGGGCTGCAGGCAGAGAGCCATAGCTGGCAAACAGTGATTTGCTGCACTGGTTGGTGTGGTGGAAACTGTCCAAAACTTCCAATGAAGACAAAAAGTTTATATGGTTTACTAGAACTTCAAAAAGAAAAAAAAAAAATTTAAAAAATCATGATCAGTGATACGAAAAATTGCAGATAAATCTTAACATATTAGTGCTTCTGAATTTTATTAACTATATGAACTAACTTAATTCAAAGGAAGAGCACAGACAATCAGCCTGAAATAGGACTATAAATGATTTTAACAAATTGCAAATGATGTGTTAATTGTTATCACAACTGACTTGATATTGTGAGGAAAAAAAAGGCGACACCTTTAGTGGTTGCTGCCTGGCAATAGGGTCTTATAACTGATGTGAAGGAAACATCTAACCTTTAGCATGACAAGGTGTTAATGAGGACAACAAATCTCTCTCATCTTTATGACTTACCAGGAGACTCACAAATCCTTGTCAAACCCCTAGACTGTCTCATCAGTGAACCTCAATGACAAGATAGGTACTAAAAAAAGTAAGTAAACATCATAACTCTCCTTCTGATATTTACTGTTATAAAAAAAAAAGGCAGTGAGGGTCCAATTAAATCTAATACATTAGCAAAATAATTATAAAGAGTAAATTCTGAGAAATTTCTGACAAGAAGAAGCCATGCACCATGTAAGAGCTATACAGACGCAGGCAAAAGTTAAAGAATTGTTTCCATGACTTCAAATGTGGGCAGCTGCTTTGAGCCATTCCAATAATCCATAAAGTCCCAGGAGTATCTTTGCCTTCATAGAGGATGGCTGTTAATAAATATATTGCTGGAAAACTTCAGTCAAAGAAACAATGGTTGGCTATACCAGATCCACTTTTCTCTTCAATAATCATTTCAGGAAAACATGAAAATAAAAAATTACTGAACTATTCAGGGCTGAACCAATTAAGCACATTATTAAGGGCATTGTCCAAATGCCTCTTAAACACTGACAGGCTTGGGGCCTCAATCACCTCTCAGGGAAGCCTGTCCCAATGTTTGATCACCCTCAGAGCAGACAAATGCTTCCTGAAGTTCAGTCTGAACTTCCCTGGTGCAGCTTTGAACTATTCCCACACGTTTTATCCCTGGATACCAGGGAGAAGAGATTAGCCCCTCTGATCTCTCTCTCAATCCACTTCTCTTCCTCAAGAAGTACAGAGAACAATGCCTCAGAACCACACAGTGGTTTGGCTTAGAAGGCACCTTAAAGATCATCTAGTTCTAACCCCCTGCCAGGAGCAGGGAAACCTTCCATTAGACCAGGTGGCATAATGTGTGTTACTATTCATTAGCATTGTTTTTCTTATGTTAACCTAAAATCCTGCTCCTCAGCTTCCTCTTCTGCATATTAGACATGCCCAAATTCCTCAGTTGCAACTCACAGGACATGCCTTCCAGCCCCTTATGCCAGCTTTATTGCCCTTCTCTGGACACATCCCAGCACTTGAAAATCCTCCTTAAATTGTGGGGCCCAGAACAGCACACAGCACTCCAGGTGAGGTTATGCCAGCACTGAATACAGCAGGATAATCACCTTTTAACTGGCTGTTTGTGCCATGTTTAATGCAACCCAGGATGGGGTTTGGCCTCTGGGCTGCCAGGAGCTGCTGTCGAGCCTGCACTGCCAGAACCCTTTCTGCAGGGCTACTCTCCAGCCAGTCCTCTCCTCATTTATACTTGTGCCCAGCATTATTCTGTTCCAGATGCAGAATCTGGCACTTGGACTAGCTAAATTTCGTGCCATTGATGATTGCCCAATGCTCCCACCTATCTAGATTCTTCTGCAGGGCCTCTCATCCCTCAAGAGAGTCAATGGCACCTCCCAGTTTGTTATCTGCAAGCTTGATAATGGTGCGTGGAACTCTGATCATGGATACATGCATTGAACAGAACTGGCTCCAGGATTGAGCCCTGAGTCGCACCACTGGTGTCCAATCACAAGTAAGGTGTAACCCCACTACAATTCACTACTTAATTTTTAAGTGTTACAAAATGTGTGACCTTAGGGAACAAGAATAATGACGAAAAGGTAGGTTTTGGTTGCTTAATGAGAGGAACACTTAAACTGTGTTAAAAGACTTAGGTTCTTTTCTGCATTTGTACTCCAGAATTTCTGCCTATCTCTGAGTGAGGTATTTCACTTTTGGTCTTAGTTTGCTGATCTGTGTATTGAAGTTATGCTGTTTTATAGAAAAAGGCAACTTTCTGAGATCTAGTTTGACTACAATATGAAAGGATTTTGAATTATTGTGTTTACTATCTTTCTCCCACAAATCTAACTTATGATCTCAGAGAAGCCACCATATCCTCTTTGGTCTTACTCATTTATCATTGTAGGGCCTCAGGAAGATACAGGAACAAAAAAAAAGTGGATTTTGATCAGATCTCAGAAGTACTTTTAGGAATGTTTACACAGCCTACTATAATACAGCTTTCTTATTAGTACCTTTGTGTGTTAGCAGGAAAAAGAAAACTAATTCCTACTGGGGTGCCAGGAAAAAAAGAGTGCACCTTGTTTTCCCACACTCAAATGCATACATCAAACACATTACAGTGAAATTAGTGGAAATGTCGGCAAATATGTAGCAATTATATCAATTATATCCTTATGACTAAATATCCAGTTCTGGTAAATTACTGCAAGTTTTGTCCTGGTAAGTTTGTATACTTTTTTTTTTCAAACACAATGGTTTATAGCTACAAAAGCCATGAGTAAAATCATATTGAAAATCTTCTGCCTGAGCTGTTTCATGCCAGCTTTTTTAATAAATCTCTTGAACAGTAAAGATGCAGAGGTCATAGCAATAGAGTATTCTGCAGATGCAAGTCTTTGGGAAAAGTAAATCAATAGAATTTCCTTTTACTGGGTATCACAGTAGTCAAACAGTCTAGCTGAAAATTATGCTAAAACACTATATGTGGTGCTTAAGAGTTGCTAAAAAGCATTTATTAACTAACTAATGAACAAAAAAAATAGCTAAAACCAGCTATCAGAGCCTGAAAAGCAAAACTGAATGAAAACTCCCCCAAATTTCATTTATTATATTGAAAGGTGCATTAATATAACACTGTATAATGTCATGCACTTAAAGACTTTTTAAACCTTACATACATCAAGCTAAGAGGAGGATGACTGGATTTAGTGAGCAATTTAATATGCAGATAAATAACAATAAATACTCTGAAATCAGCCACTTTATCATACATTATGTACTTATGTCACCATTCAATGCAGTGTATCTAAAGGGTCATAAACCTTCTCCCTAGTTTGTCTGTGTTCATTTACAAGTGCAGCATAATCAGTATATGCTGATCACAAAGGGCCAGAGAAGGCATTGTGACTCACCTGAGACAATGTCACAAGTCACAGACTAGGCAGAAAATGCCAGTTCCTCATCTGTACTGCTTCATCCAACCTAAACCAACTTGTAGCAATGTATTTCATGCAAACCAGGATGGACGAACCAGGATGAACCATGGGGGAAGGTAGGAGGGAAAAAATCCCACAAATAAACCCAAATCTGTCATCCAAGAGAAGCTGTTATAGCAGAAAAATGATACTAACTACTAGTGGTGCAAAAATACTTAATTTTACTACATGTATCTGATGATTAGTTGATATTTATTAATATTCATATTTGAAAATTATCTACAAATGCAGTATCGTGATCTTTTATTTCCCATTAGAACTAAAAATTACTACAATAGCTATCTCCAAGTAATAATTTAAATTTTATCTCTAATTTATTTGTGGAAGTAGCCACTTTTAGTCTAAAACTGTATAATTCATACATGCTCAATTTTTGTTTTGTTACATTAAGGGATGAGTAACTGTATTTTAGGATAGAGCTGAGAAGTTACATCTTTTATGAAGATGATGACAACAAGTATTGTGAATATTTTCTCCAATAGTTCAGTCATTACATAATTTGGTATCATCCGAGAGTAAGTTTCCGCTTCTAAGGTCTGTGTTGTCTAAGTAACACAAACTTTTAGATACCACAATTCTTAATCATTGTGTATCTTGAACAGCAAACACGAGATTGCTTTCTGCACAGACATGCAAACCTTCATTTATGTGATCTGCTTATCAATGAAACTAATTGACATTTTCTGCTCTAGTTTGTATTACATTTACTAGTAAGCAGATGAACTGGTGACTCAACACATAAATGTCTGTCAAGAGTCTCCACTATACTTATACTTGTAAAACAAGTTATTCACATTAGTAGCATTTATTTATACATTGTTTTTCTTTCACCATGATACCTATACCTAGTGAGGGGAAGTCTTCCTGAAAAGCGAAGCCAAACTATCTAATTACCAAAATGTAATATTTATTTAGTTAAAGTACATTATACTCTTCTGTTTTCAATACTCATTCATAAGTAAAACAGCTGTAGTTTGAGTTACTTTAATGGAGTGCATCTTGCCTCAATTTTTTTCAAGGCAAGGGCTGTATTTGCTACATATGTAGCTACTGAACCTCTCCAATGGATCATGAACTAAAAGAAGTCCTTCAGAACAAACAGAAAAAGCAAATAACATTATGACAGAGAGGTCCATTAGATATTTTTTTTAAAAGATCAAGATTGTCCTCTGAAATGATCCCAAGAGAAAAAGCACTGCAGGTCCATTTGTGGCCATCCCATCTGTAAGATGGCCAGCTTTCTGCACCTAAGCATGCCAATTAAATTAAAAAGAAAAACAAAGTGGACGCAAATTACATATTTATATTAAAAATATTTTTCTTATCACTAAGAACTATGACTAGCATTCAAAATTTTTTTAAACCTGCTCTCTGTGCTTTGATCTCATAAAGGTCCCTGTTAACCTGCTTTCCTTGTTGAAACTTATTGGTTCCCTTGAAGGTGCCACTGCAGAAGCCACAGCAGGACAGGGAGCATCACCACCTGAGGCCACTCCTATCAACCACCAAGGCCTTCTACCCAGCTATGGATGTGAAAACAGCATCCTGCAGAGCTCTGCCACATACATTACAGCACACCTAATGGTTCCCAATTTTACAAAATTAAACAGCCCAGTTTGGCTCAAGTTTGGGCATCTTGTTTGAACTGCATCATGGTTGTATCTGTTGGCTGTACCCAATTTTGGTCTCTCTCTCTCTCTCTCTCTTTCTTTGGCCCCTCTGTTCCTGACTAGAATTTCTGGATTGACTTCCTAAACCTTACTCATTACATTACCTTCCGTGGTGACATCTAGATGGTTGACAGTGACTCTTTTCATCAGCACACCTGTTCAGGTCCTGTGGGACCATGACCCAGACCATGAGGACAATGCCCATGCTGGGAACAGCATCAGCTTCTTTATAGAAGCAGCCCTTCCCTTTTTATCCCTCACACTTTTTTGAACTTCCTTCTTCCTCTTCATACTGCCATGACTGCATTCCCCTGCATCCCTCCCCTCCAGTTCTTTTTAGGAAAAAAAAAAGAAAAAAGAAAAAAGAAAAAAGAAAGAAAAAAGAAAAAAGAAAAAAGAAAAAAAAAGAAAAAAGAAAAAAGAAAAAAGAAAAAAGAAAAAAGAAAAAAGAAAAAAGAAAAAAAGAAAAAAGAAAAAAGAAAGTGCTTTCTGGCAAGCCCATCGGCTTACGTCTGCAAAACCAGAAAATGATGAAGACTGAAAGGCTTTAAAAGAGTTCATTAATGGAAAGTAGTGCAGAGGCAACACTTCCTACAGTCATGGACCAGTTAAGTGAACTTTATTTTTCTGTAAGAAATATATGATATGGGGGGGATACATGCCCTGGAAATATGAAGGAAAAAGGGATGCTTAAAATACACTTTCTTGCTGTTATGATACAGAGGTGAGACACTGGAGCATTAATCCTACATCAAATCTCTTTATCCTATGATTTTATACCATAAAAAATTTACATTTGCACAATAATTAACACCCTCAGGAGATGCTAGCAGACTTCCAACAAAATAAATTTCCTAAGGAAAACCCAAACCGCTTCATGTCAAACCCACCCCCTTAAGAATAGATGTCTGCCACATAACACTGTTCTTTCCTCTCTTCAGTTCATTTGCATTCTCTATCACTCATAGGCCACTCTTTCTGCTCTCCTGATCAGGCAAACCTGCTTCTGCCTATTCCTGCTGTCAAACACAGCTCTTCAACTTGCACTCAGTCAAGCCAAAGCACACTAATGGCTGCATACTCTCAGCTTGCAGGAATGCAGGCTGACATGCTTCAAAATATGCCCTGTGTTGCCTGGGAGAAGGAAGGGTTATTGAGGATGGTTTCTGCATAGTCTCTCTCCATATTATAGCCTTTAGGCTATGAAAGATCTCCCAGTGCCATGGGTGGTATGAAGGCAGTGGGGCTGTTACAAACAGCTGTGATCCAGCTGAAGAAACATCTGCTTTCCCCCTGCAGAGAGACCATAGGTAACACCAAGAAATGATGGTAATGGTTGGAGGTCAGCTTCTACTACAGAATTAATGGCAGCTTCCTATGCTGTTGATCTCAAAAAGTGGTTGTTGGTAAATTAACTGTGAAACCAGTGCAAACATCAGATGAAACTTCACAAGAGCAAATAGGTTTTGTTACTTTCCTACAGCCACAGATGAAATCCTCTTCTAAACTAATACAAGAGATTTAATTAATGATGGAATTAATTTTACCTGGTGAAAAAGCAGAATCTTCTCTCACATTTACAGCACAAATGTAATTAATTTTAAATAGAACTTTCTAAATTAGTTCCTGCAAAATAAGACACTAGGAATGATGTTGGCTATTGTGAAGAATGGAGATATATGTGTTTCTGCTTTGTACTAGCAAATGAGTCTAGATTCTATCAGAAGTTAGCATACCAAGTTATGACAATATTAAGAAACAAATGCTCTAGCCCCCCACTAGCTTAAAGGTCTCCACTGAGCTCACTTCTTTTTATCAGTACCTTGTATTAGAGGACTAAAAACTAAATGCAGCACTCTGGATACAGTACCAGGAGGGTAACAGTCACATTTGTCAATCGGCTGGCTGTGACCATTCCTGTTAATGCTCCTAGCCCAGCCTTACTCGAGACAGCAATGTACCAGGGAGCACATTCAACCTGCTGTCTACCAGGACCTCCAGATGCTCTCCAATGGAGCTGCTCCTCAGCATGTATTCCTTCCCAAGTGCAGGATTTGGCATCTGTCCTTATTGCATTTCACGAGATTCCTGCTGTCTCATTCCTCCAATCTGTCTATGTTTCTCCAAAGAGCAGCTCACCCGATTTTGGCGTCACCTGCAAACCTCTTGAGAGCACATTTCTTTGTGGGTTATTGATGAAGCTGTGAAACTGGACAGGTTTCAGAATAGATTATCATCAGCCTCCAGGTACAACACAACCCATGATCCACTAAGCCTAGGCATCCAAGGAGGGACTTTTTTTTTAATCCAGTTTATTGTCCACAAATCCAAACTGTGATTTCCTTGATATAACACTTCAAGTGCAACCATACTTTCAGATACAGTTACCTGTAGACAGAAAAGAACACAAGTACAGAGCTCTAGGCTGAATTTGATGCCTGGCTACATTGCTAGATCTTTCAAGTACAGCTTGGAGAGCACAATAGAGATGTGTTACTGCCTAAAGAGCTGCAGGATCAAAGATTTATCCAAATAATTTGACAGAATACTTCAGCAAAAAGCATGGCCTTCTAAAAGTTTCCAAGGCCCATTCCTAATCTGTGTTTTTGCAGTCTACATAAGAGTATAGGTCGTAGTCCAAGGTGAACTTTTTGTTAGAAAAAACTTCTAATTTTCAAAGAAATTCACAATCATTGTTTTGTTTTTATTACAGCTGTCTTATTGACATGTTTTACAATCATCTTTAGAGATCATCTAGATTACAGGAGTATAACAGAGTAGCAGAACCAAATGTTTCATTGTATTTAAAGTATTGAGGTTCGAGATGGACAGGTAGAATAATTTTCATTCCAGAAAGTAGCAAGATGAAGTAATTTCCTGTTGAATAAATTAAGATTGTGACTGAAACCTCCAAATATTAAACACAGTCCTGATCAAAACAGACCAAAATCAAAAGCTCATATTAATGAGACTAGACATTTATATATTTGGAAATGCTACAAGGGATGCTAGCTAATTATGTTTATTACAAAATATTAAAGTAAATTACAAAAGCAAAGAAGTTCTTACCAATTCATGTAGAGAGGACACTAATTGCCACCCCCGCAAATCAACAGTAATTGATAAAAGGCAATTAAATCAATGTTAGAAAATTAAAGATATATCAAAGCATATATTTTTTCATCTGTTAAAGGCACATTACCTAGATGTAATTTTGTTGTTCTAACTTGTTTTGAGAAGTGCTTGCCACCCAATGGGGAAAATAGGTCTCCTATTCACTGACTTCAGAGGTTCTCTTGGTACCTCATAGTGTTGCTTGTCACTGCTTTAGTTTAAGAAAAATAAAACTAAAAAGTAAGCATTTCTTCCACAGTTATTTTCCCAATCTTAGTCCCTTCTCTGCTCTCAGAAACACTAAAGAGTCTATGCCTACCAATTTTTAACAGAACAATATGCTTTTCCTCAAAAGAATTTTTTCTGTCTGCTTTTGCTTTTAGTTTACTGACTCTTGTGAGAATCTCAAGAAAGTATGTTGGAGGCCTATGGTCATGGACCAGTAGCTTTCTGTTCCACTTTTTTTTCCCTTAACCTACAAATTTCCACATTATTTCCATAAAACCTGCTTAACACTACATTGCTTATCTGTTATTTGCAGGATGTGTGAGCGCACATGCACATTTCTAACCAGTAATGCAGAAGCAGTTGGTTTTGCTATTGCTAAGCAAAAAGAGTACAGTACACAAGAACTTGCTCTTTATTATGTTCCTCCAAAAACGCTGTCAGAGAAATAAGCAGGTTGATCTTTAGAATGCACAAGGGTTTCTGACAAGATTGTCCATTGGGGGGAAAAAAAGTACTCCAAACACCTCAGTTGCGTTGTTCTGCTCTTTTAATTCTTAGTCCATTGCTAATGTCACATGAGTAAGAAAAATAATGACCTGAATAAATGAAATAACTCCTTTATTAATATATGTAGATTAATTGATTTTCACTGTGTTATCCCACAGAATGCCATGGGTGTATGTGGTTTTCCCCCCCTCAGCCGAAGACGGTTAGTTCCAGGACAGACTTCCTGGTTCTGACCAGGAGGAGAGTCAATCAGAAGTTTTAGTAACGCCTCTGTGATAACATATTTCAGGAAAAAAAAGTTGTGTAGAAGAAATTGGAGCCACGAGGGCTGAAGAGGGAAGCCACTGGGCCCGGGGCCCTGCGGTCCTGGCCTCGGGCAGCCGCGGTGGGCGCTGTGGCCAGGGCTGGGGTGGTCCCTCGCTGCTTTCCCCCCCTCCACCGCGGGCGGGGGCAGCGGCCACGGCCCGGGGCCGTGCAGCAGCTGCTAGCCCGGAGCAGGCAGCTGCTAGCCCGGAGCAGGCAGC